>NC_059363.1:39982031-40320781 GCF_019703515.2 Myxocyprinus asiaticus | reverse complement strand
ACTGTGATCAAGGACTGAGTCCATCAAAAGATTAAAGTCTCCTCCCAGTATTATATCATGAGTAATGATCAATATAATGACTCCCTTGCTCTTATTTGAGGCAGCACTAAAAAAAAAACATGTCCACCCCATATCTTCCCAAATTCTTCACCTTCCTGCGGGGAGAGATGTGTTTCTTGAAGAAACACTATATCATATTTCTTATGTTTAAGAAAAGTAATAACCTTCCTCCTTTTTATGGGGTGCCCCAACCCATTTACATTCCATGTGGAGATAGTACACTCATATTAACATTTGACATTCTGATATAGTAGAAAAAAAATACATTGTGTGTCAAAAACAAAATTATACTGACCACAATCCCCATTAGTGAAACAATCAAACCCCGAACTTCCCCCCGAACAAAACGAACAGAAAAAAGAAAAACGAGCGCATTAACCCCGCGCACGAATGTGCCAACCGGCGACAATCCCTCTAAACTCAAAAGGTCCATGAACGCCCACGAGCCCCAACGACAGCTTTGCCATCGGATTGCTCAATTTTGCCTCACAAATTTGTGATGCAAAATGACATAACAGAAAATACTTTGTAAAATAAACCCCAGCCAATAGGTGATCTTCCACAAAACAAGTTCAGATATGTTCAGTGAGCCGGCTGTTATGAGTTCAACGGATGACGTAATCATTCTGATGTTCCGTAAAAATACTCAACAAAACACTCCAGCCAGCAGGAGGAATAAGCACGAAGAACATACAGATTAATCCACAGCTGTTCCAAAGGAGTGTTATTCAGTAGAACAAGCTCCAGCCGCTAGGTGGAACCAATACAAAAAGAAACAAAACTGGCATCCCGGTTCCCTGGATGGTCGAGCCAATTCACTCGGAGGCCGCATAAAAGTATGTTCCATGACTTACACATTCCTTCAACTTTATAAAAGACATCCTTTGTGTGAGCATGTAGATATTTTGCAGTCATCCGTAGTGTCCACTCTCAAACTGGCTGGGAACTTCAATGCAAAAGTTTCTTTAAGGAAAAATGTTATTCACAAACAAAGCTCCAGCCGCTCGGCGGAGCCAACGCAAAAAGCAAAAAGAAACCAAAATGATGCCTAGCTTCCTCAAAAGCCATAGTAAGTACAGCGAGTCGACCCACTCACATGAGAAACACCCAATGGTTTACTCACCCATTGATTCAATAAAAGCCTGATTGGGACATGTAAATACTTTGCGACCGACCTTCGTTTCTATTCTCAGTTTGGCCGGAAACATCAGAGCAAAAGTGATCTTTTTCTGATGTAAGAGTTTCTTACATTCCTTGAACCGATCGTGTTTCTCTCTTGTCGAACTCACAAAGTCTGGGAACAAGAAAATATTATGGTTCTTCCAAGAAAGCTTCCCTTTGCTCCTCGCCTGGTGCAACACAAGATCTTTATCGGATGATCTCAGAAATATGGCCAGAATCGATCGGGGCCTATCTCCCTCAGCAAATCTGTGAGCTGGGACTCTGTGAGCTCACTCGATTTCCAGCTTGTGGCCTGTTATGTCGAGCAAACTCTGGAAAAACTCGTCTAGGAATTTCACCATATCTCTGCCCTCCTCATGCTCAGGAATTCCAACAATTCGAACGTTATTCCTGCGGCTTCTATTCTCAAGATCTTCAAGCTTTTCAAGGAGATGTTCCAAATCAACTTTGGTCGCGGGAGGATTAGTGGTTAAAAGTAACGTTTTAATTATTTTATTATTATTATTATTACTTTTAGAACATATGCAAAACAGTTCATTTACTTGTAAAACTTAACAAAAAGTACTGATGAGTGAGACTAAAAATTAGCCCAGCATGGGGCAATGGTGACACCAGAATAGAAATATTAATTCTGCCCAGATCAAAATACATAATTTTGTTAGATACATATACATTTTAAGTATTTTAAAATTAATATCGTAAATTTAAAATAGTACTGCCACTGATTACATGTTAAATAAATTTTGTTAGTGTATGCTTATCCAGTAAAATAATATTTGCCATAGTATAAATTTACTGGTGAAATCAGACATTACATTTGGCATTATCAGGACTATCAAAAGTCATGATCCTTAGCATTATTATACATTTATATTCAGCATTATATACAGTTGAATATAGTATAATCATCTGTCAATGCAGTGCAAATTCACTCTCAAGCTGATAAGTCTCATCCTGGTGCTCATTGTATTACATGCGCTTACATGGAGAAGAAATGATCTTAAACACGTTAAAAACTGACTAGGGCCCTATGAAATCTGTTTTAATTATTATTTTTATTCCGTTTGTTTTATTTTTGTTTGTTTTTTTTTCAAATTCATTGTTTTCCATTTTATTTTCACTGAATTCACTGATTTGGTGTTAAAGATTTTTATTACATTTTATAAAAAAAAAAAAAAAAAAAAAGTCTAATCAAATGAGAACAGAACAATTATTTTCAGCATTCCATTGCATTATTTTTTATCAAATGAAGAGCTTCTAAACTGATCATCAGAGCACAATTTAATCACGGTATTAATGAAAGCAGTGATAAGACTCTTGCTTGTAAGATATTGCTTAAATATAATGTAATTTTCATTGATATTATTATTATCATTATTACTACTACTACATTTGAATATTACACTTTTACTTTACAGATATAAAATAATTCTGTTGCTTTTTTCTTTTTTTTTCTTTTTTTCCAATATCACACATCTAGTTAAATGGGGCTTTATTTTGGCGTTTTAGCAGAAAACTGGATATTTTCAATGACTTCTTACTAGAGCCTGACCGATACAGATTTTAGAGGGGGGAAATTCACCGATTACCGATATGGTGGCCGATAAAGCTAATTTTTGAGCTGGATTGAAAACAGACCTTTTCTATGTGGATTGTGCACAGATTTTGCACCGATATGACTATGCAAAGGTACTCAGAAGGCTGCTTTCTTAAATATTTTTATCAAAGAATATTTGACATTATTATTATACATTGTCAACAAATTCTAGAAATGAATACTGAGAAAATAAAGAATAAATAAAAATACAATAAATAGCTAAATAAACATCAGTACAGTTTAGTATTAATCAAATGCTGACCATTAAAATAAAGAATAAACAAAAATACAATAAATAGCTAAATAAACATCAGTACTGTATGTTTAGTGTCAGTCAAATGCTGACCATTTAAATATAAATACAATAAATAGCTAAATAAACATCAGGGTCCGGTTGCACCAGCTATACGTACGTTTAAACTTAGCCTAGTTGTGGTGTAAATAGGCACCAAGTCAAAATTTATGCACTACTAAATATTTGAGCGTTGCACCATTACATTTATGTAGGACGTAACCCTATGTATAAACTAAATTTTTACGTAAGCCTCCAACCAGGAGCAACTGATGGAATAAAAAAGCAGACTCACTTAATGACATCAGTGAGCTCATGTTTTTGTGACAGGCTTCAGTCCTTTCGACATATGATGATGTTGGCATTTACACTCATTTACATTTACAAGAGAGAAAAAATGTTTATTTTTAAGTGCCTCTTCAGTATGAAACCAATCTAACGGTGCAGTTTTCAGGGTGTGAAGTTTCAACACATTCAAAATATATATAATATATTACAATTAATAAATGTCTATTTTTCCAGCCTGTTGTATTATTTATTTATCAACCCTTTAGATACAGTTCCTATATATTATAATTTACATAGGGCAAATATACTATTTATTTAATCTACTTTTATTACGTATCGTATTTTAATGTCTAGAAAACAAGACTTTTAAATATTACATTTTATAAATGCAACAACTGGAATTGTTCGGTTGAAGGGGGTACCAAACAGTGAATCCTGAACAAAACAGTTTGGTGAATATGTTTACACGCTGACAAGGTATGAAAGTAGCTACGTGGTTAGCTAGTTAGCTATAAGCTCGTTGTCATGGAGAGCAAAAGATGGACTTTATTTACTTTCCAGCATTGTGTCTCACCTACTAGGTAATAACATAGCGTGAAATCAACACTCAACAGACACAATCCACCACCACACTGCTGTTTGCTGAGCTGCAAAAAGATGCTCTGATGTTTACCTTTCAATCTGCTACATTACTGACTGCACTGACAAACTATAGCTGGCTAACAGCAAACAAACATGAGTGACATGGTTGTCAGGGACAGGGTTAACGTTATATTAGTTGAAATGATGGGGTCGTTGTATATTAACTTTCCAGTATGTATTTCACAAACTAGTTAGCAATTTACTGAGAACACACCTCTGAACTCCGCCCTGTCTGCAGAACCACCGTCAGCTCAGAGTCAGCTCTGTAAACAATGGAGACGCAGCGCGCTCTGCTGGACAAACTACGTAATGACACCAATTCTAAAGCATTGTTTTCTGCATTATATTGTCTGAAAAAAGTTGTCATATCTGCACATTTCGGTAAACATATACGCCGATACCGATATATCGGTGAAAGGCTATCGGTCGGTCACCTCCGGAAAAGCCATTCACTTAATGGGCTAATATGCTTAAAAAAACTTGATTTAATATTATAAATATGTAGTATGCATGTGTTGGTGTTAAAGTGAAAAAAGTGCTCTTTTTTGTCATTTATACACACATGATGTTAATGATATGGTTAGTGTATGAGCGGCTGGCTTCTCTCATTCACATTCTGTTGAAGCGCAGCTCATGCAAATCATATTATTTGTTTAATTAAATCTCAGCCTTTTATGGTTTAATCGTCACACTAGGACATATTACAATTTATATTTGATTATTTGTTTATACAGTAATAGTTATTATATAGTTATATAGTTAAATTATGACTGGATTCTGCGATTCTGTCCGTGTTTTCTGCAATGCTGAAATCAAAGGGCCCTACACTTTGACCCCTGAGACATGGGTGTGATTTCCATGAGAGCTGCACAATTGGTTACATTAATCTCGTGCAACATCATACTACGATTTCAGTTTCAATCAAAATGATGGTGCTCCCTTTCTCCATTGCGATTGGTTTGACATGGATGCACACGCTCGTTTAACAGATTATGAAGACAAACAGTTTTGCGAAATGGAAATTTGTGCCTGATTTTGAATTCATAAAATTTATAAATTATAAAACATAGAAAATGTCAGTAGAATGTAAGTAATGTGCTGGAGAGAAACAGCTCTTAGGGTTCACTCATGTGATGATCTGTACCATGCCCAAGCACGTTTGACCACCAAAGTCCAGTTCGTTATCGTATAATGTGGATTATATCGATTAAGTCATTTTTATTTGTATAGCGCTTTTCACAACACGCATCGTTTCAAAGCAGCTTTACAGGAAATCATGCATTAACAAAAAAAATTAAACTGTAATATCTATAAAGTCTTAGTGATCATGTAGTTTGATTAAATGTAAATTGTGTATAAAAATTAAATAATTAAATAATAATTGTTTTTAGTACCCCTGTGAGCAAGCTGAAGGTGACTGTGGCAAGGAACACAAAACTCCATAAGATGTTGGTTAATGGAGAAAAATAACCTTGGGAAAAACCAGGCTTACTGTGGGGGCCAGTTCCCCTCTGGCTAAACAACATGAATATAATATCAATATTAGTTATTTGTGTGCAGTGCAAGTCATTGTTTAAAATTTGTAAACTAAGTGTTAAAGGCCAGTGTTTCAACAAAGATTTTGTATGAACTGTAAGATTAATGACTAATGTATTTGAAGTTCATCCTGGATAAACTGCAGAAATTCACATAGAGGCATTGTCTTTTGTTAGATGGCTGATGAAGGCTTTTGTTGGCAATTCATTGATGGTCTATGTGTTCAAATTTAAGAGTGTAGTCCATCATTAGACCAAGATAATGCTGGCAGAGATCAGTGAGGTGCATCGCAGTTCAACCGATAGGGTCATTTTGGTGAGGTCTGTCCTAAGTCCAAGGTTCAGGCAGTGGTATATGATGTATCCCATGTCTTATGATTGGAGTTGGCATCAGTTCATCCTCTGAAGTCCATTGTAATAGACTGAAGTGATGTCTGGCTGGCACTGGCTGCATTTAGTCGTCATCACTCAGAGACTAGTAGCATTGGAGTGTGACACCAAGCAGGAACTGAGCTGGATCTGGCCAGCAAACAAATGATTAATTGAGACTCAATCAAAAGTGAATCAAATAGAATAATATTAGCGTAGATGCCATTTTAATTTTTTTGCAGAGTTATAGATCACGATCAATGTTTCTGGTTTTGGCAGACCTAACTAAAGCAACCTAATTGTGAGTTGAAGGATAAATTAGGTGTATGCCTAGCTAAATAGATAAGTCTTTAGTCTAGACTTAAACTAAGTGAGTGTGTCTGCATCCCGAACAGTGTTAGGGAGACTATTCCATAGTTTAGGAGCCAAACAGGAAAAGGATCTACCTCCTTTTGTGGATTTTGATATTCTAGGAACTATTAACAGGCCAGAATTTTGTGATCATAATGAATGTGATGGAATATAGCATGGTAGAAGGTCACTTAAGTACTGCAGAGCTGGACCATTCAAAGCTTTGTACGTAGTTAACAAAATGTTTAAATTAATACTAAATTTAACAGGTAGCCAATGTAACGATGATAAAATTAGGCTAATATGATCATATATCTTGGTTCTATTCAACACTCTGGCTGCTGCATTTTGATCCAATTGAAGTTTATTTATTGAACATCCTCCCAGTAATGCATTACAATAATCTAGTCTTGAGGTCATGAACGCATTAATTCGTTTTTCGGCATCAGCAACAGAGAGCATGTGTCGTAAAATAGCAATATTTCTGAGATGGAAGAATGCTGTTCTGCAAACATTGGAAATTAGATTTTCAAAGGACAGATTGGTATCAAATAAAACACCTAAGTTCTTCTCTGTAGAAGACGATGTAACAGTCCATCCATCAAGAGTTAAATTATATTTTAGTGGCTTATTTTTAGAGGTTTTTGGTCCAATAATTAGTACCTCTGTTTTGTCGGAATTGAGTAGAGTTGTAGTTTGTAGAAAAACTGTTGAATGTTCATTTATTAGAGGCAAAACAAATGATTCCTTGGCAAATAAGAATGATATCGTTGTTTTACTGGCAATATGTCTCAATTGTGATCAGACTTTTTAAAACTATGACCATTTCTGCAGCCGACAAATAATGTTAGAGCAACAGCCGTAGGAACGCCCACTAGCAGAACAGAATACAGAGACTAGCGACAAAATCGCTGACAATGTGAATGGGGCTTAATCGATTACCTGTAAGAAAAAAATAACACATGACACGATACATATATGAAATTTATATTTAGTTTTATTCACAAATGTTACCAAGAAAGTATTTCAAAATATGGATTTCAACAAACTATGCATTTCTTTTTAAAAAATAATGATTTAATATGTATTTTTTTATTATTTTTTTTCACTCACCAAGAACGTACATAGAAACCAATATTGATGACATTTAGGGTAACGCTCGTATATACATAAAAGCTATCACATTTTTTTAAATTTCACATGTTATTAGTGAGAAATTTAAATGATGAAAGTTGTTTTTTTTTTTTTTTATAAAATGCGATGATTTAACGCACATACACGTACTGGTCTGATAATCTAACGAGTTTCTCGTATCTTTCCACCATAAAAGCAGATCCTCGTCTGTTGGTTTGCATGATTCTAACAAGCACCAAATACAAAGAGTATAACTCAATAAGAATCAAAATATTGCAAATACTGTCACACTTGGCTTTACAGTTCAAATCAAATCACTTTTATTGTCACAAAACCATATACACAAGTGCAATAGTGGGTGAAAGTCTTGGGTGCAGTTCCGAGCAACATAGCAGTCATGATAGTGATGAGACATACACCAATTTACAATAAACATCAGATTTACACATCACAATTTACATATCTAATATACACATAATTACACACAACACAATATGCAAATAATAATATACAATGTACAGTATACAATACACAATATAGAATATTGTACAGTACACAATACACATACACACAATATAGAATACACATACACACAATATAGAATACACATACACACAATATAGAATACACATTATACAATAAAAATAGTATATATGACATATACAGTAGGTTGTATTGTACTGTATTGACATTCAGGCTGTCGGTTGATAGTCAGTTGCCAGTGTGTTGTTAAGAGAGAAAATATAATTTGACAGTCCAGTGTAAGATAATAAGATAAATAAAGTGCAGTGCTGATGTATATTGATCGTGAGCGATCAAGAGTTCAAAAGTCTGATTGCTTGGGGGAAGAAGCTGTCATGAAGTCAGCTGGTGCGGGTCCTGATGCTGCGATACCGCCTGCCTGATGGTAGCAGTGAGAGCAGCCCATGGCTCGGGTGGCTGGAGTCTCTGATCCTCCGAGCTTTTTCACACACCGCCTGGTATATATGTCCTGGAGGGAGGGAAGCTCACCTCCGGTGATGTGTCTGGCAGTTCGCACCACACTTTGCAGGGCTTTGCGGTTGTGGGCGGTGCTATTGCCGTACCAGGCAGTGATGCAGCCAGTCAGGATGCTCTCTACAGTGCTGGTGTAGAACCGTGTGAGGATGTGGCGGTTCATTCCAAACTTCCTCAGCCGTCTCAGGAAGAAGAGGCACTGATGAGCCTTCTTCACAACGGCCTCAGTGTGGATGGATCCTGACTCTCTCCACCGGTGCGCCATTGATGGTGATGAGACTGTGTTCTCTATCTTTTCTCCTGAAGTCCACCACAAGTTCCTTTTTCTTGCTGACGTTGAAGGAGAGGTTGTGCTCCTGACACCAGTGTGTCAGAGTGTGCGCCTCCTCTCTGTAGGCTGTTTCATCATTGTCGGTGATCAGACCTACCACCGTCGTATCATCAGCAAACCCACGTCTCGTGTGTGTGTGTGTGTGTAGTGAAATACAATAATTATACTGTAATCGGTGCAGAACCTTTTACTTGCTTGCACAAATGTGTGTATTTCTTTATAACGGCAATGATTTATATAAATAAATCCTTTAGTCCTAGGCTTGCCAAGTCTTGAAATGATGTTGACCACTGGTTGGTAACAATGACAATATATAAATTAGCTTCTACTGTGGTCTATTTGGCCAGAATATCCTGCAGTTATAAAAACTACACAATGTTTGACCTTACCAGACTAGCAATTGCCTAACTTTTGTAATGTAATTTATTTCAAAACATCAATGTTTCCAGTAAGTCAAAATAAGAGCATAAGATGTGGTACTTACCTGCTCAGATGACGTTTTCGGATATCCATCCTTTCTTTCGTTATTTATTTGTCCATTCGCTCTGATAAGATGTCCTGTATTCATGTGTACCTTGAACCACATTCATCCACGCAGAGGAGCAGAGCCGAACCACAACCAAAACAATGTCTTTCCACAAGACACATGCACTTTTATTTTTTAACCGCTAGAGGGCCAAAAGTTACATGGTGTAGATTTAAAGGTGCACGACTGAAATATATTACTGTTGTATTTTCAAATTCAAGTCAATAATAGTAATAATAATAAATCATTTTATTATAATAGTTTATTTTAAATTATAACATATATTAAGTGGAATGGGTTCCAAAATATAACTGTGTGAATGAAAAGTGGACTGATATCTTACAACTGAATTGAACAAAAAAGAGATCTGAATCTTTTATAGTCCAGACAAGTGAAAAAAATTGAAAAGAAAATTACTTTTAAACAATGAGGTTAAGATATTGTAATCTGATTATGCAAAAAACAACACTGGTATCGGATCAGTATCGGCCGATACTGAGATTTCAGATATCAGAATCGGATCGGACGGGAATTTTTTATCGGTGCATCCCTAATTATTTTACTGGATAAGCAAACACGTTATTTAAACATTTAAAATGTATGTAATTAGTGACAGTGTGTATGCAATCAAGTATCTTATATAATTCTGTATTTTAAGCTGGGTAGAAATATTAATATTTCTGGTGTGCCTATTGCCCCTGTACTTGGCTGACTCCATCCCTGTTGGATCATTTTGCACTTTAATGAACAGTACTTTACTTGTTAAACAGTCCCTAAATTAACAATTTTCCTCTTAAAATGAAACTTAATGGATGCTAATGTTGTCTTCAATCATGTGCAACATTCATATGTTAAGGTTTTAGAACATGTAGTTAAGTGTTCCGTGACCCTTGAAAAATGGGTAGCTGTGACTGTAGTAGTTTGTAACTTGGGAAGCTACAGTTTCAAAGTAGCTTGGACCCAACACTGGCTGGAACACTTGCCATTTCTGAGCATATGGGGGCCCTAAGCGGCCGCATATAGCACTTATAGCTAGAAACGGTCCTGCTTATAATAGTGATACAAAACACCTTACTGTCCAGATATTTTCCTTTTATAAATCTAAAGTAAATAAGAAGCTTGTATACTATGGATTAATCTGGCTGTCATTCTCAAATGAACATGTGAATACACATTTCATTTATAACTTTCACATACAAGATTTGACATTGATTTGTGAAAATATTTTTTAAGCAAGTCTTAAACCCACAATAAGTAATTTAAACATCCTAACAGTGGCAGAGTTTGCAGAGGGTAGCCATTCCAAATCAAAGCCAGTAATTTTATTTAAAAAAAACTTTGTGAAACTGATCATCTGTAATGTATCACAAGCCTGACAGGATGGCAGATGGCTACATAACAGTGTCTATGAAAACACTACATGTACAGTAATTATGTGCAAGACAAATTATTTAATGCATGTTTTTGTGATTCTGTAAACCTCATAAGGTCTTAAGTATTTTGAGCTGTTAAATGTTTGGTTAACATTTTCCATTTGCTTGATTGAAATTCCTAAACACAGTGTTATAAAGAACACCTGCACTTGTGTAAATTAACTGGCAAGGTATAAAGTTGACAAATGAATCATTAAACTTGCATTGATTTTTGTTGTATTTGTAGATCAGTTTGCTGAGAAGTAACCTGCCCATGGTTCTGTCGTTTAGTAGCTATTTGAAGTTCCTAAATGCCTTTAGCGACAGGCCCTATGATAGAATGGAAAAATACCAGCACAAGGATCACAGGGCCACAGAGTCTGCTGTCTGATAACAGTTGGAGTTTGTCAGTTTGGTTTTGTCGAACACTGTTTATTAAAGCACTGCACAACACTAAGCCTGTAGTTGCATGCTCTATTGAACTTTCATTGCTGAAGAACAAGTGTGTTGAAATATAAAAAAGGGGATAAAATGTAGGGTACTACATTGAATTTTATTCAGTATTGTTGCTGAAATAAATTAGGAGGCAATATATTGTTGACACTAACTTTTTTCAAAACAAACTCGGGTTGACACAAAACAAAACTAGTTTGTACAAATCAAGATCACTTCTATTACATAGATGAGTCTGTCAACACCAGGTGTTGCTAGACCCTATTTAAGGGGGCTTCAAATTTCATCTCCGCTCCCCTAAACGTGTGACTCTTCAATCAGCATGCAAATCTGTGAACGCCTATTTTAAGCTCTCTTAAATGGTTTAAACACTGGCAGCACTGCACTAGTTTGGGAGTGTGAGACTGCTTTGGTCGCTTTTCTTGCCTTTAAAGACAGACTGTTGCGTGAGCCAATTGCATATGAATGTGTGCTTTAAAGGAGCATTGTAACAGTATAAGGACGGGCAAGGAGGCGGCGGGAATGACTGAACAGTTAACAAACTTTAATGGTAAACTTAAAACCAACATAAAAAGACATGCAGCGTGGCCGCGTGCATATCTTTCTCGAACGCATGGCCCTCCTCCTCATCACAAGCATTTTTTTATTGTTTTAACCCACTGAACGAATATATGCCCCTTCAGACCTTCATTTATCCGTGATTTTGTTCAAGAACGAGCGAGGAACAACAGGATCTGTTAACCTACTGAACAAGAGGAGGAGGCATGTTGTATGTTTAGTTTTGAAATCTCTAACAATGACAGGATGTAATTTAAACTTTTATTTTTAGGCCAGTATGAACAGCGGTTTAAAAAAATAAGAGAGATTATTTGTTGTCTTTTGTGGGGAAAACACTTATGATGCTTACACTGCTGAACGCTAGGCGTATTTGTAGATTTGTAAACACATAAATTAGAATGAAATATAAGTAGACTTGGTTCGGTTGACAATGACTTTGTGCTTTATCAGTGATTTAATGACTCACTCAAAACACGTTTATTTGTTGCCACCTACTGGAGTGAAGGTGTGATAAACAGACATGGTCACTCTACAAATTTGTGAACAAATCTTTTTGATGAATGGATTCAGAAGACTTGTATGAAGATAATGACAGAGCTAGAGAAATGTCATCTGAAGTTAAAGGAATAGTTCACCCAAAAATTAAAATTTGCTGATAAATTACTCACCCTTTTCTTCATCAAAACAGAATTTAAGACTTTTAGGAATTCATTTCAGACCTCCTCCTCTAAACAATGGAAGTGAATGTACTCCATTTTTGACAGTCCAAAATGCATATTTAGGGTGCATCAAAATAATCCACATGACTCCAGTCGACAAAAAGTTCTTCTGAACGCAAACGATTGATTATTTTGAGGAAAAAAAAACAATACTTATATACTTTTTAACTACAAATGTTCGCTTCCATGCATCTCTATGACGTAAGCTTGTTGGTAAGGTTACGCATCACGTTGAGGAGGCAGCAAGCGCATCGATGCTGATGAGAATGTGGAGGAAACCCCTCATTGTCACTCATGACAGCCAGGTGAAGCTGAGTAAGCCATCATGGGAACTGTGGCTTCACTGCTTTTCTTGTGGTATACAGCAAGACTGTTAAAAAAAATCTTGCTTAATCCTCTGGGGTCTGAGGGTGTATTGGGCCCTGGAGAAGTTTTGAAATTCCTTGACATTTGTGCTTTTTTCAGTTGCTTAAAAACATATGGCTAAAGTCTGATAACACTGTATTCAGCACAAACTGGGCTACAGTAATATGTGAACAACATGTATGTATATGTTTGTATTTTTGAGAAAATAACGTTTATGCGTGTTTTTTGAAAAAAAAAAAATGTTAAGTCACTGAAATAAGGCCATATAACACATACTAAACATTTGTTCACAAGACTTTTGAGAACTGGATCTTGTAGCCTAGAGTTTTTGCTACTAAAATTATGTGAAAACCATCCTGATCACTCATTCATACAAAACAATATAGTCATTTAACGTTTATAAGACACTTTGTGTTAAAAAGGCCATATGTGAGGAGGCATGGATGATCATGAATATTGATGTGATTCACACCTGAGGAGACAAAGACCCCTCCCTTGAGAGAGAATGAATGTGAGGAGACTTAATGATTGAATGTATTGTTTGTAGTTTAAGTTAAAAAGTAATTTGACTATACATTTTCTTTACATAAAGACATTACTTAAAAACTTTAGATCTACACTACCGTTAAAAGTTTTAGATCTGTAAGATTTTTTTATGTTTTTAAAAGAAGTCCCTTCTGCTCACCAAGGCTGCATTTATTTGATCCAAAATACAGCAAAAACAGTGATATTGTGAAATGTTTTTACAATTTAAAATAACTTTTTCTATTTGAATATATTGTAAAATGCAATTTATTCCTGTGATCAAAGCTGAATTTTCAGCATCATTGCTGCAGTCTTCAGTGTCACATGATCCTTCAGAAATCATTCTAATATGCTGATTTACTAATATGGGCATATTTACAGCACATTTTACACATTTACACCGAACAGGTATTTGCAAGCACAAGCTTCATTGATGAAAATGAGGCAGCATAAACACTGGTTAAAATATAATCTAAACATTCATATTATTTTCTATCATATTACATATCATATTTATATCATACAGCATACAATTTAAATGCCTGCTTTAGCCAAAACAACATTTAAATGTAACTAAATCTTGCCTATTAGGACATATTTCAATACTGGAAATAGTCCAACTAGTAAAATGTGTGCATGTTTATATAAAATAGCATGTCAACTAATATTTAAGTAAATCTAAATGACTTACTCATCTGAAATTGTATCCTCTGCTGGATCAAGCCGCTCTTCAAAATGCAAACGTTCCTTGTCAGATTCCCGCTCTTCTTCTAAGGAAAATGTGAACGCTTTGTCACTATCCAGGACCATCTGTAGAGCTTTCTCACCTGTGTAGCATGCCATCTTCCAAACGCGCAGAAATGTGAATGAACTTGATTTATAAGGCATTGTTGTGGGCGTTTACCATTTGCATTGATTGCCTCAGCACATTACCGTATGAATAGCGCGCTCTGCTGGTGGGTGTGATCTCATTAGGGATAATTAACTGAGCCAGGAGAAACTGTACATCGCTTTGTTTCATACAGATTACATTGCAGGAGAATATTTGTTTTAAATTTGAATTATTTTATTAAAAAGACATTTTAAGCTTTCTTTAGACATCTGTTTCATGTTTGTGTGATAAGTATTCACGGAGTTTGTTCATTTTTGTGACGTGTTTCAGAAAGATGCTCGCGGTGACAGAGACGGCTGAAAGCGCACCCTGTTTATTTTCTTTATTTTACAAAAGCACAAGGCTTTTTTGTTATTGTGAGTGGCCCATTCCTCCAGACAGAACTGGTGTAACCGAGTCAGATTTGTAGGCCTCCTATCTGTTCCGCTGTTGTGAGGAAAAAAATCCAGCAGGACGCGCCGCCGCATCCGTTGACCCCAGAGGGTTAAAGCCAATAGGCATGAGTGAAAAGTTTTATAATTTTTATTTATTTATTTATTTATTTTTTGGACATTTGTTGCTTCGGGACATCAATTCAGCATTTTAATTCTTTGAATAAATGTTTTCTTTTATTAAATAACTAAGGTTTTTTTTTTAGCAATTTTTTTGCTATCAGGGCCATTTTTATAAATCGTAAAATTGCCTAAGTTTAAACTGTAGAATTAATTCGTCCCCCAATAAGATAAATATGGTATTAAATAGAAGCTAAAAGGCATAGTTCTCCCAAAAATGAAAATTCTGTCATTTACTCACCCTCATGCCATCCCAGATGTGTATGACTTTCTTCAGCAGAACACAAAGATTTTTGGAAGAATACCTCTGTAGGTCCGTTCAATGCAAGTGAATGGGTGCCAAAATTCTGAAGCTCCAAAAAGCACATATAGCCATCATAAAAGTAATCCATATGACTCCAGTGGATTAAAGTCTTCTGAAGCTAAACGCTAGGTGTGTTTAAGGAACAGATCACTATATAAATCTTTTTTTACTAAAAATGTTTACTTCCAGCCAAACATTTGAAGATTTTATAATTGCAGTTAAGCAATAAGTTGGCCTGTATGAGGCACATAAATTGGGATCTTCAACAAAACAGCTATTGATGGTTGTTTTAGAGTTCCTGGTAGTTATTGTTTGTCTATTGCTTCAGTATACAGTTGAAGTCAGAAGTTTACATACACCTTAGCCAAATACATTTAAACTCGGTTTTTCACAATTCCTGACATTTAATCGTATAAAACATTCCCTGTCATTTAGGATCACTTAAGAATGTGAAATGTCAGAATTATAGTAGAGAGAATTATTTATTTCAGCTTTTATTTCTTTTATCACATCCCCAGTGGGTCAGAAGTTTATATACACTTTATTATTTGGTAGCATTGCCTTTTAAATTGTTTAACTTGAGTCAAACGTTTTGGGTAGCCTTCCACAGGCTTCTCACAATAAGTTGCTGAAATTTTGGCCCATTCCTCCAGACAGAACTGGTGTAACCGAGTCAGATTTGTAGGCCTCCTATCTGTTCCGCTGTTGTGAGGAAAAAAATCCAAGCTTTTTCAGTTCTGCCCACAAATTCTCTATCGGATCGAGGTCAGGGCTTTGTGATGGCCTCTCCAATACCTTGACTTTGTTGTCTTTAAGTCATTTTGCCACAACTTTGGAGGTATGCTTGGGGTCATTGTCTATTTGGAAGACCCATTTGCGACCAAGCTTTAACTTCCTGGCTGATGTCTTGAGATGTTGCTTCAATATATCCACAATTTTCCTTCCTCATGATGCCATTTATTTTGTGAAGTGCACCAGTCCCTCCTGCAGCAAAGCACCCCCACAACATAATGCTGCCACCCCCATGCTTCACGGTTGGGATGGTGTTCTTCGGCATGCAAGCCTCACCCTTTTCCCTCCAAACATAACGATGGTCATTATGGCCAAACAGTAAAATGTTTCTATCATCCGACCAAAAAGTAAGATCTTTGTCCCTATGTGCACTTGCAAACTGTAGTCTGGCTTTTTTTTATGGCAGTTTTGGAGCAGTGGCTTCTTCCTTGCTGAACAGCCTTTCAGGTTATGTTGATAGAGTTTTACTTTGGATATAGATACTTGTTTACCTGTTTCCTCCATCATCTTCAAAAGGTCCTTATGAAGTTATATTGAAAAAGGAAAATGGAGTCGGTGTTTATTAACTTTCCAGTATGTGTTTCACAAACTAGTGAGCAACTTACCGAGAAGACACCACTTAACTCTGCACCGCTTAACTCCACACTGCTTAACTCCGCACTGTCTGCAGAACCACGTCAGCTCAGCTCTGTAAACAATGGAGTTGGAGCATGCTCTGCTGGACAAGCTATGCTATGACACCAATTCTTAATCACCCAAACATTGTTTTCTGCATTATATGTTCTGGGAAAAAAAAGGTTTTAATATCAGCGCATATTGGAAAACATATACACCGATACCGATATCGATAAATCGGTTGGGCACTAGTCTTAAAATACATCCACAGGTACACCTCCAATTGACTCCAGTTAGCCAATTAGCCTATCAAAAGCTAATTGGCTAATTGCCTAAAGGCTTGACATCATTTTCTGGAATTTTCCAAGCTGCTTAAAGGCACAGTTAATTTGGTGTACACTTTTAAAGATTTTCCCTTAAAAAAAACTGTAAAGAACAGGCAGCAGGGTTGCCAACAAGTTACTGTAAAATTAACGGTGTCTTGCTGTTGCTGAAATTAACAGCTAGATACTTTTACAGCTACAGTATACAACTGTAATTTAGCAGCATATAGCTGTCAAATTACATACTGTCTACTGTTGTTGAAATTAACAGCTAATTTCACAGCATGCACTGCGGCATGAAGAAATTACTTAGATTTTTTTACTATTTACTTGTTTATTTTGCCGTTGTTTTTGTTGGTCTAAGTTACTTGTATTTTAATGTTCAGCTTTTACTTTTTTTACGTAAAAGTATGTTTGTTGTCACCATTGTTGTGTTTTGTATGCTGAGAGTTGATTTCTGTGTGTCTTGTTAGCAACTCGAGTTATGCTGTAAGTTCATCAAAAACATTAAACACTCAATTTGCTGATATCTTTTTGCTGAAATATTCTTTACTGTTTTTGCTTATGTTTTTATGGGTAATGCATCACTGTTGCCACATAGGATCAGACAGTCCTCCTTAATTTGCAAGGTATCAGACATTAAGTCTGACCTTAAGTTTTGTCTTCCAAGTAGCACAGTGCAACAACTTTTACTCTAACACAAATTGACTGGTTGGAAGAACATAATATAATAATAAAGAAGGTCCAAGGTGCCAGCTCGAACACTAATCACCATAATGGTGACATCAAACAAGACACAACTATTGATAACAAAACAACAACACTAAATTAAACAAGACTTCTTGTAAGTCTGAATAAAAACATTTGTAAGGTTGTTTTTTTTATTTTTATAATAGCCCCAATGCATTGTCAAAGCATACATACTTATTCAAGCACAAAGGCTTATGGGTATTTCACCATTATAACCCACAATGCAGTGCTATACTGTTATTTTAATGTGTACAGGTTTTTCATAAAAAAAATATACTGTTCAATCCTGGCAACATTTTACATTTAATATGTACATTGCTTCAAAAGTTGATTTATTATTTTAATTTGACTTCTCATTAGACAGACAAGTGAAGGCTGATGTGGGATGATAAAGAACAGAGGATTTGGTCAGAAACATCATGAACACTAACCATGTGCCACAAACTTGAATTTTCATGGGGGGTTTTAAAATATACGTTTAAAAATGTCACTAGCTTTCACCAAGATGATATCATGATTTTAAAGGTTCATTTTCCCCTAACGCCTTGCAAACAACAGTTGTTTACCGTAAAACTAGTCATTTAACAGTGAGCCTGCTCTTGATATCCCAGAATGCAACATTTTTAACAGCAAACAATTGTATTTAAGAATCACAGTAGATTGCTGTAGGAATTTGGCTGTACATTTACAGTGTATGTAAACTTCTGACCCACTGGAATTGTGATAGACAATTAAAAGTGGAACAATCTGTCTATAAACAATTGTTGGAAAAATTACTCATGTCATACCACAAAGTAGATGTCCTAAACGGCTTGCCAAAACTATAAGTTTGCTAATATGAAATCTGTGGTGGTTAAAAAATGAGTTTTAATGACTTCAACCTAAGTATATGTAAACTTCTGACTTCAACTGTACATAGAGAGCAGTAGATAAACTAATATTAGGTGAAAGACATTTTAGAAATCCATCGAGAACCATGTATCTGCAGTGTTTTACCTATAGCTAAAGCTGAGACAGCTGTCTGAATTTTTTCCTTCGAGATCTATTTTTCCAAATCATCCCGATCATTATCACATAGAGTTTGAATGGTCAGTTTGTCTAGAAAGGTTTTAATTTCAGTTTTATCTACTACTTGAGAAGTGTATAGTAATTTGTAGAAGTCTAAAAACTCATGATTAATTAATTTGGGATATGTGATCTTATTTTCAGATGACCATATTGTTCTAATGTTTTACTACTACTTTTCTAAGCTGCCAAGCCAATACTTTCCCAATCTTATTACCATGTTCATAAAATCTCTGTTTAGATTAAATCTCTGTATCTCTGGTTTATAGTTAAAAAGTACTTGAATATTTATCTTTTTTCACACCAAAAGTGATCATATTACTTTAGAAGACATTAATTTAATCGCTGGAGTTGTACCAATGACGTTTATGCTGACTGTGATTTTTGGAGCTTCAAAAGAGAAATCTCTTTTACATCACTTACATTTTAAGGACCTACTGAGCTAAGATATTTTTCTATTTTTCTTCAAATGTGTTCTGGTGAAGAAAGAAAGTCATACACACCTGGGATATCATGAGGGTGAGTAAATAATGAGAGAATTTTCATTTTTGGCTGAACTATCCCTTTAAATCCCACCACTTCCCCAAACGAAGTATGCAACTTTAAACCAGCAGGACCGATCATGTTTAGCAACATGCAGTCAAACTCCACTTCCCTTTTTCATGTTACTTAACTTTTTCCACATAATATAACTGTGACTTACAAACCAACACATGACATCAAAGTTAATTCCTGTCGCAAAACCCTAGGAAAGAAAGCGAACAGAATAAGTGTGAACTTCCACATAAGTCTGTCTGCCAGCATGGCTATATTAGTCTGACCAGTATTCACATGGCAACAGTTTTAACAATGAGAACAATTAAATAGTTCAAACTGTGATGTAAGAGGGGGGAAAAAAAACGCATCACACAAATATCAGAACATTTGATAAAGGAACCATAGTATAACTAACTTTCAACGTATTCACCATATCAAACTTAATAGTCATTCAGGCAGTCACTCATATCCAGAGGGCGACAATATGCAGTCAGCCGGCTAACCTCCATTAAAAGTCCCTGAAGGTTATCAAAGTCCTTAGTTGTATTGTGATTAGGGTTGCAGCAGTATACTCGCAATCAGCTAAAGGCTTCTCATCTGCACTTTCGCACGAGTGTTATGGAACCAGCTTACGATCATGATATACTCTGCTCTCTGGCGCATGTAACAACCGGGATTCCCTCGATATTGCAACGTGCAGACCTCAAAACTGATGTGATCGATTTCAATTCTAGTGAGAATTTTCTAGTTTAAAGCATTACGGAGGAAGTTGAGTCAAACCTCTCAAACAGTAGGCAGCCCTGACATGCCAAACAGCACTGAGGAAAAGAGCAATACTGTGTTATGTTTTTCATTATGCATCATCAGCTTTACAAAATTGTTTCACGATTTTACATGAGTAAAATTAACTGTTATATTTTGACAATTTTATCGTTTCATTTGAAATAATTTATAGGTAGAATCTATTAGACCTCATTTTATATCAACAGTGGCATTTTTCAAGATGTTTCAGCTAGTATTTATTTTTTCATAAATACTATAATTTGTTATTATTATTACTATTATAAGACTAGCTACACTGACCTAACCATGGTAATGAGGAACCTTTCCTCCTGTGTAATATGTATGTTCTATTTGAATTATGCTTGAAATTAGAAACAAACGGGATAATAATGGGGTCATATAAGCAAATATGCTCTTCAGTTTTTAAAAGGGAGAGAGAAAACTTCCTGTTGCTTTTGTTGTTGATATCAACAACAAAAATAATGTCACTTGATGCATGCCCTTATACTTGAAAACCATGAACAAAACTATGCAACATAAAAGGAAATGCGACCCAGGATACATTAAATACAGGTTATGTTTTTACAATGGTGGGTCGCCACTTGACTTCCAATGTAAAATCTAGGTCCTGAAGCAAAACCAGTAGAGAACCACTGAGTTAAAGGTACAGACAGGAGCAGTCTGGCTTCACTGTCGCGAACCTACAGTATATGTTAATTGTTAATAATCATAGGACATTACTTTAAAAGCTCACACAGCTGATGCTATTTTTCATTTAGTAGTTAATTTAACATGCTATGCTAACATGTAAACTAACATGCTTTAGTTATATAACATGTTATAGTTACATGCTATTTTTTTTATCATGTTTATTATTATAATTCTGTTAGCTTTCTTATTTATTCTATTTATTTTATTTATGTTCAAAAGGGAGACTTTTTTTTTTTTACACATACTTCAATTAAAAAAAAAGTTTCAATTTTAATGGTGTTTGCTCAACCAAAAAAAAAAAAAACCTTCTGTTTTCACTCTTAAGGGTGTAACTGATAATAGTAATTGTGTAATACCGTATACCATGAAACCATGATATTTTCTGAGACTGTTATTGTACCATGAAAATCTCATACTGTTGCAACCCTAATTGTGATATATCCAAGCTTGGGCCTTCCTTTTAGGACATCTTAGGACATGACAAAATTTGGATGATGCTGTTGAAGGTAAGTTTCTGCAGAGTATTTAGAGCTGAAAGACCTTTGTCCCACCAGTAGATGGATCTTGAGTATCGGGATGTTGCATGGTGTAGGTGACATTGTTGTCATGGAGTTGTCTCCTGAGAGCAGTGAATTCTTGAACAATGTTGACAACATATCATGGAATACCATTATGATAGATTTGCCGTAGGTGAGCTGGCCCTTTTCTCTCGCAGAATTAAGGATTTTGTTGGTGTCTGCATACCTGAGCAGCTGAGCAAACGCATCAAGACAGCTTGTGGCTTGCTATTCTCAGCTGGTCGTTGCTGCAGGGTAGGGCTGTGCGATATATCGAATATTAACAATATAATCGCGATAATTTTGCTGAAGTATAAAATTGACCAATATCATGAATATCGCAATGATTTTAATGTGCTTTTATTTGGTCATTACGTTTCATAAAGAGCACATCAGTAAACTAATCTAACGATCCTTCAGGGCTGTATAATTAATCAAAATAACATTAAAATGGCTAGTTGGTCATATGTGATTATTAATCCACAAAAGGCTGTGATTTAAAGACAGATAAACATGGTCTGTGCGCAACTCAGAACAAACCAGTGATGCGCTGATCTGTGTGCACGCGCATGGCAGCGCTTTCGGATCAGTTCACGTGCATTGTGAAATCAAAGTAATGCGAGTTCAAGCATTTGTGCAATTCCAAATATAAGTAACCGCTACAAGTTATAATACAAATGTGGCACAGAATAACAGAAAAGGAGATTAGTGTTTCAGGCAACATGGAACATTGTAAACTGTCAAACTGTAAACTGCCTCTTCTGTGTCGAAATAAAAGTTCCTTGTGAAGTTGAAATATGACAGCACTTTCGGTGTCAACATAAAAGCCCCAGGTGAAGTAATCAGTACAGAAATATATTACTTTTGTATAATGCAAATCTAATCAAAGAAATTGAATCACTGCACTCCACTCTTTCACGGTGCGTAGATCCATGAACCTTAAAAAAATCTCAAACAAAATTATCTGCCCTCCTTTTTCTCAATGTCTTATTTTTCTATCTCACAGAACAGGAGAACACCGATGTTTCAGCCTCACAGCCTTACTTAACGCAAATCTAATATTCAGAATAATAGTGATAATTCAGTATTATATTATAATAATCAAGTTGACGTGCCCCACAGTAATAATTTAGTATTATGCAATGTGTAACGAATGAGGCTGGTATCCCTTCAGCCGACCACCAGAGGGAGCCCTCTCCTGAATACTGACACTGTACCATTTCTTCTATGGTGACTTCCTGTTTGCATCATAAATAGCCATGCTTTTCCATTGTTACTTTGCGAAGTATTGCCAGTTTTACTGCCTTACCAAGCATTGTTCTCATTGCCTGTTTATTGCCTACTTATGACCATTGTGCCTGCTTTACTGGATTACCGATTCTGGATTACTGTTTTGCTCTGTTTGCCTGGTTGGACTGATTACCTGTGTAACAACTACTTTGCCTGCTTCAACGATTACGTCTCTGCCTTGTGTCTTGGATTTGTCTGCTGATTGTAATTAACTTCTTGCATATGTATTCTACCCTCACCTCCATGTCGAGTCCATTACAGAATACTTTGCCACCAATGAATCCAGCGGAAGTTTCTCAGCTCCAGGCTGCATTCGCTCACCAGAGCGAACTGCTCAAAAGTTTCCAGGAACAACTGAACCACCTAAGAGCTCAAAATGTTACCTCACCCACCATATCTGTTCTCTTCCATTTCCACAAGCTACATTGGTAAGATTCGCTATTCCTGATAAATTTGATGGCTCACCAGAGAAATGTAAGGGATTTTTACATCAATGTAAAGTATATTTCTCCAATCAACAAGAGTGATTCAGTCAGGAGTCCAAGAAATGTGCATTTATGATGACATTACTTACCGGTAAAGCACTAGACTGGGCCTCAGCTGTTTGGGAGTGTGATAATCAGCTTCAAACGTCATTTGATTACTTCGCTTCCTAGATCCATGAAGTGTTTGAATACCCAGAGGGAGGTAAAGATGTCTCTGTTCAGCTGCTTCATGTACGCCAGGGTTCATGTTCTGCAGCTAACTTTGCCATACACTTCAGGACATTAGCAGCCCAAAGTGGATGGAATGAGATTACACTCAAGACTGTGTTCAGAGAGGGACTGAACTACAATCTGCAGGCCGAACTTGCATGTAAGGGTGAGGATTCAACACTCACTGAATTCATTTCATTGGCAGTAAGGATTGATAATTTACTGCGTAATTCACCACGCTCAAGGATTAGCTCCAAGTCACAACCATCAGTCCAAAGTCAAGTCCAGGCATGCCCCGAAGCTCCTGAACCGATGTAGATCACCTATACCAGAATTTCTGATGAAGAACGCGATCGTCATCATAAGGAGCGACTGTGTTATTACTGTGGTGAAAGGAATCATCGAAACTCCACATGCCCTCACAAAGGCAAGAAATATCAAGAGTCCAAGACTATTGTGAGTACCATGAATATTTAATCTCCCACACAACACAGTTTCACTCTTCCCATTGAGCTCTCCTTTGGTGATACACTGATGCATTTCTGCACTCGTTGACTCAGGGGCTGCCGTGAATTTAATTCACCAAGGTCTAGTACGGGGACTCCATATCCCTACAGTACCTTGTATACCCACCATTAACATTATTGCTGTGAATAATGCACCTATAGGCACAGGCATCACTCATCACTTGGATCGTTTCATACAGAGATCACATCTCTTTATATCATCAACTCACCCAAGTATCCTCTCATCCTGGGTCATCCATGGCTGGCTATCCATGATCCCATCATCTCCTGGAACCAGGTTAAAACAATGGTCAAATTTTTGTCAGTCTAATTGTCTTCATGTCACAGTCACCATGCCATGTTAGACTACCAGTGTCGAAAGTCCTGAGAACCAAGCTCAAGTCCAGGTCCCGAGGGAATATTCTGAATTCTCCGAGGTATTCAGCTAAATCAAGGCTACACAGTTACCCCCTCATCATTCATGGGACTGCGCTGTTGAGTTACTACCCAACATGGCACCTCCTAGGAGCAAAGCCTATCCATTGTCAAGACCTGAAACCATGGCCATGGAGACTTATGTCGAAGAGGCTTTAGATTCGGGGTTCATTCATCCTTCCACCTCACCAGCTGCAGCAGGATGCTGCTTCATTGAAGAAAGAAAGATGGAGGGCTCCGTCCATGCATTGACTACCGTTGATTGAACACGGTTACAATCAAGTACAGGTACCCACTCCCTCTTGTTCCGTCTGCCCTTTAACAACTACGTGAAGCACGCATCTACACAAAACTGGATTTGAGAAGTGCATACAACCTGATTCGTATCACAGAGGGAGACGAGCGGAAAACCACATTTATCACCACTAGGGGGCACTAAGAATACCAGGTGATGCCTTATGGCCTGGCCAACACACCAGCTGTGTTCCAGTCATTCAACAATGAGATCTTCAGAGACCTCCTCAACAGATGTGTCATCGCCTACATTGACGACATACTCATTTGCTCTCAAGATAAAGCACAACACATCAAAGACGTTAAAATGGTCCTCTCCCGACTGCTGAAACACCAACTGTACGTGAAAGCAGAGAAATGTGAGTTCCATGTTACCCATACAACGTTCTTAGGGTATATCATAAGCCATAGAGGTGTTGAGATGGATGACTCCAAGATCAAGGCAGTCACGGAGTGGCCAAGACCCAACACTGTTAAGGAGCTACAAAGTTTCCTGGGTTTTGCAAACTTCTACAGGAGGTTTATCTGCAACTACAGTCTCATCTCTGCCCCCTTAACATATTTGCTCAAAGCAAAACCATCCAAGCTACCATGGAGTGACTCTGCTCAAAAATCCTTCAACACCCTCAAGACAAGTTTCACGACTGCCCCATTCTCAAGCACCCAGATCCTAACCAACCATTCATTGTGGAAGTGGATGCCTCAGACTTCGGCATAGGGGCAGTTCTCTCTCAATGCCAGGGTAACCCTGGAAAACGTTATCCTTGTGCTTTCTTTCCCCATAAACTGAACTCAGCTGAAAGGAACTATGATATTGGAAACAAAGAACTACTCTCCATGAGGGCTGCGCTAGAAGAGTGGCGCCACTGGCTTGAAGGTTCTGTCCATCCATTCCAAGTAATCATCGACCATAAGAACCTCGAATACATCAAGGGAGCAAAACATCTTAATCCACAACAAGCCCGATGGTCACTCTTTTTCACAAGGTTCCAATTCACAGTCACGTACCGCCCTGGCAGTAAGAACTGCAAAGCTGATGCTCTCTCCCGTCATCATGATCCCCTTCACAACACACCTCAAAACAAATCTATACTCCTACCTCCTGTCATCATCACACCCATAAGCTGGGACATCATGGAAGATATCCAAAGAGCCCAACAAGCAGACCCTGCACCACCTGAATGCCCTCCAACAAATCAGTATGTACCACACACTCTACTCCAAAGAACAATCCAATGGATCCATACCTCCCTCAGCAGTGGACGCCCTTGCATCCAGAAAACTATAAGCCTGGTACACAACTCATTTTGGTGGCCTTCAATCATTAATGATGTCACTACATATATTAAATTATGTCAAGTTTGTGCACAGTCAAAGACCCCCAGAGAACTGCCAGCTGGCCTTCTACAACCACTGCCTATCCCTCGGAGACCCTGGTCCGACCTGTCCGTCGACTTTATCACAGATCCACCAAACTCCAATGGGTATACCACCATTTTTGTTATCATTGATCGTTTCTCTAAGTCATGCAGACTAATCCCCACGAAAGGTCTACCCACTGCCATGGAGACCGCTAACACTCTATTCCACCAAGTTTTCAGGATCTATGGTCTGCCAGAAGACAGTATCTGACCGGGGACCACAGTTTACCTCCAGAGTCTGGCAGGCTTTCTGCAAACAACTAGACATCAACATCAGCCTCACGTCTGGTTATCATCCTCAGGCAAACGGACAGGTGGAGAGACTAAACCAGGAGATAGGCAGATACCTCAGGTCTTACTGCAGTCGTGAACAACAGAGGTGGATTGACTTCCTCCCATGGGTGGAATATGCCCAGAACTCCCTCACTCACTCCTCTACTGGACTCACTCCCTTCTAATGTGTGCTGGGCTACCAACCTCCAATGTTCCCTTGGTCAGGTGAACCCTCTACAGTGCCAGTGGTGGATGATTGGATCAGGCGGCGCGAGCAAGTGTGGGACAGTGCGCACGTCAGATTGCAGCAGGCCATCCGGGCCCAACGGATCCAAGCTGATCGACGGAGGCATCCTCACCCCGACTACTAGCCTGGTCAGAGAGTCTGGCTATCTACACGTGACCTCAAGTTACGGCTACACTCCAAGAAGCTCAGCCCCAGGTATGTTGGTCTGTTCAGAATTATCAGACAGATCAATCCTGTAATGCTGAGTCAGTCTGCAGAGTAACTCCCACAATATGATCTCCCAAGGCATGGCTAATATATTCCATATGTTTCACTGTGGAGAGACCTCATCATATTTTCTTTAGCGTTAACACAGGAGACTCAGTTTACCATATGCGAGGGGCCCCACATTCCACAGACATCAAGTCACATGCTTGACCACCAGAAACATTTGTAAAATAAAATGGCTATATTAACATTGATTATACTTGATTAATTTATCCTCAACTTTATAAAATTATCTTACATTATCCCCCCTCTGAGACTTACATAAGTCTCACCTTCACTGTCTTTACCCAGAGTGCAGTTTCATAATTCAGTCGCCTCAGTTAAGCTATCTAGTGACTAAGTCAAGTCACACAGCTTCATTACCAATGACCAGATTATGCAACCGCACTCCGGTGGAGATTACAGAACCAAACGTCTCCATTCAGTTTTGATTAAGAATGGAGTAAAAGATTCTGTTCTCTTATATTTTCATTCAATAACTAAAACCTATAAACATGCAATTGGTTCAGCCTTGCCTGTGGTTGTCATAGTTATGTTGAATTTATCAAACATAAAACAAATTATTCATCATAATATTAAGAGTTCTTTTTTGTAGTGTAGATATCTTCAACCCAGATACTTTGCGCATCGTAGAGGGTCCCCCTTTGGGGAGAGGTTAGGCTAGCACTTGCACCCAGGGTGTGGCTCATCTTTATTCATCTTTGTCTTCATTTGAGGTACTTGAATCCTCATCCAATGTTTGTGAATCCCAATTTGGTTTATAAAGCCAATCCTGATAATATACACTTTGGTTACCCTCTAATATCACTCTCCCATTATCATTTCCATTTGCTTAACCATAGCTTTGATAACTAGTGATCTCAATAAAGGAAGTACACAACAAAACAATAGCCCTCCTATCATTATTGCAATTCCCCAAAACATTCCCAATTTAGCAAACCATGCTCCCCATGCTCCTAACTTTAGATCAAACCAATCCCACATTTGATTATCTCTTCCAGCATTTGCTTTAACTTCGGTTCTTAAGTTTTTTTAATTTAATCATGACTTCATTAAATGTTCCTCCCAGAGCAGTATTATTTGGTATAAAAGTACGCCATTGATCTCCAAACATAACACATACACCCCCTTTGTCTGCCAATAACCAATTAAGTGCCTGCCTATTTTGCCATGTCATTCTACTTGTTTCATGTACTTGTTGTCCTAATGCAGATAAAGCATCATCAGTGTAATTCATAAATCTCTGTTGATTATAGTAAATATAATTGATCCATTCTGTGTTTTTATTTTGTGTAATCCAAATGAATATTGATTCAAACCCTGCTTTGACTTCATCTCTAGCCTTAAATTCATTAGGTATACCCCTGGGAAGACCAATTGAGTCTATAAACACATTAGGGTCTGTTTTATAAGCTCTCTTAGTTCTATTCCTATTTTCCTTTATGAATTGTCCTAATTCCCACTGTGCCATGGTAATTTCCTGAATCAATCGTACTCTTAACACATATCCCTTTCCATCCTAGTGGTAAGGAGGCCATAAGTTGTTCTTTTGATCCATTGGACTTTTTCAATGTTTTGTTTTCTTTTGCTTCTTTTATAACCTAGCCAACCTGTATAGATATTATATTATATTATGCAATAGTAAAATATTTCTGCCTTAATTTCTTCACTTTCACACATTATTGTAAGGCTCTCTGATTAACTCACAAGCCCTTATTTCTCGTGAAGGAAGACTTTGAGATTCTGTTTCTTGCATTCTATCATCTCCACAGAAATAGAGCAGGGCATCTCCTCTGTCTCACTGCATGTTATTAACACTGCGTGAATAAACCCACAATGACCAAGGACATTTGCCATTTACATGGCCGTTAAGTGAAACTGGAGCGCTTTGCGTTCACAAAATGAATAGGTTTATACCTTGTTTATATTTTTGCCGGAGTTTGGCGCAAGCCTCTGTAGACGGCGTGCATATCAGAGCGCTTGAGAAGTGGTTAATCTTCACATACTCTCAAGAGAGCTGCTTTTGTGACGTCCGCGGTGCGGTTCCCTGAGATGCTCAGAGTTCAACTGAATGAGAGACAAGTGCTTTTTCCTGCGCGCTCATGAGACAGCATGCAGAGAAAGACGAGGCTGAATCCAGTTTCTTAACTGCTTTTTATTCAGTAAAAGGGCCTCGGTGCTTCGACACTACACAACTCTATCACTGGCGAGTGAAATGTTAATATTTACTTGCCAGTGGCTAATAACAGACATTTTTATGGTCGCATATTGTGACATTTACTCGCATATGCGAGTGATTTACTCGCAATGTAGAGGGCTGCAATGCTCACATAAATTTCATGAGGCCAGGCTGAATTTGTGCGTGCATCAGGTGCTTTGACCAAAAAGTATTCCGCATAGGATGTGCCGGTGCTTCCTCACTCAAGCGTCCTCGGTAAGCTTCCTCTGTCCTCGATCCTTGCCTCCTCTCTGCATTTAGAGAATTGGTACATCCTTATTGACGGCAGGTTTCTGGGTCATGGCCTCAAGGTTGGAGGAGTGAGGAAACAAGCATGCACAATTTAGGAAATGAGAAGCACTCAGTGTTTTTGGAAAACTGCCAAAGTGGTCTTTGACATCATCTGATTCCATATGAACCATGTATTCCAAAACACACCATGGGCCTCATTTATAAAAACGTTTGTAAAATGATCTTAAATGTGAACGTACGACAAATTCCTAAATGTTCCTACAATTGATTTTTAAAATGTCTGTACGCACAAAGAAATGTTCCTAAAGGCATACCACTTTATAAATCACAATTCATCTTAAGAATATGAGCACGTGAACCAGAGCATGGATTCCACCTGCAGGACACCCACACATGTCCTAATATGTAAGACAGAATCCACTAAAAGCGCATGCGCTTAAAAGTTAATCATTTGTTCATTAATTCATTCGGAAAAAAATGGCTCCTGGTGTCTGCCCTTAAAATGCTGCCTATTTACAACAACTCATCAGTTATTAATTTTCATTATCAATAATAAATCCATTTATTGACCGCGTTTACTGTAAATCCACACCATTCTTCAACCAATGTCCATATTCTTGCTAAACCTGAATTCCAAAAAGAGGTTTACATGCTCATTTACATATAATAAAATATGCATAGTCTACATGGCAATCGTGTTCGTGTTCTAAACTACATGCACGTTCTTTTCCTGCTGTTCTCTTCTACTCGCTCTTGCCATTGAATATGCTATATTTTAGTCAAATCGTTAATTTTTTTATGTCCCCACAACAGCAGACAAGAGGCTGAATGATGAATTGAACAAAAAAATGTAGTAGAGTTTTAAATATGAGACTATTGTGGTGCTTTTTAACCATCTGTATATTGATTTAGCTTTAACTATAATGTCTCCTCCTCCTTGCTCTAAAAATGTGCTTTACATATTACATACCCTATATTATATCTGCCTGTTATCTTGTAGGTAAGTTTCATAACTTTCCTATGTACGGTTCTGTGGGATGTAATAGACTTCTAAGAAAGCTAACAGAATTATAAGAAAACTAACAGATACAATAGGAGCTCCACCCTTTCGGGGCTTGGTTTTGAGAATGCAAAGTGATGGAAACGGGTCATAAGACACAATTACAAAATTTTTGGTGAAAAAAAAAATAAATTAGGTGACAATTAATAAGGTATCCGTCTTTAAAATGTTGCTGATGCATCATGGCAGAGTAAGTCTTTATTTCACAAAGAAATATTGTTTTGAAAAGGCAGCCAAAAACTTTTGCGTTACACAGAAATTGCTTGACACAAGGTTTTTTTCATTCCATTAACCTGAATTTATTTTATTTACTTTTGTATCTTTGGTACAACATAAATTGTTTGAAACCTTTTATTGTTTATTTTGTTCATACTGTATTTAATAGTCCTAATTTTGAAGCTGGACGAATTGCGGTAATAAAAAAATTACCCCCAAATTAGTTAAAAATCGAAAATAAAACACGAAATACTTTGTGCAAGATGGAGCACATGTATAGATCTATTGTGTTCAATTTTCAGAATAGAATTTTATATTTATTTCTATATAGAAATCCTCATTGCCATGCTTCAAGCTCAGATTCGTGAGAAATCGTTTCAGCTAATAATTTTAGTGCATATTAAATTCAGTTAGAAAACAATGAACAAGTCTTGAAAGATAGAAGTAGGCCAGCCAGTATACAAAAGTTTGTTAAACACCCATACATACATTAAAATAAATTACAAAAATAAATATAGCTCCAAGCAGCAATTACGGGGCCAAGCACCAGCATGGCAACCACTGCACAACACTAAGCACAACCCAAAGAACACCTAGAGATCAAATGACATAAAGAAAAAAACCTACAATATTTTAAGTCACCGAAGGATGGGTTTGAACCTGTGACTTTCTGTTCAACAACCCAATTGACAATCCACTACAGAGTAGAGGTGTGAATCTTCACTGGCCTCACGATTCGATTCGATTACGATTCAAAGGGTAACGATTCGATTATAAAATGATTCTCGATGCATCACGATGCATCTTGTCCTTCAATTCCTTTTTTCAGTTTCTTCAAAATTTATTTTTTACTCTATTTTTTCCCTTTTCAGCTTTTTATTTAACAGCTGTTAATCAGAACGAGTCACATTACATAAACTGGCCTTTTACATTCAGTATGAGCTGTGAACAAAACATGGAACATCTACAAGATTAAATAAATAGTTCTAAAGTTTAAAAGAGTATCTCAGTTTTTCAGTTTCTTTATAACCTTATAAAAAATCTCTTAAAAGCACAAGAAAAAAAAATATTGGTTCTCCATCAAAACACACTGAATACTATTACTTCAACTGATTAAATTATATATTTTTTTATTTTTAAGCATTGTAATCATTTAATAGTATTTCATTATTATTTAAAATGAATCTATGCCATGCTATTCATTTTAATTTTTACCAACAACTGGAAGTTGCTGGTCCAGGATGAGAGATATATCTGCTTCTATGAGAGTGCTGCTGTCAGCTTCTCTTCTCCTCACCTGCACAGGTGATAGTAAAGCAGTTTAAATAGCGCAGTTGTTGCTTCAGAAATTTATCAAGCGTCTCGTATGCACTGTTCCATCTGTTTGCTCTGCGAGTAGAAGATCGCACGACACTGTCGCAAAAGCTACGATGGATTTCAAACCTTTATCAGGTGTGCGCACTGTCCTGACTAGCGAGTGTAGGGCTTTACTGGTTGTTTAGATCAGTGTTACTATCAGAAATAATTAATAATTATTTATTTAGTTATTAATTCATATTTAAATTAAATAATAGAATCTAACTCATTAAAACCTCATATGGGGCTCCAGTAAATGTAGTGCGCTATGTTTAGAAGCGGGTTTGGTTATTAGCAATAATTAATAATTGAGTTCATTATTAAAATCAATAGAACATTGATTTGAATCAATGTTAGCTTTTTTTAATCTTTTAAATCAACAATTATCAAAGATAATCGTTAATTGTTAACATCGATGAAACATTGATTAAAATTAACACTAGCTTATTGATCCTTCAAATTCAACAATCATCAAAGATAATTATCAATTACCAAAAATCAATAGAATATTAATAAGAATTAATATCGCTGGGGCACCACCCTGGAATCAGGGACTAATAACCAGATAGTATAACAGTCTCAATATTAGATTGTTCTCTTAGGAAAATCGACATCCGAAGAATATTGATTTTTGGAGAAAAACAAAACAATGAAGGCTTGAATCCGAGCACTGACATCCCGTTAGCATTTGACACACGTGTATTCAAACAAACCAAAACACTTCTCTTTGAAATATAACAAAGTTTATTTATGCAGTAATATCAATTAATAATCAATACAATGCAGTCAATAAACTTCCAACTACAAACTAAACAGTGATATGATTAGATATGGTAACCAAAATAATCCTATAACACATGAGGAAGGTGTGTGTGTGAGAGAGAGAGAGAGAGAATGTGTGTGTGTGTGTATAAGGAGGGATGCGCACAAAATGGCAGGCATGACCCTCGTGGAGAGTACTTCATGCGAGATTGCCGGCCAGAGAATATGGCCGCGAATGTGGCTGGAGAGAAACCGATCAATGGCGTCTGCCCGTTTACCACGTGTCTCCGCTTGTACGATAACTTGGGGACAAAGCTGAGCTTTATCACGAAGTTATCTACTAACCAAAAATGTGTGTGAGAATGTTTGTGAGGGGTGCGTGTGTGTGGTTAGTACGAGAGAGAGAGAGAATAAAGTGATGGCACCAAAGCCGGTTTCGCGATCGTGGGAGAGAAAGTAGCTGTTAGTTTATCACTCAGAGACGCGGTGGACGGTCTTTGATTCTTTAATGGATAAACTCAGTGTTGGTCTCACCTGCGATGGCGGAAATACACAACAGTCCAATGTGGTTGGACTACAACAAAGCAGATCTCATTCGTGATAACCGTACATTAAAGTAATACCTCGAGTATTATTAGCAGCAATGAGTGGACTCGGTGGTCCATAAACTGTACAAGCAATAACCTTGATACACAAGAATAACACACTATAATATTCTATCTCTGCCCAGACGTAAACCTCTTACTTGAATCGCATGAGGATGCAGCTAGAATGTGTGTTCATCCGTCCTTCAACTCCGACTCTGTTCCTCGAGGCTCGGGTGATGACGGGAGGCCGTTTCCTAGCTCTGTCAGCGGGCAGTACGGCTGCTGACTCTCGGTGGGCTGGCGGAGAAATCAGCGTCGACTTGATTGAAGATGGAAGAGAAATCTTTTCTCTCTTCACTTCTGCAGGCAAATGAATGAAGATGCGGATTGCTCAGCTGTCTCCTTCGGATCCGTTAGAGTGTTTGGTGGAACACAGTAATCTCAACTCGTCCAGCGAGATGGAGATTGTATGGCCACAGTTTCAAGTTGGATATTACTTCCTTGTGCCACGAGGCTACACCTGAGAGCAGCGATGATCTGCGTCTACACACGGCGAGCAAAGTTGCTGGAAGCAAATCCCGGAAGCATCTCGGAGATATTTCTACTCCCGATGACGTCATGGTTGAGGAGCGTTCTGTTGTGTGCCTCATCCAATAGGAGTTGAGAGTTCGATCCTTTAGTGAGCAAGGCTTCAGGGGATTTGTAGTCTGTTTTGGACTCCCTTTGTTTGATTTTGGCGCGGTTTTTATCAGTAAGATTTATGACTTTGTATGTTGGCAGGCTTTTACAACTGTTAGGCCTGCCTTTGTCTTCTATCTGAGTACATGAGGCCCAACATTCCCCCCTTTTGGTCTGAAGAGTTGGTTGTTGTCCAGCATCTTTAGAGCAACTGAAGGGTCGAACAGTTCTTGTCGGTTCACAGTAACCTGTGGGTTACGCCATCCATGTATTCCTGATAGGAAAGAAAACGGTTGCACAGTCCATACAGTTCATTAGAGTTCACAGAGGCTTTAACGTCTGGACAGAGATTGAGGCATATCTGGGCATAGAACTTCTAGCTAAATCTAAACTACATTCATCACACATAAACATTTCAAGTTGTTGGAAGGCACAGCATTAACCGTAACACAATCCTTTGTTGTTCTTGGTCATAACACAAAATCAAAGTAGAACATGACATTGGTTATTAGGACCAAAATGTTAGAGGAAAGGATAGGAGGGTTAAAGGTTAAAAGGCTTATCCTTGGAAATGATTGTTGTTAACCTGTGGGATAGGCTTAGATTGGTGTGTAAATCGCGACTGTACGAGAAGGGAGTCCAGTCTGACCTGTAGGTGTTGAATGTACCTGTACATGGCATGTGCAATAATTACGATAATCCAACCACTAAGTAGGAGCCAGAGGCCAACCAAACTGATAGGGTGTTCTCAGTAAGATAACGATCTGCTTATGTGACTAGGAAATATAGTGGTCAAGCCAGTCGGTTTGAGACTGAACTTCACTAATTTCGTCCCTTCAGCCTGAAGCTGCTGTTGAAGGGTGTCATCAATGGTGAGGTTGTGACCTCTAAATGCGTCCATTATCTCAATTTTTGCGTCATGTTTGTCGACATTTAGATGGAGGACAATATTGTCAATGTGCACGGTGGCTCCTTGGGGAACCATTAAGAACACTGTTTGGTTTGGTATGGTAGTGTTAGTTTAATGGCTGTATCATGGCGGTTGTATGACACTGGGACTTCGGTGGCTGGTGTGTTAATGAGCCAGCGATTGCCTGCTCACTCTACCCTTGTCTCTGTTCCTTCATCTTTGATGGACATGTTACCTTGACACTTGTTCAGGGAATTCAGTTCTTAGGCCGCAGAGGTAGTTAGTCACCTCTCTAACAAAGGGGTTGTGTTTGGACAAACCCATTGAATGTTCTTTGTCTTGGTACACATGTTTAGGTTAGGGATAAGGTAGAGCGAGGGGTCCACATCATGGTAGGCGAGTGTTGGTGATGTTTTGAGGTGAATATGTGTGTTACCTCTCTGAAAACCAACATTAAATACGGACTTTAGTCTATATATATTCTGCCTATGATGGTAGATTGAGGATAAATCCTATTTTGAGGTTCTGAGGATTTACATGGATTGGAATTTCAATGCCAAAACTATATGCTAGGTGTATCTGTGAAGGTTGCACAATGGAGATAGTAGCAGATCTAAGGATTTGTTCGACAAGGTAAGCTGGAATCCTTCCACCACTCAGACTGTTGACTGAGGAGCTAATTTCCCTGAGGCCCTGCATTAGATCTCTAAAGATACGTACATAAGTTGTCTTCTCTGACAAAGTCCCTAAAGCGTGCAAAGTGTTATTGATTAGAGCGGAGTTCAAATTTACATTGACTGTAGTACCCTGAAGGGTTTTACCCAGGCCCTGTAATTGTTCTTGGAGTCGTCGTCTCTGCTGGATTTTTGGATGATGGTGACTTGTCCATCTGAAGCTGGCGAACTGTTTTCTGGACCAAGTGGTCTCGGTATGTCAACCTGAGCCCACATGTCCACGACGGCAGTCAGTGAACGGAGCCAGTCGGTACAGTAGGTCCTGGTTAATTAACAGTGGTTCTGTATTAATGGGACATATGTAAACAGGGTGTACTAACGTCATCCTTTGAAAGGTGTCAATCCAGGCCCATTTTGTGATAGACGACCTATCTTGCGTGTAGCTTGTGATGCTTACGTTGCAGGTCTCTGTCTATAATGGTTTTCCAAGGGAGAGCTTTGCTCTAGCCACCTCTGTGAATGTGTTGGAACCCATTAGACTTATTTCGGAACCAGTGTCGAGTAGTGCGTGGGAGATGATGCACCCATGTGTCAGGCGTTGCCCTTACGGAACAGATCGCCCAAGAAGGTCAGAAAAGGAGGGTGTGGTGTGTTAGAAGTGACTGTTTTGGGGAGCAACTTGGACCCTGTTCCCCTTTTCCCGACCTACAAAATGTTGGGCCTCATCTATTCCGATAGAAGACAAAGGCAGGCCTAACACAGTCGTAAAACCTAACTCAGCCCCCCACATACCAAGTCGTAAATCTTACTGATAAAAATCGTGCCAAAATCAAACAAAGAGAGTCCAAAACAGACTACAAATCGCATGAAGCCTTGCTCACTAAAGGATCAAACTCTCAACTCCTATTGGATGAGGCACATGACAGAAAGCACCTCAACCATGACATCATCAGGAGTAGAAATACCTCTGAAATGCTTCCGGGATTTGCTTCCAGCAACTTTGCTCGCCGTGTATAGACGCAGCTCATCGCTGCTCTCAGGTGCAGTCTCGTGGCACAAGGAAGTAACTTCTGACTTGAAACTGTGGCCATACAATCTCCATCTTGCTGGACGAGTTGAGATTACTCTGTTCAACCAAACACTCTAACAGATCTGAAGGAGACCGCCGAGCAATCCGCATCTTTATCCGTTTGCCTGCAGAAGTGAAGAGATTAAAGATTTCTCTTCCATCTTCAATCAAGTCGACGTTTCTGATTTCTCCGCCAGCCCGCCGAGAATCAGCAGCCGTACCGCCCACCGACAGAGTGAGGAAATGGCCTCTCGTCATCACCCAAGCCTCGAGGAACAAGATCTGAGTTAAAGGATGAATGAACACACATTCCACCTGCATCCTCATGCGATTCAAGAGGTTTACATCTGGGTAGAGATAGAATATTATAGTGTGTTATTCTTGTGTCTCAAGGTTTTTGCTTGTATAGTTTACAGACCGCCATGTCCGCTCATTATTAATACTCAGGGTATTAATTATCACGAATTTGATTTGCTGTATTGTGGTCCAACCACAGTGGGCTGTTGTGCATTTTCGCCATCGCGGGTGAGACCGGCAAACTGAGTTTATCCATTAAAGAATCAAAGAACGCGGGACTGTTTACGAGCCATCCACTACGTCTCTGAGTGATAAACTAAAACCTGCTTTCTCTCCCACGATCGCGAAATCGGCTTTGGGGCTGTCACTTAATTATCTCTCTCTCTCTCTCTCTGTCTCACTCTCTCTCGTACTAACCACACACACACGTGACCCCTCACAAACATTCTGGCACACATTTTTGGCTAGTAGATAGCTTCGTGATACAGCTCAGCTTTGTCCCTAAGCTACCATTGCCTGGTTTCTCTCCGCCCACATTCACGGTCATATTCCCTGGCCGGAAGTCTCGCTTGACATACTCTCCACGAGAGTCACGTCCGCCATTTTGTGCACATCCCTCCTTACACACACACACACACACACACACACACACACACACACACACACACTCTCACTCTCACACACACACAAGCTCATGTGTTATAGGATTATTTTGGTTACCATATCTAATCATATCACTGTTTAGTTTGTAGTTGTAAGTCGGAAGTTTATTGACTGCATTGTATTAATTAATCATTGATATTACTGCATAAATAAACTTTGTTATATTACAAAGAGAAGTGTTTTGGTTTGTTTTGCATACACCTGTGTCATGCTGACGGGATCTCAGTGCTCGGATTCAAGCCTTAATTCATTGTTTTTTTTCCCGAAAATCGATATTCTTCGGATGTCGATTTTCCTAAGAAAACAATCTAATATTGAGACTGTTATACTATCTGGTTATTAGTCCCTGATTCCAGGGTGGTGCCCCGTTAATGTTAATCCTTATTAATATTCTGTTGATTTGATAATTGATAATTATCTTTGATGATTGTTGAATTTTAATGATCAATAAGCTAGTGTTAATTTTAATTAATGTTTCATCGATGTTAACAATTAATTATCTTTGATAATTGTTGATTTAAAGGATTAAAAAAGCTAACATTGATTCACATCAATGTTCTATCGATTTTAATAATTAATAATTATCTTTGATAATTATTAATTATTGCTAATATCCAAACCCGCTCCTAAACGTAGTGCACTACATTTACTGGAGCTCCATATGAGGTTTTAATGAGTTAGATTCAACTAATTAATTTAAATATTAATTAATAACTAAAGAAATAATTACCAATTATTTCTGATAGTAACACTGATCTAAACAACCAGTAAAGCCCTACATAATAATTGGTGCCCCATGTGAGGCATCCTACTTTGTCACAGTGTGTATGCATAAGAATCCAAAGTAATAACTTGAATCATTACTTATAAGTTTGGTTCTGTTTGACAATTGACTTCTCACAACTTGCAAACATAAGCCAATGTGGTGTGAAAGTGCTCTTAAGAGTGAATTAGGGGTTGGTAAATTTACTATAGTCTGCTTAAAATCTGCTGCTGTTGTTATTTAACTCCTAACGCTTTCACCTAGATGTTACAGGGAGGTGCCAAGTCACTTCATTGACGTCCACCAAAGAGAGAACGCAGTGAAATTTGCACATTACATAACAGTAGCCCGTAAGCCACAGGTCGAAGCCTCTCACCTGTCTGTTCGTGTCAGCATTATAGAAACTGTAAAACAACAAGCTATCAGAGCCACTGTCACAAGAATTTTTACTGCCCCAGTAAAATGAGTCACCAATCGCCCCGCGTGACTGGAGCTGAAGCTCCACAGAGGTTAGTCGACCCAGCACTGCAAGATGTAGTCACTGCTGTCCTCCGCCTCTCCATAGAGGAGAGAGATAACGTTAACGGCTACAATAGTAGTCGTTGTGATGAAGCAGTGCAGGAACTAGTTATGTCAACAACCTGGTCGGGAAGCCAAAGTGCACAATCCCGGACCTAGTGGGCCAAATGTTCCTCCTCCATCACCGCAGAACCCAACTGCAAACCGCAGAGCACCAGGCCCAGCTCGCCCAGCTGCAGAGCAGCTACCAAGCGGTGCAGAAGGAAAATCTCAGCCTGCACCAAGAAATTAGGTGCACCCAAGCTGAGAAAGTCCAGGCACAGGAAGATAATGCTCGGATGCAGGAGGAAAACAAAACCCTGCGTAGGCAGCTTCAAGCTGCTTAGCTAAGAGTAGAGTCAGATCAGGTAAGTGCAGCTGAAACGCACAGCACAACATCTGACATAGAAGAGGGCCCCCTTTTTAGCGATATACGTAGGAATGTGCCCCTGAGAAACCCAGGGACACACGCTAGGAGCCGAACTGCCCCTAGTGGTACAGTCTCTGACTTTGTCCTCCAAGACACCTTTCAAGCTCCTCCAGCGGCCCACTGGTTGGATGCAGGTGCCCCTCCTTATAGTTGCCCTCCACAGTCAGTTTTCAGTCACGCCACCTTGCGTTTCAAACCGACTGATTCCACACCACGAAGGGGGGACAATTATTTTCAAGCCCAGAGTGGTGTAAGTGGCTCGAAGATCCCATCGGGGGTCCACCCCCATGCGTCGACTGGACTCCTTCCCCACCACGAAGGGGAGGAAGTCATCCTCATCGCTATAGCGATCCAAGTGACTATGGTGTTTCGGATGACTCGGACGACCCGTGGTCATACGGCCACCAACACTTGCGCATCCGACAACTCGAGTCCCTTGCAGGGGACATAGAACGCTTTGACCCAAGTAATTGAGATTCAAACATCAACAATTATCTCAGAGAATTTGAGCATTGCCTGGTTGACTTGCCTAACGCTTTGTCGCGTGAAAAACTCAAGCTCATATGGAACACCACAGTACATGCGTTCATGGAAACGCTACCGACTGGTACACGAAACCGCTACTTGGCTCTGTGTAAAGCCCTACGTGAGGAGTATTCGCTGTATATCGACGAAGCCTCTGCTACCATAGCTACTTTTGCCATCACCCAGAAGGGGCACGAGTCTCCGCGTGAGTATTATAGACACCTGAAAACCACATACTTCCAAGGCAGTAACGAACCAGGTCTGGAGGAGGAACGAGCTTTCAAGTCTCTTTTCCTTCACAACCTCCACGAGTGCGTGCGATATGACGTCACGATGCACTGCAGAATGGGCAACCCCACCATGCAGGAAATCAGAAGATACGCGCAACTGGCATGGAAGACATGCGTGCGCCCTGCCCGAGGGCACGAAGGCGATGCCAGAGCCCTGGGGATCCAAGCCTCATATGCAGACCTAGCGCTTGAAGGCAACAAAATGCCTCGTGTTAAGGTGAATGCTAGAACAGGACCACAGAGGCACCGATCACCCCACCAGCAGGGTAGGCAACAGAACCAGGGGGGTGGTGACCAGACACACCCCCAGGGTCACGGCAGGCCTAAACAACAAAATGTTTGCCGGCCGTAAGGAAAGGTGCGGTTCGAACAAAAACCCAAACAAAATTGTGGGTGGGTAGAAAAGGATTCAAATCCTCTCAGAGAACAAGATTTGAGAAAAGACATGGAGGATATAAGGAGATGCTTGACTGAGTTAGTAACTAAGCTCGACGTGCTCTGTTGTTCACCAGGTCCGCCGACCTCCTCAAAGGAATACGGCGCTGAAACCTCGTCAGTATGACTAGACGATGTACCCCCTCTCGTTAACACCAAAGTTTACTTTGTAGGTCGGGAAAAGGGGAACAGGGTCCAAGTTGCTCCCCAAAACAGTCACTCCTAACATGCCACACCCTCCTTTTCTGACCTTCTTGGGTGATCTGTACCATAAGGGCAATGCCTGACACATGGGTCATTCAGCTCCCACACATTACTCGACACCGGTTCCGAAATAGTCTAATGGGTTCCAACACCTTCGCAGAGGTGGCTAGAGCAAAGCTCTCCCTTGGCAAACCATTATAGACAGAGACCTGCAACATAAGCATCACAAGCTACATGCAAGATAGGTCGTCTATCACAAAATGGGCCTGGATTGACTCCTTTCAAGGGATGACGCTAGTACACCCTGTTTACATATGTCCCATTAATAAGGAACCACTGTTAGTTGGCCAGGACCTACTGAACCGATTGGCTCTGCTCATTGACTGCCGTCGTGGTCACGTGGGATCAGGTTGACATACCGAGACCACTTGGTCCAGAAAATAGTTAGCCAGCTTCAGATGGACAAGTCGCCATTGTCCAGAAATCGAGCAGAGACGATGACTCCAATAAGAACAATTACAGGGCCTGAATAAAACCCTTCAGGGTACTATAGTAACTGTAAATTTGCACTCCGTTCTTATCAGTAACACTTTGCACGCTTTAGGGACTTTGTCAGAGAAGACAACTTATGTGTGTATCGTTAGAGATCTAATGCAGGACCTCAGGGAAATTAGCTCCTCAGTCAACAGTCTGAGTGGTGGAAGGATTCCAGCTTACCTGGTCTCCCTAGACCTTGTTGAACAAATCCTTAGATCTGCTACTATCTCCATTGTGCAACCTTCACAGATACACCTAGCATATAGTTTTGGCATTGAAATTCCAATCCATGTAAATCCTCAGAACCTCAAAATAGGATTTATCCTCAATCTACCATCATAGGCAGAATATATATAGACTAAAGTCCATATTTAATGTTGGTTTTCAGAGAGGTAATGCACACATTCACCTCAAAACCTCTAACTGCGGAGCAATCCGCATCTTCATCCATTTGCCTGCAGAAGTGAAGAGATTAAAGATTTCTCTTCCATCTTCAATCAAGTCTACGTTTCTGATTTCTCCACCAGCCCACCGAGAATCAGCAGCCGTACCGCCCGCCGACAGAGCGAGGAAACGGCCTCCCGTCATCACCCAAGCCTCGCGGAACTGAGTCTGAGTTAAAGGACGGATGAACACACATTCCACCTGCATCCTCATACGATTCAAGAGGTTTACGTCTGGGCAGAGATAGAATATTATAGTGTGTTATTCCTGTGTCTCAAGGTTTTTGCTTGTACAGTTTACGGACCGCCATGTCTGCTCATTATTAATACTCAGGGTATTAATTATCATGAATTTGATTTGCTGTATTGTGGTCCAACCACAGTGGGCTGTTGTGCATTTCCGCCATCGCGAGTGAGACCGGCAAACTGAATTTATCCATTAAAGAATCAAAGAACGCGGGACTGTCCACCGCGTCTCTGAGTGATAAACTAACAGCTGCTTTCTCTCCCACGATCGTGAAATCGGCTTTGGGGCCGTCATTTAATTCTCTCTCTCTCGTACTAACCACACACACACACACACACACACACACACACACACGCGCGCGCGCGCGACCCCTCACAAACATTCTGGCACACATTTTTGGCTAGTAGATAGCTTCGAGATACAGCTCAGCTTTGTCCCTAAGCTACCATTGACTGGTTTCACTTCCCTGGCCGGAAGTCTCACGTGACATACTCTCCACGAGAGTCACGTCCGCCATTTTGTGCGCGTCCCTCCATACACACACACTCTCACACACACACCCTCATGTGTTATAGGATTATTTTGATTTCCATATCTAATCATATCACTGTTTAGTTTGTAGTTGTAAGTCGGAAGTTTATTGACTGCATTGTATTATTAATTGATATTACTGCATAAATAAACTTTGTTATATTACAAAGAGAAGTGTTTTGGTTTGTTTTGCATACACCTGTGTCATGCTGATGGGATGTCAGTGCTCGGATTCAAGCCTTCATTCATTGTTTTTTTTTCCCGAAAATCGATATTCTTCGGATGTCGATTTTCCTAAGAAAACAATCTAATATTGAGACTGTTATACTATCTGGTTATTAGTCCCTGATTCCAGGGTGGTGCCCCGTCAATGTTAATCCTTATTAATATTCTGTTGATTTGATAATTGATAATTATCTTTGATTGTTGAATTTGAATAATTAAAATTAACAATAGCTTATTGATCAATGTTTCATTGATGTTAACAGTTAACGATTATCTTTGTTAATTGTTGATTTAAAGGATTAAAAAAGCTAACATTGATTCTCATCAATGTTCTATTGATTTTAATAATTAATAATTATCTTTGATAATTATTAATTATTGCTAATAGCCAAACCCGCTCCTAAACGTAGCACACTACATTTACTGGAGCCCCATATGAGGTTTTAATGAGTTAGATTCAATTAATTAATTTAAATATTAATTAATAACTAAAGAAATAATTACCAATTATTTCTGATAGTAACACTGATCTAAACCACCGGTAAAGCCCTACAAAAGTAAACTTTGTCGTTAACGGGAGGGGGTACATCGTGTAGTCATACTGACGGGGTTTCAGCGCCGTGTTCCTTTTGAGGAGGTCGGCGGACCTGGTGAACGACGGAGCACGTCAAGCTTTGTTACTAACTCAGTCATGCATCTCCTTATCCTCCATTTCCTTTCTCAAATCTTGTTCTCTGAGGGGGTTTGAAACCTTTTCTACCCACCCACCTTCTTGTTTGGGTTTTCGTTGGAACCGTGCCTTTCCTTTCGGCCGGCGAACGTTTTGTCGTTTAGGCCTGCCGTGACCCTGTTGGTGTGTCTGTTCACCACCCCCCTGGTTCTGTTGCTTACCCTGCTGCGGGGTGATCGGTGCCTCTGGGGTCCTGTTCTAGCATTCACCTTAACGCGAGGCATTTCGTTGCCTTCAAGTGCTAGGTCTGCATATTCTGAGGCATGGATCCCCAGGACTCTGGCATCGCCTTCATGCCCTCTGGCAGGGCGCACGCGTGTCTCCCATGCCAGTTGCGTGTACCTTCTGATTGCAAGTCAACCAGGCAATGCTCAAATTCACTGAGATAATTGTCGATGTTTGAATCTCAATTACTTGGGTCAAAGCGCTCTGTCTCCTGCGAGGGACTCGAGTTGTCAGATGCGCAAGCCTTGGCGTCGGTATGACCATGGGTCGTACGAGTCATCCGAAACCCCATAGTCATTCGGATCGCTATAGCGATGAGGATGATTTCCTCCTCTTCGTGGTGGGGAAGGAGTCCAGTTGACGCGTTGGGGTGGACCCCGGGTTGCGTACAGCTCCCTGGCTAATGGGATCTTCGAGCCGCTTACACCACTCTGGGCTTGAAGTAATTTTCCCCCCTCCGTGGTGTGGAATCAGTCGGTTTGAAACGCACAGTGGTGTGACTGAAAACTGACTGGGAGGGGCACCTGCATCTAACCAGTGGGCCGCTGGAGGAACTTGAAAGGTGTCTCGGAGGACTAAGTCAGAGACTGTACCACTAGGGGCAGCTCGGCTCCTAGCGTGTGTCCCTGGGTTTCTCAGGGGCACATTTCTACGCGTAGCGCTAAAGAGTGGGCCCACTTCTATGTCAGATGTTGTGCTGTGCATTTCAGCTGCACTTACCTGATCTGACTCTACTCTTAGCTGGGCAGCTTAAAGCTGCCTGCGCAGGGTTTCGTTTTCCTCAGCTTGGGTGCACCTAACTTCTTGGTGCAGGCTGAGATTTTCACTCTGCACCGCTTGGTAGCTGCTCTGCAGCTGGGCGAGCTGGGCCTGGTGCTCTGCGGTTTGCAGTTGGGTTCTGCAGTGATGGAGGAACATTTGGCCCACTAGGTTCGGGATTGTGCTCTTTGGCTTCCCAACTGGGTTGTTGACATAATCAACTAGTTCCTGCAATGCTTCATCACAACGACTAATATTGTAGCCGTTAAGGTTCACTCTCTCCTCTACGGAGAGATGGAGGACAGCAGCGACCACATCTTGCAGTGCTGGGTCAACTGACCACTGTGGCACTTCAGCTCCAGTCACGCGGGGTGATTGGTGACTTATTTTACTGGGGAAAAAATTACGAAGCCCAAGAGTAAAAAAATCTTGCGACACAGTGGCTCTGATAGCTTGTTGTTTTACAGTTTCTATAATGATGACACGAACGCACAGGTGAGAGGCTTCAATCTGTGGCTTATGGGCCACTGTTATGTAATGTGCAAATTTCACTGCATTCTCTCTTTGGTGGATGTCAATGAGGTGACTTGGCACCTCCCTGTAAGATCTAGGTGAAAGTGTTAGGTGTTAAATAACAACAACAGCAGGCTTTGAGCAGATTATCATAAATTTACCAAACCCTAATTCACTCTTAAGAGTACTTTCACACCACACTGGCTTATGCTTGGCAAGTTGTGAGAAGTCAATTGTCAAACAGAACCAAACTTTGAAGTAATGATTCGAGTTATTACTTTGGATTCTTTTGCATACACACTGTGACAAACTGGCACGTAGGATTCCTCACACGGGGCACCAATTATTATGTAGGGCTTTACTGGTTGTTTAGATCAGTGTTACTATCAGAAATAATAATTATTTATTTAGTTATTCATATTTAAATTAAATAATAGAATCGAACTCATTAAAACCTCATATGGGGCTCCTGTAAATGTAATGCGCTATGTTTAGGAGCGGGTTTGGTTATTAGCAATAATTAATAATTATCAAAGATAATTATTAAAATCAATAGAACATTGATTTGAATCAATGTTAGCTTTTTTTAATCCTTTAAATCAACAATTATCAAAGATGATCATTAATTGTTAACATTGATGAAACATTGATTAAAATTAACACTAGCTTATTGATCCTTCAAATTCAACAATCATCAAAGATAATTATCAATTATCAAAAATCAATAGAATATTAATAAGGATTAATATCGCCGGGGCATCACCCTGGAATCAGGGACTAATAACCAGATAGTATAACAGTCTCAATATTGGATTGTTCTCTTAGGAAAATTGATATCCGTAGAATAACGATTTTCGAAAAAAACTAAACAATGAAGGCTTGAATCCAAGTACTGACATCCGTCAGCATTTGACACAGGTGTATGCAAACAAACCAAAACACTTCTCTTTGAAATATAAAAAAGTTTATTTATGCAGTAAAATCAATTAATAATCTGTACAATGCAGTCAATAAACTTCTGACTTACAACTACAAACTAAACAGTGATATGATTAGATATGGTAACCAAAATAATCCTATAACACATGAGGAAGGGGGTGTGTGTGTGTGTGTGTGTGTGTGTGTGTGTGAGAGAGAGAGAATGTGTGTGTGTGTGTGTGTGTATAAGGAGGGACGCGCACAAAATGGCGGACGTGACCCTAGTGGAGAGTACTTCACGCGAGATTGCCGGCCAGAGAATATGGGTGGAGAGAAACCGGTCAATGGCATCTGCCCGTTTACCGCGTGTCTCCGCTTGTACGATAACTTAGGGACAAAGCTGAGCTTCATCACAAAGTTATTTACTAGCCAAAAATGTGTGCAAGAATTTTTGTGAGGGGTCGCGTGTGTGTGTTTAGTACGAGAGAGAGAGAGAATAAAGTGACGGCACCAAAGCCGGTTTCGCGATCGTGGGAGAGAAAGCAGCTGTTAGTTTATCACTCAGAGACGCGGTGGACAGCTCATAAACCATTCCACGGTCCATTTTTTTTAATGGATAAACTCCGTGTCGGTCTCACCAGTGATGGCAGAAATGCACAACAGTCCAATGTGGTTGGACTACAAATCAAATCAAATCAAATCACTTTTATTGTCACAACCATATGCACAAGTGCAACAGTGGGTGAAAGTCTTGGGTGCAGTTCCGAGCAACATAGCAGTCATGACAGTGAAGAGACATATAACAATTTACAATAAACATCAGATTTACACAACACAATTTACATATCTAATATACACATAATTACACAACACATTAATAATATACAATGCACAGTATACAATACAAACAATATAGAATACACATACACATAATACAGAATACACATACAATAAAAATAGTATATAAAGTATATATAAAATATACAGTAGGTTGTATTGTACTGTATTGACATTCAGGCTGTTGGTTGATAGTCAGTTGCCAGTGTGTTGTTCAGAGAGAATATAATTTATGACAGTCCGGTGTGAGATAATATGATTGATAAAGTGCAGTGCTGATGTATATTGATCGTGAGAGATCAAGAGTTCAAAAGTCTGATTGCTTGGGGGAAGAAGCTGTCATGGAGTCGGCTGGTGTGGGTCCTGATGCTGCAATACCGCCAATGGTAGCAGTGAGAGCAGTGGCTGGAGTCTCTGATGATCCTCCGAGCTTTTTTCGCACATCGCCTGGTATATATGTCCTGGAGGGAGGGAAGCTCACCTCTGATGATGTGTCTGGCAGTTCACACCACCCTTTGCAGGGCTTTGCGGTTGAGGGCGGTGCTGTTGCCGAACCAGGCAGTGATGCAACCAGTCAGGATGCTCTCTACAGTGCTGGTGTAGAACCGCGTGAGGATGTGGCGGTTCATTCCAAACTTCCTCAGCCGTTTCAGGAAGAAGAGGTGCTGATGAGCCTTCACAACGGCTTCAGTGTGGACGGACCATGTGAGTTCCTCTGCGATGTGGACACCGAGGAACTTGAAGCTGCTGACTTTCTCTACCAGTGCTCCATTGATGGTGATGTGGCTGTGTTCTCTGTCTTTTCTCCTGAAGTCCACCACAAGCTCCTTGGTCTTACCGACATTGAGGGAGATGTTGTGCTCCTGACACCAGCATGTCAGAGTGTGCACCTCCTCTCCTGTAGGCTCTTTTATCATTGTCATTGATCGGGCCTACCACCGTCGTATCATCTGCAAACTTGATGGCATTGGAGCTGTGTTGCCACACAGTCATGTGTGTACAAGGAATACAAGAGTGGGCTGAGAACACAGCCCTGTGTGGCTCCAGTGTTGAGGGTCAGTGATGAGATGTTGCTGCCCATTCTAACCACCTGGTGTCTGCTTGACAGGAAGTCAAGGATCCAGCTGAACAGCGAGCTGTTTAAGCCCAGAGCCCGGAATTTCACATCCAGCTTGGAGGGCACTATGGTGTTGAATGCTGAGCTGTAGTCTACAAACAGCATTCTCACATAAGTGTTCCTTTTTTCCAGGTGTGAGAGAGCAGTGTGTAGTGTAGATGCAATGGCATCATCAGTGGAGCGGTTGTTGCAGTAAGCAAACTGCAATGGGTCCAGTGAGGCAGGCAGCACAGAGCAGATGTAATTTCTGATTAGCCTCTCAAAGCATTTGCTGATGATGGGGGCCAGAGCAACAGGGAAAGGTTGAAAATGTCCATAAAAACACCAGCCAGTTGGTTCGTGCACGCTCTGATGACGCAGCCCGGAATGCCGTCTGGACCCGCGACTTTACGGATATTCACCCGTCGGAAGGATCAGGTTACATCTGCTACAGAGATGGAGAGTGAACTAACCTCTGTAGCTTCGGCCGTGAGAACTCTCTCCACGAGGGCGGTGTTATTTCCTTAGAAACGAGCATAAAAAGTATTAAGCTCATTCGGGAGAGAGTAGCAGTGTTCACGGCGGAGTTTTTATTCCCTTTGTAGTCTGTGATGATATTCATTCGCTGCCACATGCTTCTAGAGTCAGTGGTATTGAACTGTCCTTCAATCTTGTCCCTGTACTGGCATTTGGCTGCTCTGATAGTTTTGCGGAGGGCATAACTGGCTTGTTTATGCTCCTCTGCATTCCCGGAATTAAAAGCGGAGGTCCGCACATTAAGTGCCGCATGAACATCGCTATTAATCCATGGTTTCTGGTTGGGGTAGATCCTTATTTTTTTTGGTCGGAAAAACGTCTTCTGCGCACTTTCTGATGAAACACGTTACGCTTTCAGCGTAAATCTCTGTCGTCATCAGAGGCGAACCTGAACATCTCCCAGTCCACGTGATCAAAACAGTCTTGTAGCATAGAATCTGATTGGTCCGACCAGCATTGGACCATTCTGAGAGTGGGTGCTTGCTTTTTCAGTTTCTGCCTGTAAGCGGGCAGAAGGAGAACGGAAGAATGGTCTGATTTGCCAAATGGTGGGCGGGGGAGGGAGGGATTTGTAGCCATCCCGGAAGGGAGAGTAGCAATGGTCCAAAACCTGGTCCCCTCGTGTGTTGAAACTGATATGTTGGTGGTATTTTGGTGCGATTGATTTGAGATTGGCTTTGTTAAAGTCCCCAGTCACAATGAACGCGGCCTGAGGGTGTGCGATTTCCTGCTAACTTATACTCCCATACAGTTCCTTGAGTGCCTGGTCTGTGTTGGCTTGTGGCAAGATGTACACAGCAGTGATAATGACCGCTGTGAATTCCCTCGGTAGCCAGAATGGTCGACACAGAAGCATGAGAAATTCCAGATCAGGAGAGCAGAAAGACTTGATAGAATGTACGTTCCTCTGATCACACCAGGATTTGTTGACCATAAAACATACACCACCACCTCTGCTTTTAACTCAGAGGTCTTTCGCTCTGTCTGCTCGGTGCACGGAGAACCCCATGTGTTCGATGGCTGAAGTCCCTCGTCTCTTGTTGGAAAGAGATCCACGCTTGCAGAGCTTGTTGTCCAGAGACTGAACATTTGCCAGTAGAATACTGGGTAGCGGGGGTCGATTTGCACGATGTCTTACTCTGATGAGAATGCCGGCTCTATTTCCCTTATTCCTTCTGCATTTCCGTGGCAGGGCAGCCCAGACAAAGGGCTCCAAGACAAAAAACATAAGAACTGTAAGCTAAACAAACAAAAAACTGCATTGTTGTGTCGGAGCTCACAACACAGCAGCCATACTCGGCATCTTGAGGCCTACTTGTTGGCTTGTTATCATGAATAAACTCACCCGTTACTATGTGCGTGAGTTTGTGAAAGAATTTTGGGATCATAGTTTCATTTGGGCACAAAAGGTCATGTGTTTGATACAACTGGTCTGCAAACAGTCATGTTTGTGCGCTTGTACATCTGTCTTTGGCACACGCCACTGCTCTGCCGTGATTTAAACTGAACTTAGAATCGATTCTGATTCTTTTGAGCATCGATTCAGAATCGTTTGCTTGTGAATCGCGATGCATCACTGAAACGATTTTTCCCCCACCTCTACTACAGAGGCACAAGACTGACAGTCATCAATGGGACATACTAGGCTGAGAATTAGCAAAACCGCAGTTGCCAGAGTCAACGTTGTATTGCATTCAAAATTAAGAGTACAAAATTGTTGCTGAGATAATGTTTTTGTTACATCAGTGGTTTGAATTGAAGCAGGAATTTGGCGAACCTGCATTAGAGTTAACAAAACGTGAAGACTCGAGTCAACAGAAGTACAATTTTTAAAAACATTCTTTGTCAGACTTATAACCTTTCGAGCCATAGTCCATGCTCTAACCACTAGGCCACAGAGAGTATATATCTCAACTATGCCAAAGAAACTTTCCAAGCTAAGAGTATGAAAAGATACAGTGCATCCAGAAAGTATTCACAGCGCTTCACTTTTTCCACATTTTGTTATGTTACAGCCTTATTCCAAAATGGATTAAATTCATTATTTTCCTCAAAATTCTACAAACAATACCCCATAAAGACAACGTGAAAGAAGTTTGTTTGAAATCTTTGCAAATTTATTAAAAATAAAAAATGAAAAAAATCACATGTACATAAGTTTTCACAGCCTTTGCCATGACACTCAAAATTGAGCTCAGGTGCATCCTGTTTCCACTGATCATCCTTGAGATGTTTCTACAACTTGATTGGAGTCCACCTGTGGTAAATTCAGTTGATTGGACATGATTTGGAAAGGCACACACCTGTCTATATAAGGTCCCACAGTTAACAGTACATGTCAGAGCACAAACCAAGCCATGAAGTCCAAGGAATTGTCTGTAGACCTCCGAGACAGGATTGTATCGAGGCACAGATCTGGGGAAGAGTACAGAAAAATGTCTGCAGCATTGAAGGTCCCAATGAAAACAGTGGCCTCCATCATCCGTAAATGGAAGAAGTTTGGAACCACCAGGACTCTTCCAAGAGCTGGCCGCCTGGCCAAACTGAGCGATTGGGGGAGAAGGGCCTTAGTCAGGGTGGTGACCAAAAACCCCATGGTCACTCTGACAGCGCTCCAGCATTTCTCTGTGGAGAGAGGAGAACCTTCCAGAAGAACAACTATCTCTGCAGCACTCCACCAATCAGGCCTGTATGGTAGAGTGGCCAGACAGAAGCCGCTCCTCAGTAAAAGGCACATGACAGCCTGCCTGGAGTTTGCCAAAAGGCACCTGAAGGACTCTCAGACCATGAGAAACAAAGATTGAACTCTTTGGCCTGAATGGCAAGCATCATGCCTGGAGGAAACCAGGCACCGCTCATCACCTGGCCAATACCATCCCTACAGTGAAGCATGGTGGTGGCAGCATCATGCTGTGGGGATGTTTTTCAGCGGCAGGAACTGGGAGACTAGTCAGGATCAAGGGAAAGATGAATGCAGCAATGTACAGAGACATCCTTGATGAAAACCTGCTCCAGGGCACTCTGGACCTCAGTCTGAGGCGAAGGTTCATCTTCCAACAGGACAACGACTCTAAGCACACAGCCAAGATAACAAAGGACTGGCTCCGGGACAACTCAGTGAATGTCCTTGAGTGGCCCAGCCAGAGCCCAGTCTTGAACCCGATTGAACATCTCTGGAGAGATCTGAAAATGGCTGTGCACCGACGCTCCCCATCCAACCTGATGGAGCTTGAGAGGTCCTGCAAAGACGAATGGGAGAAACTGCCCAAAAATAGGTGTGTCAAGCTTGTAGCATCATACTCGAAAAGACTTGAGGCTGTAATTGGTACCAAAGGTGCGTCAACAAAGTATTGAGCAAAGGCTGTGAATACTTATGTACATGTGATTTTTTTTTTTAAATTTTTTTTTTTTTTTTTTGTATTTATTTATTTATTTTTTTTTAATACATTTGCAAAGATTTCAAACAAGCTTCTTTCACATTGTCATTATGGGGTATTGTTTGTAGAATTTTGAGGAAAATAATGAATTTAATCCATTTTGGAATAAGGCTGTAACACAACAAAATGTGGAAAAAGTGAAGCGCTGTGAATACTTTCCGGATGCACTGTAGCTTAGAAAATCTTGTTAAAGCAAAGCAATTTAAATTGAAAAAGGAATTTTGAAATGTAGTACAGCATATGTAGTAATAAGCACAACATGACAACAAAAAAAGTAAATATTTTAAAACCGTCCTCAGCAGGAATTGAACTCGCAACCTTTTGAATGAAAGTCCAATGCTTTAACCACTAGGCCAATCAGCTTACACAGTCAACTATTGCCAAAGACAAGTACAATGCGCGTGTGTTCTGAAAATGCTCGCACTAATGCGCACCTGAATGGTCAAATATATTTCTGTATTCTGCCAAATGCCCGTTCTGGTGAGGTATTCATGTAAACACAGAGAGTGATCCGAGAGTGTCTAAAGTGAACGTAAACAGCGGAGAAAAAAATGAATTTGTAAATATAAATGTAAGCTAATAGACCTGCTGCCATCTAGTGTAGTGTGTCATTATAATAATCAAACAACCATAACAAGAAAACGAGAAAACACTCACTGCCCTTGACTGGGTAACTTTAGTAGCTTTAAAATGTATTAATATATTATAACCATACAGTGAAGACCAGTAGTAGTTTAATGTTGTATTTCATTCTGAATGTTTACTTGAATACTTGATAGCCTACTGCTGTTAAAAACATTTAAAGCTGTTAAAAAAGCACTGAATTTTCTTAATTTGTATTTTTTTTTCTATTATTTTTAATCTATTTCTATTCATTGCTGTTTCTTGTTGTTATTTTATTACCTACAGTTTACTAGTCTTGAATAATTACTTAAGAATTTGAAACCATTCATCCATAATTGACATATTAGTTATTGTTTTTATTTGTTGTTGTTTTGAAGTTGGTATTGATAATCATCAAATTTCACTACAGTCTACTGACATTTTGGTATTGTGATAATGTATAGCCTTTATTGTACATGGTAGATCTTGCTAAAATAACTTGATGAAAAAGTATATCTCATTCCATAGAAGTGAGATATTTACACCCCTGCTGTAAATGATGGCGATGGAGGCTTTCCTTTTTTGACTACCATACGTAACAAAATAATTATCATGTGGCAATAGCCTCCTACCCAGTTTTTTTGTATTTTTTATATAAAGTTCAATAAATGCATGATGTTTCCAGTCAATGAATAATCATGTTAAATAATCGTGATCTCAGTATTGACCAAAATTATCGTGATTATGATTTTTGCCATAATCGAGCAACCCCAGATCAAATAGCCTTATAAGACAGAAAACCCTACAGTTTTAGGTCTTACTGTCTTACCCCAACACACTAAGCCACTCAGTTGGAATGCCCATTGAATGGAGTGACAGAGACTTCCTGAGGTTAGAGTCAGCAAAAAAGTGTAGGTTATCTTTTTAATTATAGGTGGCACTGTCTCCAAACTGTTCACATGTCATCAGGACATGATGTCAGTGATGCATACCAATTTTCTTTGAAATCCGACAATGTATTTTATAGATATATCATTTTGTAGTACATATCAATATGGTAGCTAGACAGTATGGTTGATATGAGAAATTGGTATTGTTGAAATCCTCATGACCCACAGAATCAGTAGACATCAATTCATGATTTTAGGACATACACTTCAAAAGTCACAGGTAAAAAGAGCCATTTTTCACACTTCTTGACCCATAGGTGGTGCTGTCGAAAAACTCTGTCTGTGCCCTCAGACAATGGTCCTTGTGAAGCATACAGAGTTTCATTTAAGAAGGACAAAGGGTTGCTGAGATACAGCCTTAAATCTATTTTCACATTGACCTCGGTAAATTTGCGATGCCGTAACTTTAAAACAAAAGCGAAAATCTAAATTCTGTATTATCATTTCCGTGCGGCTTTGTCTGGAGATTATTTTGAGCTGTTCTTTGGGAAAATCAGACCAAGATTGAAGGCTGTGAAATGTTTAAACTGTAAACTTCATAATCCAAGATGCCGGCTACTGTAATAGGTGGAGTTTTAATGTAAGGCATTCAATTGAATCATCAGGAGGAGAGTAATCAGACAAAAAAAGAATGATGTCTCTAGGACAAATGGTTAAAAATAAATACACAAAAGAAAATTGCATATTTGACGTGGTGGTGCCACTATAGAGTTTGGTCTAGAGATCCTAAATTTGCTATGGGGACTATTCATGCCCACCCCTAACATTGTGCCAAATTTAATCATTTTCCTATGTAGCATTCATTGGGCTGCCATAGAATCCCTTTATTATAATAATAATAATAATAATAATGATAATAATAATAATAATAATAAATATAGCTGCAGGAAGCAATTACAGGTCCAAGCACCAGCGTGGCAACCACTTTACAACACTAAGCACAATCCAAGTAACACATATGTCATGCACACCAAAGTAACACCAACTCACATCTTACCTCAGGTCAGGATTGGACAAGAACTTTGACATTTCATGGCTTTAACCACTGCTCCACTCAGCCACTGTGCTAACAGCCACTTAAAGGAACATACTAAGCTAAGAATTTTTTTTTGCAATAAAAAAAAACAGCCAAGCACAGTAGTCACCATTAAAAATTTAATGTTCATGTGACTTTTCATCAAAGATCAAAATAAAAATTTGACTGGCGAAAAGCCCGTAACTGTTGAGTAAGCACAATACAAAGAACTCTAGTACAACAAATATTAATCCAGACTATTTGCTTTGGAGATGATTGAACACATTACTTATGGCTTTATAGCTTAACTGACTGACATCAAAGAGACATGATAATGCTAGAGTAAACATGGAACATTTGGTTATATTTTAAAAGATAGGTGGCATTGACCCTTGGAACTATAGTCAAGAACCTTACACACTGTCACTCAGTCGACATAGCTTGGCTATGGCAAAGAGACATGCTGATTTTAGAGTCAGAATACAAGTGTGGGTTAATTTTTTAACCCTTGGTGGCACTGTCCCCAAACAGTAAAGGTGTCCTCAGGACATAATGTTGATGCATAACAGTTTCAGTCTTTTAAATTCAACAATGCATTCAAAAGATATGTTTTTAACAAAACATACATGTCAGGAGAAAAATAACAAGAAGAACAAAAATAATATCTGCAAGCAGAAATGGTCAGGGATAAGCCCTGAAACTATTCAGTAAGCACAATACAAATACCTGCAATACAATATAAAATCAACTCTTAATACTTGTCTAGATGGGGGTTTGAACCTAGGACTTTTCAAACTATTAACCAGTGCTTTAACGCACTGAGCCACTCAGTTGATGTGCTCAACAAGTTGCAAAGAGAGAACCTGACTTTAGAGTCAGCACACAAGTGTGGGTTATCTTTCAAACTGTAGGTGGTGCTGTCTCCAAACTGCTTAAGTATCCTCAAGATGTGATGTCGATGATGCATGCCTATTTTCTTTCAAATCAGACAATACATTATATATATATATCACATTTTTTAAAAATGCATGTGACAAGGAGGACGACGTGGCCGGGACATGACGAGACACACCCGGCGCTGAATCGTCCTAATCAGCTGGGAGGGGGATAAGGATGAGCCAGAGACACCAGTTCGAGACAGAGAGATGCACAAAGCTGTGTGTGTGTGTTGTGTTCTGCTGGAAAGCAGGTTTATGTTGTGTTTTGTTCATTTGTTTATTAAAAGTTTACATTGATTGCTCAGCCGGTTCCCGCTGCCTCCTTGCCCCACTGAAGATCCTCGTTACACTGGTGCCGAATCCCAGGAAGGAGGAGGGATGTGCTGTCATGGAGTTCTCGCCGCTGCCGTCCACCGGGAAGCGGAGGAGCCGCTGCTGCCATCCGCCTGGAGCTGGAGGAACCGCTACCGTGCACCAGGAAGAGGAGAAGTGGCTGTCGTCTGCCAGGGGGCAGAGGAGTGGCTGAGGACCAGGAAACAGTGTGTATGGGGACCGGCGACCCACTTTCCCTCTTTCTCTGTCTCTCCCCCAAACTCTTTCCCCCTCATCTCTCCCAGGGTCCAAAGAGGTGGGGAAGACCTGCCGGCAGGAGGACGGCAGGAAGTGCAACACCTCCCTTCCAGGAAGGAAGGGGAGGGGTGTACGTCAAGCCGGAGGTTTCCCCGGCCTGAATCGGGTGGTGGAGGAGTGTGACGAAGAAGAGGGCGTGGCCGGGCCTTGAGAACGCCCGGTGCTGAATCGTCCTAATCAGCCGGGAGGGGGATAAGGACGAGCTGGAGACGCCAGTTCGAGAGAGAGACAGATGCACAAAGCTGTGTTTTTGTGTTTTGTGTTCTGCTGGAAAGCAGTTTTATGTTGTGTTTTGTTCATTAATTTATTAAAAATTTACGTTGACTGCCCAGCCAGTTCCCGCCTCCTCCTTGCCCATCTGAAGAACCTCGTTACACTGCAGTATGGTGGAATGCAGTATGGCTGATATGAGAAAATCTGATATTGTTGAAATCTGCATGACCTAAGAAATCCACACATACTAACCCCATGATTTTAGGACATAGGTTTCAAAAGTTATGGTCAAAAAAAAAAAAAAAAAAGATCGTTTTACAATTATTGAACCATAGGTGGCACTGTCGCGAAACTCTGCATGTGCCCTTAGGCCATGGTCTTCATGAAGCATACCAAGATTTGTTTCGATACAGCCTCATCCATTTCACATCGACCTCATTAACTTTGATGCTGTAACTTTTATACAAAAGCCAAAAATCAAAATTCATTAATGTGATTTCTGTGCGGCTCGGTCTGGAGAATATTTCAAGGCATTGTTTTGACAAATCAGACAAAGTTTGAAGGATATGGAACTTTTTAACTGTAAATATCATAATCCAAGAATTCTGCCACTGTAATGGGCGGCATTTTAATGTATGGGATCCATTTTAATCATCAGGAGGAAAGTAATCAGACCAAAAAAAATACAATAATTGCGTCTAGGACAAACGGTTCAAAAGATACAAAAGAAAAGTGAATTTGTGGCATGGTGGTGGTGCTATAGTGTATGTCTTAGTGACTCCAAATTTGGTATGGGAGCTATTCATAATCACACCCATAATCAGTGTGCCAAATTTCATCATTTTCCAATGTACGGTTCTATGGGCTGCCATAGACTTCCATTGGGAGGAATAATAATAATACTAACTGGTACAGTAGGGGCTATAGCACCTTTGTGTTTGGCCCCCTAATAATAATGATAATAAGAAAACCAACGAAAACAGTAGGTGCCACAGCACCTTCGTTGCTTGACCCATAATTATAATATTAATACAAGGCATCTTGAAAAGTAGGTTTAGAGCTCTGGATTATGTCTTTTTATAGATGGATTTTCCCATTTGTTGAATTGGTTAGACTTTATAGCTTGACATTATCCAGTTGTCTATAGTCTCTTTGAAGAAAAATAGTCACCACTGAGCCCGCAAGCAAACTGTTGTGAAAGTGTCAAATTTAATCTCCAGATTTTCAAGTAAGGCAAGGTCTCAGGGGAGCGATTCTGCAGTTTTAATCTGGAAGAATCAGTCAGCTCTTGTGATCAAGTGAACATTTTTCTGTGTAGAGGAGAATTCTGAATAATTGCACTCACCATATCCTTTTATCTGTGAGTGTACAAGTGTTTAGGGAAGTATTTGCCTTGTTCACTGTATCACTGTGATAGCGTGATTCGAGCTCTGAACCATTGCCAATAACCCTTTAGGTGAGGGATGGCCCACCGATGTCCCAGAGGTGACTGTTTGGCTATGTCAAGCTCATTAGAGGGTCACTGATAACATCATTGGCATGCATAGAGGATGTGGTAGAAGCTGTAGCCTCAGATACAAAAAAAATCCACATACTATAGAAAATGAACTCTCTTGTTGTAATTTCTGAGTTGGTATGTATGCAGCCATTCTGATCAATTTCTTCATATTGATGTTGTTGTTTTTTTTGTTTTTTTAACTAGGTGGTGTCTGATGCTGCAGGACATGGCGTCACTATAACAGGGGATAAAACCTTTAACAACTGGAATTGGCCCAATGCCGTCATCTTCGCAGCTACAGTTATCACAACTATTGGTAAGGCTCTGCTCCTTTTCAGAACTGTAATAATTAAGAGATTCTGTTTATCTTTTGATAAATAAACAAAGGAAATATTGATTATCTTAGTCAGGCAAAGAAACAACAGGAAATTGTTAAAAGAGGAATAATTGAAGTCCCACATGTTAAAAAATAAATAAAAAAAACATTCCCCCACAGGTTATGGAAATATTGCCCCCAAAACATCATCTGGGAGGGTTTTTTGTATTTTTTATGGGCTTTTTGGAGTGCCGCTGTGTTTTACTTGGATCAGTGAACTTGGAAAGTTTTTTGGAGGACGAGCTAAACACCTTGGGCAATATCTCACTAAGAAGGGGGTAACACTGGTAAGAAAAAATGCACACAACTATTGTGTTTTGTTAATATGGTGAATGGTGATATGTACAAAATATTAGTTTACATCACTATATTAACAGTATAACTTCTAACTACATTTTGCAGTTCCATTATGTTTTTTTTTTTGTTTTTGTTTTTTAATACATAATTTTATATATTTTTGTGCTTCACACTTGCAGCGGAAAACACAGTTCACCTGTACAGCCATCTTTCTGTTGTGGGGCATGTTGATCCATTTGGTGATCCCTCCATTTGTTTTCATGTCTCAAGAAGGTTGGACTTACATTGAGGGCTTGTACTTTTCGTTTGTAACTTTGACAACTATTGGTTTTGGTGATCTTGTAGCAGGTGGGTGTCATGGTTATTAAAGTTTTTTTTATTTATTTATTTATTTTTTTTTTAACATCAATCACTGCTTTCTTGGCCAAGAGGACTAGATTGATTTCTTGAAAATAGAGATGCACAAGCTGCCATTTGTATGCTGAACAGTGGCCAGGCAATTTTGGAAAATTAAAAAGTCTACTGTGAAGTGTTTTCAAATAAGTTACACCCATATAATAGATGGAATAATACACAATGTTAACATACTGTATGAAAACTGCAGCAGATATGCTTGATTTGAGGTATGTTTTTACCAATGTGACCTATATTTTCTAAGTTATGTTAAGTTGCATCTTTCACAGATATTAAATACTTTTTTCATGGGTATATAAAAACACATATCAGATTTGATAAATATATCAAATTTAATCTGATCTGTATAGTATTAATTAGTGCTGCTCCTTATTTTCTCTTGTGTTTGTAGGTGTTGACCCCAATGCTGATTACCCTACTCTTTATCGCTATTTTGTGGAGGTGTGGATTTATCTGGGTCTGGCATGGCTCTCTCTGTTCTTCAATTGGAAGGTTCGCATGGTTGTGGAGGCTCATAAAGCTCTTAAGAAGCGGCGTAAAAGGCGCAAACTGTCTTTGGATGAACTAGAGCACTATAAGGAGAGCCATAAGACCCTTCTGCCACCAACCCCCAATGACGTCAACATATTCAGCTTTTTATCTAAGAAAAAAGAGGGTTACAATGACCACATCAAGCAGATAGGTGTCGAGAAAGGAGAAGGGCATTGTGTCAGCTCCATTACTGGTAACAAGTCTAAAGCACCAAACCGATCAAAAAGCTGTAGTGATGCTTTTTCCATTAATGGAAATGCCATCCTCAATCTAGATCGCTCACCTCGGCAGAAGCGCCGCTATAGCTTTAGTGATCGAGTTACTGTGGCCCTCTCAAAATCCAAGAACTACCTTCTTGTCCAAGAGGAATGTCTTCTCATGAATGAGATTCATGGGGAAGGAGAGCACGATACTGACCTGGACCAATTTTTTGAGAATCAGTTGGACAAGGAAGCAGGAGAGGACCACAGATGTCTCAGATCTGGAGGCTGCATTGGGGGTCGGAACACGTACCAAACCCTCATGTTTCCCAATGCCAACATCACTTTCATTGATGAGGAGAACTTGCTGAACCACAACCTGGAGGATGGTAAAGATGACACTGTGCCTAGGTTTTCAACCTCAGATGAGAACTTTGAATCTGAGACAGACTCCAAAGAGGAACTGGGCTCAGATTCAGAGAGCTCTGTATTCACCACAGATGGGTCGGACCACGGCCATTCCTATGAACAACTGGTGGAAGAATATTCCAAAGAGGACAACACAGACACTTGATCCTATTAGTCTTTTCAAGCAAGTTTAAAAATGATTGTACAAATTAGAATCTGTGAAATTACTTTTAGTTAGTGTTATGCCAAGCCACATTGGATATTGCAAGAAGAACAAAAGATGGATGAGTCTTCGTTCAAACTGTCTATCCTGACTAAAATGAAGTTCACTTTATAAACAAACTATAGGCAACTGTTGGCATAGAAAATTTTTATCCATAAACATAATTAACTAATTTATTAGCTGCTCTAGTTTTACAGGTTTTTTATTTATTGTATGACAAAAACAAATTGTGTTTCTAAATTGTCTGAGACTGCAGAATCAGTCGTTGTAAGTCTCTGAATGACTATGAACTGTGTCATAGGAAAAGACGATATGGACTGGCCATTCTATTGAGGATTCCTTTTTTTGCATGTTTGTTCACCATATTGGTGATTTTTTTAAAGATTAAATATGCCACTTTACCTTTGTCAAAGCTTAATCTTATTGCAGCATTGGCTTTTTGTAAGGTTGAGATTTAATTCCTTTTTTTTTTTTTTTGATGCAGGCATTATTTTTGATGCTCCTCAATTGTGTTTGTGAGTTCCTATTAGCAGGATTATCTCAAAACTTATGAAGTCTTAGACTGTTTAGTCACAGAAGACCATTGTTGATTCAACCAAGATACTTCTTTAATATTTGTGTGGTATGTGAAATGATAGGAAATTAAACTACCCCTCTGTGTTTAGTCTGTGTTTAGACTGCAAGGGATAGTCTTTACTAACATGATAACCACAGATTTAGTGTCTGACTCATTTGGATGTTTAAAAGCATCCAAAGCATCTCACTGTACTTTTAATGTCCCATGAAAAAAAAGAATTTACATCCTGGTTGTAGTTCCCCACTGCTAAATCTTGGCAGTGTGTTTGTTTTCACACTGTCTTTTTGTGTCACGTCACTGAATCTCAATTTCCTGTTGTAGTTGTAATTATATTGTTTGCATGTCAAGGGTGTTATAAAGACAAGCTCTCTCAAAATCAAACCTCTATTTGTCTTTCTTTATAGAAAGGTTTCTCAGTCTTCATAAATCTTCAAAAAGTTCAAACATCGAAAACACCTATAGTTATGTATTCTAATATTCAGTTCTGATGCATTCTGTACCAATTTACCTTTTTTTGAATGATCTCCTTTGTTTTCCTTTATGATGTTACTATCAAAAAGGTGTTATATGCAGTGTTTATTGTATATTGCAATCATTCAGAAGTTGTAAAATTTGCATTTCCATTGGGCATTTAATGTGTCCGTTTCATCCGAGAGCTAAGAGGATTTTTGCATAAGCTCAAACCAAACAGCCTGAGCAAAAACAAGACCCACCCTTCGTTTTCCATGCTACTTTTTAACCATGGATCCCTTCAGTTTTTAATGCATAGGCTCTCTCACTTGAGAGAATGTGTGTTTGCTATATAAACATTTGAAAAGGGCCTGTCAGTAGCCATCACTAGTGGGTTTGTTCAGGCCATAGCTTTGTAGTCTGTTGAATTTGTTGAGTTAAATGACATGAATGACAAAAACAGGTTAACATGTAACTTACTGTACTCCTTCCTTGTTGTCAGATCTTAGAAAGGAGAGTTGGGCTATTGTTTTGGTCATGTTGCAGCATTTCTCCCAATTCTATCACAAAGCAAAACATTTTATTCTTGTACAGTAAAAGGGTAAAGTGTTTTTGATATTTTCTGTAGGCAACATGTTCTCGACTATATAATGGTAACTGAAATACTGCTTGCATTTTACAGTTTAATTCAATTCCTTTCTGCTGGTGCTGTTTTGATCCATTCAGATGATCGCTGTATGAATTTGAATATTGGTTATCCTGATGAATGAGAAGTATGACATTTTTTTTTTTTAGTCTTGTTAATCTTTTGTTGATTTTGTTTATTTTTATGTTTTTAACTTGTGCAATGATTTAAAAAGTGCACTTGGCCTTAGCAAAAGGTACCTGCCTCTTGAAGGAATTTGAAAAATTGTCAAAATGGCATATTGTGTGTGGGTGGGTGCATGTGTGTGTGTACATTTTACTCCAGCATTATTAAAAATTTAATTAGCTTATTTTACTGATTATGGCATGTCTGAAAAACTGTACTTTTTGACTATATAAAATAAAGTATTAAGCAATTGTTATTAAATTTTATCTCAGCAGCAACAGCAGTGAAAACATCTCTATCTCGCATAAAGGGCCAATAGTTTGCTATTTTATGGCCTCAAAGTTATAAACATTTGTCTGGTCCACGTCAGCATGTTTTCCCTTTTGTTATGCATTAATTCTATTTCTAAGAAACAAAGGCCAATTATTCAGTTCTGATGGTGGTCATAAGGACTGGATATGTACTGTCACATGCTTGCTTGTGTAATATAGCATTTAGGAGCAATTCGATCACAAAACTTCTAATTCAGGAAGCATGTTGGACCGATAGTCTCCTGAATGTTTATCTTTGTGACCCCATTCCTCACTAAAATATAAATGGAAAATATGTCTTAAAAAATAGAATAAAGATTGCTTTTAGTCTTGCTTGTATTGGGACATAAGGTCATAGAACTTCTGCTTCATAGAACTGTAAAACAGTCTTGCTTCATAAAGACACTCCTAAGTGATAAGGGCTCACAAACAGAGTGGTAAAAATGTTACCAGGAATGATAATTATAACTCCAAGGAGCATTAGAGGATTACAACTAGGCAATCAACGATTGAACAAGATTATTATTGGTGGGAAATAAGTTAATGACAACTTTCTACTAAATCTTAAACTTCAGGTGCAATTTATTATGATTATTATTTTGCAAGGAAAATAATGCATACAAAGATTCACTGGATTTCCATTTTTACATGTGCCGTGCCCTTTTTTACAAAACACATGTTAACTGGTGGCCTTTTTCCACAGAAATTAAACCTGCAATAAGTTCAGAACTCATTTTTGCCAATACTCGCCAATATTTGATCGTTTACTAGCAGATTAGTATCATATATACGTGTCTGAAATGAGACCCCAGCATGTGAAATTACTGCAGAATTGTTAAGATAGCCAGTAACGGTTAGTGTCTTGAGAATTACAGTAGTGTTGTCATGTTGACTGCATGTCTGTGATTTCTGCTGTGAATCCTCATTGATACTCAAATGAAGAGCATGAATTGATTAGCTAGTTAATTTACAGACACATTGAATTAAAGGAAATTTTTTCAGAAGGGACCATTCCATTAGAGCAAAGATTATGGTTTGCTCAAGGGCGTAATGGTGGCAAAAGATCTGAACAGTCAGCAGTCAACTTTTGGGCAAGAACAAATAGAATAAAGGTCATGTAAAAACTTAATATAAACATTTAATGATGCCATATTTTCTGTCGTTTTCCTACCATTCTAAGCTTTTGTTGTTGTTGTTTTAATAATTCCTTACACTTATATAGCACTTTTCTAGGCACTCAAAGCACTTTACATAGTATAGGGGGAATCTCCTCACCCACCACCAGTGTGTAGCATCCACCAGGATGATGTGATGGCAGCCATAGTGCGCCAGTATGCTTACCACACACCAGCTATTGGTGGAGTGGAGAGTAGAGTGATGTAGCCAATTCAGGAATGGGGATAATTAAAAGGCCATGATGAATAAGGGCCAATGGGGAGAATTTGGCCAGGACACCGGGGTACACCCCTACTCTTTACGAGAAGTGCCCTGGGATTTTTAATGACCACAGAGAGTCAGGACCTCGGTTTAACATCTCATCCGAAGGACGGAGCCTTTTTACAGTATAGTGACCCCATCATTACACTAGGGATCCACACAGACCACAGGGTGAGCACCCCCTGCTGGCCACCCTAACACCTCTTCCAGCAGCAAACGTAGTTTTCCCCAGGAGGACTCCCATCCAGGTACTGACCAGGCTCAACCCTGCTTAGCTTTAGTTTTGTTTTTCTTTTATCTTTAATTCAAAGTGCTGAACTGGTATAAATTTAACTTTTAGATAACAGTACTGGGAAAAGCTGGAGGCTGAATATGTGCCGAACAAGTAAGATTATCATTACTAATATCATAAGTAACATCATTAAAAATCTCCTGCCACTTTGCAATGAGGGCAGAATCTTGTAGAGTGAGTGTATTGTTGTAGGTAGTAATTCCCACTGCATTATGCTGCTTATCATCAGGTGCAGCTCGTCTATATGGGCAAGTAGGGCAGAGCCCCACCGTAATATTAATCCACTTGAAAACATAGAATCTGTACTATAAACAGCTGATAATGTAATTTGTTAACCACTAAATGTGTTTAAAATGCTGACATATGTATTTAAAAGCAGGCCTAGTACAGTTTGTATTCAAATTTTAAGTTGTAATTTAGCTGAAACATCTGTTGTACTGTATGTTTGATATAGATATACAAGCATGTGGGGCAGAGAATCTGCTGAACTCCACAGCGCCCCTCATTTTTCCAAAAGAAATCTGTGGTCAAAGATTGTACTGCAATAAGCCTTCATTAGACCCTTTCCCACCTACAGTCCCAGTACTTTTCCCTTAATAACTTTTTTGATGAGAACTCTTAAAAGGAATGGGTCACCTGAGGAGATTTTCCCCTCTTGCCCCGTAGTGATGTCATCTAGTATCGCCCATTTTTATTCTGACGTTATTGCACGTGCGATTCAGTAGCAACAACAAAATCAACAGCACAGACAGAGGACACTAGGATCGGATCTACACTTTTTTTAGGGTTGTCTTGCACAAACTATGGCTGCATCTGAAAACGTGAGCAGCTGCCTTGCTGCCTATTCATTTCATGGTTTAAACAACAGTGTTTTTGGAAGAATGGAACTCTTAAGTAAACTGGTCTCAGAACAGTTTGAAGAGCACATTAATTCATCATACCTCCTTATACAGCCTCCAAAGGCAGCAGTTTCAGGTTTTCTGATGCAGCCTGTGTCTTCATGTTACATTTTTACGGGGTGCATTATCCGTGCTGCCGCCGGTGTGAGAGGAGAGAGAAGGCGGTCAGCCTACCAAGAAGCACATGCTGAACTCCACAGAAAACAGTTTGAATATGCACCATAAATCTATTTATCAACACAATCTTTTACAGTAAAGGCTTTTATGACTCAACATTAACTACTGTTCTGAAATAGTCACTCATTGGCTTGACATGCAGTAACGGCACGCAATGCTTCCATGATGTAAACTAGATTTCATGACGGTTTAGTTTATAATAGAGTTCATTTACCCCCTCTCGATAAACATCTTATTATTTATATCTGTAATACCAAAAATTTAAAATTAAATTTAGTAATCCAGAAATCACTTTATTTTCTGTATAGTCAAAGTGCAAACAGTACAGATGCGATGAAAACTCAAAGCATGTCTCTCGATGAAGTCTCACACACACATACATTTGTGAAACGAGTGATCCTCTTTGGATGCCATGTTGATTTTATTTTATTTCTGTTGAGGGAGTTGTAAAATTAGCACAATCCTCTGTGTAGCAGGCTAACAGGTGGCTGTCGACTCCTCGAGTTTCTCAATGCTTTGTGTGTCATAGGTTTTTGACCAATCACAGGTTGCAGAATATCCCACAATCCCTCTATGCCCCCAAAAGTACCTACTTTAGAGTAGGATCTAAATGTCCCTTAAAACGGCTACAAGGAAGTATAGTTCCTCAGGCGTGTAAATGAAGAAATGTACTAGTCCCGGGGGAAAGTACCTAAAATGGTCTTTAGTTCCTGCAGTGGGAAAGGGCCTATTTAGATGCACTGGGGTAGAAATGAATCTGCCCATAAAGGTAGAGTCAAACCAAAGGTAACTTCAGTATTAGTACACTGCAGCTATGTGACAGATTGTGAACACGGTGAGTGCTATCGATAAATATGTGTGTAACAGCGTATCATTTCTATTGCAAATTCAGACAAATTGGCCATCAAACAACTTGGTCCTGACAAGTCAGACATAAAAATTGTTTGGAAATCACAATGTAAGGGTAGGCGATAAGACATTGTATGTATTGTATGATGACAAATTTTGTCAAAGAGCCTTGGCTCAGTGTAATTTTAACATTTAAACTGTGATTCTCTTTACTACTTAAAACTTACTGTGATTTAAATCTATTATTATTATTATTATTATTAGGGCCCGAGCAAGAGGTGCTAAAGCCCTATTGTTTTTGGAATGTTTTTTCACAATTATTAGGGCCCAAACACTGAAAGTGCGAGACCCTATTGTTCTACTAAAGATTGTTATTATTATTAGGGCCCGAGCACCAGAGGTGCTAAAGAACTATTGTTGTTGGAATGTTTTTTCACAATTATTATTAGGGGTCCAAGCACCGAAGGTATTGTATTTGTTCCGATTTTCTTATTATTTTTCTTATTATTATTATAATAATTTTTTTCTGCCCTAAAAGTGTCTGGGCGTCAGAGACCATAAGTTGTAGAGATTCCAAACGGTAGTTCCAGAGAGGGTGGAGCTCGGGCCGGAGGTGAATATGAAACACAATCATATCATCCGGTCACTTGCGGAGACCACCTCTCACCGTATCAACTCGCAGAGGTTGCCAAGAATTTGCGGAAGTGTTTCCCCCTCTACCGGGTCGTACAAACATCATCCAGCACCACATCGAGACCGAGCCAGGGGTGGTGTTACGTAGCAGTCCCTACCAATTGCCCAAGCACAAAAAGAAAATTGTCCAGGAAGAATTGGATGCAATGCTCGATATGGGAGTAATAGAGGAATCCCACAGCGATTGGTCCAGACCGATTGTTCTAGTTTTTAAGAGTGACGGGTCTGTATGGTTCTGTGTGGATTATAGAAAAGTCAACGTGGTGTCTAAATTTGATGCGTACCCAATGCCTCACGTTGATGAGTTGTTCGATCGGTTGGGTTCTGCTCGATTTTATTCGACACTGGATTTGACAAAGGGTTATTGGGAGATCCCCTTGACACCAATTTCCTGTGAAAAACAGACTTCTCCACACCGTTTGGATTACACCAATTTGTGATGCTTCCGTTCGGTTTGTTTGGGGCCCCGGCTATGTTTCAGTGTCTCATGGACCGAATCCTCAGACCGCATTCGGCTTACGCTGCTGCCTATTTAGATGACATCATCATTTACAGCAATGATTGGCAGCGGCACATGCAGCATCTGAGGGCGGTTCGAAGATCGCTGCGATGAGTGGGACTCACAGCAAACCCCAAGAAGTGCACGATTGGACGGGTGGAGGTACGGTATCTGAGGTTCCACTTGGGCCACTTGGGCGACCTGCCCAATGCCCAAGACCAAAAAGGGGGTGAGACAGTTCCTGGGGCTGGCTGGCTATTATAGGAGATTCGTGCCTAATTATTCGGATGTCAACAGCCCGCTGACTGATCTCACTAAAAAGGGAGCTCCAGACCCGGTCCAGTGGACGGAGCAGTGCCAACAGGCATTTACGCAGGTTAAAGCCGCTTTTTGCAGGGGGCCACTTTTACATTCACCCGATTTCTCTCTCCCTTTTGTCTTGCAGATGGACACTTCAGACAGAGGGCTGGGGGCTGTACTCTCGCAGATGGTGTAGGGGGAGGAGCGCCCGGTTCTGTACACTAGCCGCAAGCTCTCGCTGAGGGAGACTAAGTACAGCATCGTAGAAAAGGAGTGTCTCGCCCATCAAGTGGGTGGTCCTCACTCTCTGGTACTACCTGATAGGGTGGGCCTTCACCCTCTGCTCGGATCATGCCCCACTCCAGTGGCTCCACTGCATGAAAGATACCAACACGCGGATCACCCGTTGGTATCTGGCTCTTCAGCTGTTTAAGTTCAAGGTGGTCCACAGACCGGGAGTGCAGATGGCTGTCGCCGACTTCCGAGAAATGGAGGGGAGTGGTAGACAGGATAGATGTCTTCCCGGCCTGAGTCGGGTGGTGGGGATATGTGGCAGCGGGGGCATGGTCAAGTGTCCGTCCTGAGAGAGAGAAAGGGCACTTGCACTTGAGCTAGATTATGTCTAACACCTGTCTTTAATTCCAGTGAGCATGGGGGAGAGCGGCATATAAGCAGCCAAGCCACCGGCAGAGAGAGAGAGAGAGCCTGGCACAAGGAAGTCCATGGTGTCTGTGAAGCTGACGAGTTTATGAGTGTTCGTATCTGTGAAGCTAATGAGTTTTGTGAAACTATGTACCTGTGAAGCTAATGAGTTTTGTGAATCTGTAAGCATTGAAGTTGCCAATTAAAAGTCTTACCTGTGCCAGGAGAAGCCCATTTCTCTATGTCCTCCTTTCATTCTGCTGTGGACCCTTTCATAGAAAGCTTCCCACAACCATGACACAAGCACGGATCAGTCTGATTCTTAAAAAGGACAAAGATTGGTAGTGGTGATTACTGCTTTTGGAAAAGGTCATGAGGCATCAGTGTATTACTCCCTGCTAATTCAGAGTCTTGGAGACAGAGCTTTGACTTCTATCAAGAGATTATTGGAGAAAGATTTAAACTTGGTATTGGAGGAGGGAGTGTGGGCTAGGATTCTAAAAAACATCAAGTCTGTATTTAGAGATGCAAGGGTGCGACTTATGCAATTCAAGATTTTACATAGATTCTATTGGACCCCCTCTAGATTGTATAGGCTTGGTATTAAAGACACACCCACCTGCTGGCGATGCCAATCAGAAGATAGGGAAACAACCCATGTTTTTTTGGTGGTGTGTTAAGATCCAAGAATTTTGGTTGAGGGTTCAGAGTTTTATGTGTGACGTATTGGGCACTTAAATTTCATTTTGCCCCAGACACTGTATTTTAGGTGATGGGGCGGGGCATTAATATAGGGGATAAAAAAATAAAATATTGGGTCCTAGCTAGTGTTATGATTGGCAGACAGGTAATACTTAAGGGATGGAAGTCAGCTGGAGCGCCCTCAAGAGTGGTACACAAAAATGGGCAGAGTAGCGGCATTTGAAGAAATGTCATATAGAAGGCTAGGCAACCTGGAGTTATTTAATAAAACATGGGGCAGCTATTTAGCCTTTTTAGAAGGCTCTCGGGGGAGAGGAGTGGAGAGAGATTTGTAGTTTTAAATGTGTGTGATTTTATATTTATATATATATATATATATATATATATACAGTTTTGTATGTGTATACTCAGGCTTTGACCACAGGGATATTTGATGAGGGTCAGTGTGGGGTTGGGGATTGGGAGGGGGAAAGGGAATAATGGGGGTTAAAAGTTGATTCTGTGTATATATATTTAGCTTCTTTTTGTTTCGTTTGTGAGAATTAATAAAAAGTGTTAATCGGAAAATCGTTATAATTTGTACTCCAGAATGCCTAGAACTGTTTATTCTTCATTAAAGCAAGATGTTGAAGGGAGTATTAATTTGAGCATTTTCAGTAAGTTTTATAATGTAATAAATGTTTAAATCATAATAATCTTCCTATCTATCATTTTAAAAATCTTGAGGCCCCTGGAAGTGTGCAGAGGCCCCTTTGTGGGTACCCACCCCCGGTTGAGAACCACTGTTTTAGATGCAGCTTCTATTCCACATTTTCAATGTCGGTCTAAGAGTTTTCCCTTGCAGAAAACCTTGCTGTTAGGCATCTTCCAGAGGCATACTGTTCGGACCCTCTCACAGTAATATCAGACTGACTATTATGGAAGCTTTCTTCCACAAATGGTTTCAGTCTATCATTAAATTGAAATCAGCAGGCATGCAGTAATCGGACGTAAGGCTGTATTTTGCATGCTTTGGCATTTTAAACAACCAGTTATATCATAAGATCTGTATCGCATGATCACACCTACTGTTCAGCATAAGATATTAGATAGAAGAATATTCGCTCTGTGGCTTACATTTCTTAATTCATAACCAATGGTGTCTAATCATAATTCATGCTCGTCATCTACTCGGCCTGCTGAGCACAACGTGCTGTTCAGGTGCCGCAACTGCAGCGTGTCGTTAGGCCAAGCAACTAAACCTCTCACGACACTGCAAGCAGCGCAGATGTGCTGTCTAGGTGCCGCAACTGTGGCATCTTAGGGCCAAGCAACTAAACCTAACGACACTGCAACAGTGCAAATGTGCTCCCTCCACCTCCCCAGCACCACTTGTCTAGATCTGCTCTACGGGGGGATTTTATGTTTGTTCAGTAGAAGCAGCACTATTCTCTGTGAGCCGCAGCAGCACATGGGTTCCATGCAACAGCAGCAGCATATTTACTCATGTCAAGTAGTAGCAGCAGCAGCTGCATGTGTAGAGCAAATTTAGTCCGTCAAGACCAAGCCCATACCATGTCATATATATATATATATATAGAGAGAGAGAGAGAGAGAGAGAGAGAGAGAGAGAGAGAGTAAAATATATATGTTATACTACTCCATGAGTTGTCCTAACTGAACTGTAGTAACACCATGGTTAATTGCATTAAAACTATGGTTTCTAACAAAAAACATTGTTACTACAATATTACTATAGTAAAACAGTGATGTATTACTATACAAAAGCGATCTGTTACTTCACATTGTTATGTATTACTTCACACAAGCGATGCCGAGCCGCAGGAATGAGTGCGATTGACAGAGTCTGACAGATTAAACCCTTCTCTGCATTCCCCAACATTCACTGTGACCAAATCACTGCGTTGAACACCATTTATATTCATTTTTATCTATTATTTTAAGTAGTAATAAAGGATATATGAAGAGTGGAAACAGGAAATCTAATGGGAAAAGTAGTGGGACAAATGGCGGAATCGAACTGGCATCCCTAGGACAACACTGCACATTGTAGAATATTTTTATCAAGTTGAGTATAAATTAATCAAGTATAATCAATGTTAATATAGCCATTTTATTTACAATTATTTCTGATGGTCAAGCATGAATCTTAGTGTGTGTGTGTGGAGAAGCCTGTGTAGGAAAGGAATGTGCTCACATATAGTAAACTGCTCTCATGACTGCTGAGAAAATATATGTTGAGGTTCCTCCACAGGTGTCTCCTGTCCACTTCTTAAAATAAACAGAATGGAGTAAAAGTATAGGAATGGTGACATGTATGGAATGTACTAGCCACTCCTTGATAGATGATATGTATATAAGCAGGTGCAAACCGAGTTGTAGTTGTTGTGATGGGAACAACTCGGCTTTTTTATCTCTGATAATAAAGTCTATCTTCTGGCATCAAAACCCCAAGACTTCAAGAGTGATGTTTCACAGAGGTGGCAGAAGCCACAACATATTGGCGACGAGGATGGGATTGGAAGGAGCAGAAGGGTGAAAAATCACAGCGGGCGGACTAGACAGGCAACACAAAAGCAGGTGGCCACCAAAGGGGTAAGCATTTTTGCTTATAATTAATTTGTGTTGCTTGCCAGAGTTTGCCCGTGGTGGTAAGGACACTCAAAAAGCTTCTCCAAATTTAAAGAACATAAAGGGTTTTGATTCCAAATGAAATAATTGCATGCAATGATCTGTTTTTTCTGTTAAGAGGAGATGAATAACAATAGTTGCGTAGATAAAGTTTAAGGAAGCTCTAGGAAAGAGCCTTGTGGGAAATGCTCTGATGTGTTGTGGAAGTGAATCACAGAGGTCAGGGTAGGCAAGAAGCCTAATAAATACGCTTTTCATCGTGTTGAGGAAGTGAATCGGCGAGAAGGGCTGTTTGGTAGGTCACCTAAGAGAGGTGGTAGAATAATTGCGTTTTAGAATTTTATAGTATTTTTTGAGAGCTCTGTGTTTATAAAGGCCTTGTGTTTGTAAAAAGTGTGAACGTTTCTGTGTCTGTGAGAGTGTTTGTGTCTGTGTTTGAAAGTGTGTGAAGTGTGACTGAAGTACAATTGTGTATGGAAGTGTATGACTGAGTACAAGTATGAGCCCAGTAGAGGGACTGGAATGTATGATGCGTCCTTAAAATAAAAGGAACACAGTGTGTATGTTATATGAGCCCTATAATTAAGGGGACAAGTGTGAATTTGAATGTAATATGAGCCCTAAAAATACAAAATTAAAGTGATACAATGAATGGAATTAATGTTGCCTAATAAAGAAGGATTGTCTATTATATGTTGAATGGATGTTGGGAAGGAAAGCCTGTCTTTTGTGAAAATTTGGAAAGGAATTTCCTTTGTTAACACAGAGAAAACTAAAAAAAAAAGATATTGGCTTTGTAGGTTGTTTGGCCATTCTTCAAATTGTAGAATTTGTGATCCAGACAGAGAGACTCAACCTTTGCTGCGTAACTAATGAGGAGTATATATGCAATTTAGAGCAAAGAAAATCTATTAAGGCTTATTTTCAACCTTCCATCAATATATGAGGCAGAAGAGATCTAATGATTAGAGGCAAAGAGGGCACTTAAAAATTATTCTGGTTGTATAGTGGAGTTAAAACCAATGATAAAATATATATATGGAAGAGTAAATATAATACAGTATAAACTGACAATAGGAAAAAGAATAAAAATGGTGAGACAACACTGCTGTAAAACAAAATGTGCATGAAAGCCAAGAGTTAAAAATAACTCACCTTATCTAAGAAAAAGCTGCTGTTGTTGTTTGACACTACTTGGATACAGAGTGATCCTAAAAGTAAACTGACAACATATAGGAAAATGTGTACATGTATATGGTATAATAATTATTACAATTAAAGTGCATGTTATAGGAGAGGATATGGGAAAATGGTTTATAAATACATAAAAATAATTGAATTTCTTTTGGAAGATCATGTTATTAGAACAAATAAATTATTACAAAAATTGATAGATTGATAAATTTTTCCTAATTAGGATTAAAATATCCATTGTGCAGAGAATTTATAGATAAGCTCTCAAGCAAATGGCAAAAAAAAAAAAAAAAAAAGAACCAAGATATGATGACAAAATGGCCTATGGAAGGGACATTTGATGTAGCGTTGTGCGAGGAAATGGAAACTTTGATAAAAAAATTATAAAACTAAAGACAAGAGTAAAAAATAAAAAGAGAGAAACAAAAAGGGCAAGTGAGAAGAGAACAAGAGGAGATTGAAGCAGAAGTGCAAGTAATAGAAACACAAATAAATAGGAACATTAGAGAAACAAAAATTAATACAAGACACAGATAAATTGGTGAGAAATAGAAGTAGACTATTGGATAGTAGGAAGAGAGAAAGTGAAGAAGACTCAACCATACAAATCAGAATCCTGTTAATTTGTTAGGGAGAGATGCATTATGTAAACTGGGAAAGTTTTTGGGAATTGCAATAATGCTAGGAGGGCTATCGTTTTGTCGTGTACTTCCTTCATGGAGGTCATTAGTTATCAAAGCCACGGTTAAGCAAATGGAAATGCTAAGATGTCAAGAAAATGGGAAAGAGAAATTAAAAAGAAAGGTGAAACTGACGAATAAGAAAATTATATTTTGTAACTTGAGTATGAAAAGTAAACCTTAAATGTAAAAACTTCACATTCATGTGTCTGTTTTATGTTCTGTCTGGTCCAGTTTATGAGAGAATATATATTTTTTTATATTAAATTAAACACTATAAAGTCTTGATATTTAAAAGTAAGAACCCATGATTATTTGTTTTGTTTTTTATTTTCTATGTGTTTAAATATGTCTGAAGAACAAATTTACACGTGAGTTGCAACTTTATAGGTGTAAACTTGATCAACCAACAAAACTAAGATAGGTAGAGTTTATTATTTTTGTTAGGGACTGTCTGATGGAGAGATTGAGACAGATGTTGGTAGGGCCCCAAATAAAACAAAGACCTATGACCTCTTACTCTGTAAGAATGGTGCCAAGAATAGTCTACAGAACCTTGTCTCTCTTGGTGTCTCCACTCAGACAGGGGCGCCCCGAATTTAGAAAAGAAAGATAGCATATTCTTTTAGTTAAGATTAGATATGTTTTCTTTTAATTTCTTGTTTTAAACACACAGTGTAGCATTGGTTGATCAAGGGTACACTGAGAAGCTGCCTTTGAGACCAAAATTTAAGGAAAGAAAATTTGGAATGATTTGGATCATTACATGTTCTCTGTTTTTTCAATTTGTTGGAAAAGTTGTGCTCTTAATATCTGTTTTCTGATCTTTATGTGTGGCATTCTTGCCAGTATTGTGGTGCTTTTTTATTGGGTTTGTTCTGTGACCAATCATGCCAGATAAAATTGAAAATAAAGTCCCAACATCCAATAAGGAGGCAGAACTAAGCAAACCTTGTAAACAGTTTTGCTCATATGCTCTGAAATCTAACAAAATAATGTTATTCGTGCTAGAAGTTCTGATTTGAAGATTTAAGAAATATCTGTGACGTATTTGTAAGAAATTATTGCTAAATGCTAAGGAAAAATTGGTCATGGGTAGCAGGTGAAACCCACGGAGAAACGTTAAGATTAAATTGAATGTCGTAAATTCCTCAACTATGAATGTTAATAACTTCATATACATGCATCTATTCTGATAGTGTCTTTGATACTAACTATGTTTTACCCATTCTGTTGTCATCATTATGCGTATGTTGTTTCATTAACTCATTCTGGAACCAGTCTCTCACCATTGCAGATGGATGGGCCAGATGATTTATTGAAGTTATTAATACTGCAGGAGGAAGTCCGAAGGAAGAAAGACTGAAAATGATGTGGGCTATAATCTGATTGGCCCTCACGCTCTCATGATTGCTGGTAATCAATACTGATTTGACATTTCAAATATGGATTCAAATTTCTCTGGATAAGTTGATTTCAGTCTTATACTTCCAGATTGCCAACCATTGGTTCAAGACCCATGTCTAAATTGTTCTGAGGGTCTAAACTTAAATCCAGCATCTAACAGCTGATTCATTGATTTAAAGAGTAAATATTACATACTTGATGGCAAAGTTAGAGTTACCTATTGGATAGGTTACTCCCCAAATTGTCCAGAGAGTACCCTCACTTTAAAGAAAATGGTTAGTGGGTGCTACAAAGAGTTGATTGAGTGTCTTTTTCTAGTAAACTATTTCTATTTTGAGATGAATCCATGAAATTATCACTTTAGAGGCATACAGTTTCTGCACAATGATGTTTGTCTCTACTATTTAACTGAATAATTTGTCAGGAGATGCTGAGAAGTATAAGAGAATAATAAATGAAAAATCTTATTGTTAAATGATGATAAACATTAGCATATAAAAAAATAAGAGTCATGAGTAATTAAAATGATGTAGTGTATTTTACTGAACAATTATTTCAAAACACAAGAAAAAATATTTATTTGAATTTCCATTATGCCTCATTACTACTTTATTTTGTTTAAAAATTTTAATTACTTTTTGTTTAAAAAGGTGATTTGTGTTGCTTCATTAGATAGAATGAAAGTTCCTTCTCCTGAGACAGAGTAAGAAAAGGGAGAAAGTAATCATAAGAGAGTTAATTGATTTAAAAAAAAAGAATGAGAATAGAAACAGTGTGAAGGAGTGGAATGTCCCCCTCCGAATTCCTTCCCCGCCCTCTCTCTCACTCTCAGTATAAGTTTTTGAAGTGTGCTAAAGGCACATCTCTAAATTGTTTTATTTTCTTTTGATTTGATTTTATTGTATATGGAAAATGATGTGATTTGATAATAATGTTAGATACAGTGATATGAAGGAGAGGTTCAAACAGCTTTCCTCATCATGATTAATGATTTTATATATTCAGAGGGCAATTTGAAGTTAAGGGTTTATACTAAAGACAAGAGATTCAGTTGAAAGTTTATCTGAAAGAATAGATGTAGGTTCAAAACAATCTAGAGACTATTATTGAATTAAGGTGATGTTTTAAGCTTCCTAGAAGTTTGACAGAGGATACCCTTTATTTTGTTTTATTCTGATATTAGTCCCCACCATGATACAAGGTCTTTTATGACATTTGCTAAAGGAGCAGAAATACAATCTGAATGGAAATTAATGATCTGTAAATAAGTTCAATTTTAGCATTGTTATTTTACTTTTAATTTGGACAATTTAAATAGATTGTTAAATTTTGAATAATGCTTTGTTAATTTAACCATGTTATGAACTGTCTCCATATTTAAGCAGTTGTTGATGGTTCCATTGGCTGTGACTGTTCTCAGGTGATACTCCCTGAAACAAAAGAAAATATCTGTTTACTGATACCAAATTGTTAAGGATTGGCTAATAGGACTGAGCGGTATCGAGACCAGTGGCAAGAGGCGATGACCCAATGACGGGTAAGACTCTCCAATGGCAAGAAGGGGGGGAAACCTAAGGAAGGGCATCACCGCCCTTGTTAGCCTGCCCAAGAATGGGTGAGATGGGTTTAAGGAAGTGGATGGATGCTTTTAGGTCAGAAGCATCAAAGGGGAGGTCTAGAAAAAACCTGCCCAAAAATTGTGAGTTCCACTCAACCCGGCTGCATTTTAATAACCGCTTTACTAAAACAACTTATCACAGTGTTAAATACCAAGCATTCTGTCACTGTGCCATCAGGGGATCATACCCTGTGTAGAAGATTATTTATAGATTGGTTTTAGGGGTAAAGTTTTGAGAACCGTTGCAGACAAAGGAGTGCCTGACTTATTAAAGCAGTATTACACAAACCTGGGAATGTTTGTATGCTGAAGAATTAAGACTGAAAAAGGATTTATTACTTTTACTTATGCTTTTATTGAACTCATGTACATTTTAATATTAATGAAGAATGGAAAAAGAAAATATGGTGGTGACTAAAGATTAACATTGCTTGTGTTGTTTGTTTAAAACAATTTAAATAGACTTCTTTAAGAAATGGGGTGTACAATTGGCTAAAATTAATATAATGATTAGAATAACAATCCCTGTGGATGGAATAATATTCTGTTTAGTGATACCATTAGTAAAATCATTCTTGATCCGTGCAACAGTGAAACAGATGACATTGATCAATGTGAACAGTCCAATGCAATGACACCTACTCTGCATGGACAGAAATACCAGATTGGGAGGAAATTGATTCTTCCAGTGAAGATATGTATGAGGAGATGAATGATGAGCCATACCATGGGTGTAAGTTCTAGCCTAACCTCTCCCCAAAGGGTGACCCTCTGTGATGTGCAAAGTATCTGGGTTCAAGATATCTACACTACAAAAAACTCTTAATATGATGATGAATATTTTGTTTTATATTTGATATACTCTACATAACTGTGACAACCAAAGACAAGGCTGAACCAATTGCATGCTCATGCTTACAGTATAACATTGTAGGTGCTACTGGTTGTTTAAATCAGTTCCCTATCTGTCACTCACTCGACATTGTGTCGATGTAGTGACACTAGGGGTCACTCTTGGGAGCCCGAGACACCTCTGGTCTTTGATAAAAGGCCAATGAAAATTGGCAAGTGGTATTTGCATGCCACTCCCCCAGACATACAGGTATAAAAGGAGCTGGTATGCAACCACTCATTCAGATTTTCTCTTCAGAGCTGAACGGTCATGCTCACTGAGCTGAACTACTACTGTTCATTCACCTCTACTGGATCTGACGGCGCATTTCAGCGGCTTCTCCCTCCTCTGCACTGGTGCACTGCAGAGAATGCCCCTGGGTGCTTTGGCAGAAAAAAGAGAGTATATTTTCTGAAAGAGTTTACTTCTCTAAAACAGTATATTTCTCTAAAAGAGCGGCACACACGGAACGTCTTTTTAAAGACGCGTCTTTTAAAGATGTCTTTCCGATTGTGTGTTCCTGGTTGCGGTCGTTATCTCTCAACTTCGGATGGTCAAGATCGCTGTCTTTCGTGTCTGGGCGTGACCCACATGGAGGCAGCATTTGTGGATGGTTCATGTTCTTACTGCGAGAACATGACCATGGCAACGTTGCGGTCACCCCAGCAGCTCCCCGCCTCGGTCCTTCTACCTATGGGTATGAGGCCAGCGCGGCTAGCACTTGGGGCGATCTGGGGACCCCAATCTGATCGCCTCTGCCGGGTATCCCCCCACGGACCTCCCATTCCCCAACACGCTCGTCTGCCCCAGTCGGGCTTCCGGATGAGTCCGCCGGCTCGTCTCACGGTGAGTCTGGCCTCTTGTTCGGAGCCCGCAAAGATGATGAGCTCTCGAGCGCAGCATTGGAGAGCGGGCTTGTCCAGTCGGACGCAGAAGCCTCAGCTGGGCTCCCCCCCTCGGGGATGATTGCCCAGTTACAGGCTGATGCAGAAATGATGGACATGCTTTCCCGAGCGGCCGCAAGCGTCGGGTTAGAGTGGAACCCTCCACTCTCCCCTGAACCCTCGTGGCTCGATGATTGGTTCCTGGGCTCGCGTCGCCACTCAAAGCACCATGCCCCTCTCCAGTGCCTTTCTTCCTGGAAATGCACGAGGAGCTGATGAAATCGTGGGAGGCACCTTTTACTGCCCGGCCATGATTCCGCAGTTCCCCCGCCCTCACTACTCTCGATGGTGGGGCGGCCAGGGGCTATATGGCAATTCCCCCGGTGGATAAGGTGCTTGCGGTGCACCTATGCCCGCAGAGCGCCGCTACCTGGCGCGGATGCCCTAAGCTCCCATCCAAGCCCTGTAGGTTCACATCGTCCCTGACGGCTAAAGCCTACAGTGCTGTCCACCAAGCCAAGGCTTTGAAAGAACTGCACGAGGGTTGTTCCGCTCCAGATTTGATGCAGGAAGTCCAACGACATTGTCCCCCTGGTCTCCCTTGCGTGGAACTTGGATGTGTGGCTTGCGCTTTCCAATCCGTCGCGATGGCTGATCCGGACCGTCCGACTCGGCTACGTGATTCAGTTCACCAGGTGCCCACCCAGGTTCAGCGGTATCCACTTCACCTTGGTCAAGGACGAAATTGCTGCTACCTTGCGCACGGAGATCGCTACCCTCCTACGGAAGGGCGAGATAGAACCTGTCCCTCCGGCCGAGATGAAGAATTGGTTTTACAGCCCCTACTTCATAGTACCAAAAAAAAGTGGTGGGTTGCGGCCAATCTTGGATCTGCGAGTGCTGAACCGGGCCTTACACAGACTCCTGTTCAAGATGCTGATGTAGAAACTCATTCTGGCGAGTGTCCGGCATCAAGATTGGTTCACAGCGGTAGACCTGAAGGACGTGTACTTCCACGTCTCGATCCTTCCTCGACACAGACCCTTCCTGTGGTTTGCATTCGAGGGTCAGGCGTATCAGTACAAGGTCCTCCCTTTCGGCCTGTCCCTGTCTCCTCGCGTCTTCATGAAGGTCGCAGAGGCAGCCTTTGCCTTGTTAAGGGAGGTGGGCATTCGCATTCTCAACTATCTTGATGACTGGCTAATCCTAGCTCACTCTCGGGACATGTTGTGCGTACACAGGGACTTGGTGCTCTCACACCTCAGCCGACTAGGGCTTCGGGTCAACTGGGAAAAGAGCAAGCTCCTCCCGATTCAGAGCATCTCTTTCCTCGGTTTGGAGTTGGACTCAGTCTCTTTGACAGCGTGCCTCACGAACGAGCGTGCCCAGTCAGTGCTGGCCTGTTTGAAGGCATTCAAACAGAAAACAGCGGTTCCACTGAAACTTTTTCAGAGGCTCCTGTGGAATATGGCATCCTCAGCGGTAGCCACCCTCCTCGGGTTGATGCATATGAGACCGCTTCAGCACTGGCTTCAGACTCGAGTCCCGAGATGGGCATGGCTCCGTGGGACACATCGTGTGGTCATCACGCCGGTCTGTCACCGTCTTTTCAGCCCTTGGACCGATCTCTCATTTCTACGGCCAGATGTTCCCCTAGAACTGCTCTCAAGGCACGTCGTGGTCACGACAAACTCCTCCAAAACAGGCTGGGGCGCTGTTTGTAACAGGCACGCAGCCGCCGGCCTGTGGACGGGCCCGCGACTGCATTGGCACATCAACTGCCTCGAGTTGTTGGCAATTCTGCTCGCCCTGCGGAGGTTTCGGCCGTTAATCCAGGGCTGGCACGTGTTAGTTTGGACAGACAACACGGCAACGGTAGCATATGTCAACCGCCAAGGTGGTCTGCGCTCTCGTTGTATGTCACAACTCGCCCGCCATCTCCTCCTCTGGAGTCAGCAGCACTTCAAGTTGCTGTGAGCCGCTCACATCCCGGGCAACCTCAACACTACAGTGGACGCGCTGTCACGGCAGGTTACCCTCAGGGGAGAGTGGAGTCTCCACCCTCAGGTAGTCCAGCTGATTTGGAGTCGATTCGGACGGGCACAGGTGGACCTGAATCCTCCCACTGCCCGCTCTGGTATGCCCTGACCGAGGCCCCCCTCAGCATAGACACGCTGGCACACAGCTAGCCCCCTGGTCTGCGCAAATATGCATTTCCCCCAGTGAGCATACTTGCACAGACCCTGTGCAAGGTCAGGGAGGACAAGGAGCAGGTCGTCCTGATAGCACCCTACTGGCCCACCCAGACGTGGTTCTCGGACCTCACGCTCCTCGTGACAGCCTCCCCCACGGCGAATTCCCCTGAGGAAGGACCTTCTTTCTCAGGGACGGGGCACCATCTGGCACCCGCGACCAGACCTCTGGAATATCCATGTCTGGCCCCTGGATGGGATGCAGAAGACCTAAGCGGTCTATCACCCGCAGTGGTAGACACGATCACTCAGGCTAGGGCCCCCTCTACGAGGCGCCTGTATGCCTTTAAGTGGCATCTGTTCACTAAGTGGTGTTCTTCCTGACGGGAAGACCCCCCAGAAAAGCACAGTCAGATCAGTGCTTTCCTTCCTGCAGAGAGGTTGGAACGGAGGCTGTCCCCTTCCATCCTGAAGGTGTACGTTGCCGTCATAGCAGCACACCACGACGCAGTCAATGGTAAGTCCTTAGGGAAGCATGACCTGATCATCAGGTTCCTGAGAGATGCCAGGAGGCTGAATCCCTCCAGACTGCGCCTCGTTCCCTCATGGGACCTCTCTGTAGTTTTTTGGGGTTTACAGAGAGCCCCCTTTGAGCCTTTGCAGTCAGCTGAGCTTAAGATACTCTCCTTGAAGACTGCCCTCCTGACTGCGCTCACTTCCATCAAGAGGGTAGGAGACCTGCAAGTGATGCCTGGAGTTCGGTCCGGGCTAATCTCACGTGATCCTGAGACCCCGACTGGGCTATGTGCCCAAGGTTCCCACCATCCCTTTTAGGGACCAGGTGGTGAACCCACAAGCACTGCCCCAGGAGGAGGCAGACCCAGCCCTGTCGTTGCTGTGTCCGGTGTGCGCTTTACGCATCTATTTGGATTGCACGCAGAGCTTTAGGATCTATGAGCAGCTCTTTGTCTGCTTTGGTGCACAGCGGAAAGGAAGCGCTGTCTCCAAGCAGAGGATCACCCACTAGCTCACTGACGCCATAGCTATGGCATATCACGCCCAGGACATGCTGCCCCTGGTAGGGCTATGAGCCGATTCTACCAGGGGTGTAGCGGCCTCCTGGGCCCTGGCCAGGGGTGCCTCTCTAACAAACATTTGCAGAGCAGCAGGCTGGGCAACACCCAACACCTTTGCTAGGTTCTACAACCTCCGGGTGGAACCGGTTTCGTCCCAGGTAGTGGCACGCAATACAAGCGGATAAGCCCGGGATAGCCGGCCGGGTGTATCGCTTGCACATAGCGCCTTCCACCTCTTTTGAGCTGAAGACGTGTGCCATTAATTCCCAGTAGTGTTCACAAACTATTTTCCCTGGTTGACTTCCTCCGAGCCCTGTGGCAGTTGAGTTTTCGGAGAGACTCACTGCCGGCCCAGTACACGTGCTAACTAAGAGTCCTGTTCTGGGGTAGGTGCTCCGCATGTGGTGGTTCCCTGTAAGGCAAACCCCATGCGATGTAAATCTTCCGCTAATTCGTTTCCCTGTTGGCAAACTGCATCTTCCTTGGGCAGAGCCCCTCTGCCCCAGTCTCCATGTTTGTAGTAACTCCTCACCCGTTGAGTAGGATCTACCTTGAAGACTCTCCACATGGTCGGAAAGACCATATGACATATTTTTCCATTTAAATATCCCCCCTCTCTTTGGGCGAGGTGTGGTCACCGCGGTGTTCTCCCCTTGGGAGGGACACCCCCCGACTAGACTTGGCGGCCCAGTCGGATAATCCCCCTTCTTTTTTAGGGAGTGGAAAAAAAGAAAGGGAAAAGACTGGGTTAGCCTGTCTCTATCTTTTGGGTAGTCGACTTGTCCCCAAAGGGCCATTCGACACTCAGAATTATGTTGGGGGAGGTTACGTGTCAACCTGGTGTGCTGGCTACGAGGCACACAGTGGTCTGCCCATCACACACCGCCAGTTCACATAACACAGTTCAGCCAGTTGTGGCGTTTCATATAGGGACATCGACACAACGTCGAGTAAGTGACAGATAGGGAATGTCCTGGTTACTTGTGTAACCTCCGTTCCCTGATGGAGGGAACAAGACGTTGTGTCCCTCCTGCCACAACGCTGAACTACCCGCTGAAATGGCCGGACCTTGTCTCGGCTCCTCAGCATAAAACCTGAATGAGTGGTTGCATACCAACTCCTTTTATACCCGTATGTCCAGGGGAGTGGCATGCAAATACCACTCGCCAATTTTCATTGGCCTTTTATCAAAGACCAGAGGTGTCTTGGGCTCCCAAGAGTGACCCCTAGTGTCACTACATCGACACAATGTCGTTATGCAAGTAACCAGGACGTTTTACTATCAGAAATAATCAATAATTAATTGTTGTTAATTATTGAATAATTAAATAATAGAATTTAACTCATTAAATTCTATTCTCGGGGCTCCAGTAAATGTAGTGCGCTACGTTTAGGAGCGGGTTTGGTTATTAGCAATAATTAATAATTATCAAAGATAATTATTAATTATTAAAATCAATAGAACATTGATTTGAATCAATGTTAGCTTTTTTAATCCTTTAAATCAACAATTATCAAAGATAATCATTAATTGTTAAAATCGATGAAACATTGATTAAAATGAACACTAGCTTATTGATCCTTCAAATTCAACAAAGATAATTATCAATTATCAAAAATCAATAGAATAATAATAAGGATTAATATCATCGGGGCACCACCCTGGAATCAGGGACTAATATCCAGATAGTATAACAGTCTCAATATTAGATTGTTCTCTTAGGAAAATCAACATCCGAATATCGATTTTCGAAAAGAAACAATGAAGGCTTGAATCCGAGCACTGACATCCCGTCAGCATAAATAAACTTCCAACTTCCAACTACAAACTAAACAGTGATATGATTAGATATGGTAACCAAAATAATCATATAACACATGAGGAAGGTGTGTGTGTGAGAGAGAGAATGTGTGTGTGTGTGTGTGTGTGTGTGTGTAAGGAGGGACGCTCACAAAATGGCGGATGTGACTCTCGTGGAGAGTATGTCACACAAGATTTCCGGCCAGAGAATATAGCCATGAATGTGGGCGGAGAGAAACCGGTCAATGGTGTCTGCCAGTTTACCGCGTGTATCCGCTTATACGATAGCTTAGGGACAAAGCTGAGCTTTATCACAAAGTTATCTACTAGCCAAAAATGTGTGCGAGAATGTTTGTGAGGGGTCGCGTGTGTGTGGTTGTGTGGTTAGTACGAGAGATAGAGAATTAAGTGACGGCACCAAAGCCGGTTTCGCGATCGTGGGAGAGAAAGCAGCTGTTAGTTTATCACTCAGAGACGCAGTGGACGGCTCGTAAACCGTCCCGCGGTCTTTGATTCTTTAATGGATAAACTCATTGTGCTGGTCTCACCCGCGATGGTGGAAATACACAACAGTCCAATGTGGTTGGACTACAACACAGCAGATCTCATTTGTGATAACTGTACATTAAAGTAATAACTTAAGTATTATTTGCAGCAATGAGAGGACTCTGCGGTCCATAAACTGTACAAGCAATAACCTTGATACACAAGAATAACACACTATAATATTCTATCTCTGCCCAGACGTAAACCTCTTACTTGAATCGCATGAGGATGCAGATGAATGTGTTTTCATCCGTCCTTTAACTCTGACTCGGTTTCTCGAGGCTCGGGTGATGACGGGAGGCTGTTTCCTCACTCTGTCGGCGGGCGGTATGGCTGCTGATTCTCGGCGGGCTGGCAGAGAAATCAGCGACGTTGACTTGATTGAAGATGGAAGAGAAATCTTTTCTCTTCACTTCTGCAGGCAAACGGATGAAGATGCGGATTGCTCGGTGGTCTCCTTCGGATCCGTTAGTGTTTGGTGGAACACAGAGTAATCTCAACACATCCAGCGATATGGAGATTGTATGGCCACAGTTTCAAGTCAGATGTTACTTCCTTGTGCCACAAGGCTACACCTGAGAGCAGCGATAGCTGCGTCTACGCATGGCTAGCAAAATTGCTGGAAGCAAATCCCGGAAGCATCTCAGAGATATTTCTACTCCTGATGACGTCATGGTTGAGGGGCGTTCTGTCATGTGCCTCATCAAATAGGAGTTGAGATTTTGATCCTTTAGTGAGCAAGGCTTCATGGGATTTGTAGTCTGTTTTGGACTCCCTTTGTTTGATTTTGGCGTGATTTTTATCAGTAAGATTTATGACGAAGGCCTCAGTCAGGCTTTTATGACTGTTAGGCCTTCCTTTGTCTTCTATCTGAATACATGAGGCCCAACAACATGCATATAGGTTTCATTTATTGAATGAAGGAATAATGAGACAAAAATTTTTACTACATTCTTAATCAAGCTTGGATGGTGACGTTTGATTCGGAAATCTCCACCGGAGTGCGGTTGCATAATCTGGTCATTGGTAATGAAATTGTGTGACTTAACTCACTAGATTGCATAGCTGAGGAGACTGAATTATGAAACTGCACCCTAAATAAGGACAGTGAAGGTGAGACTTATGTAAGTCTCAGAGGGGGGATAATGTAGAATATTTTTATCAAGTTGTGTATAAATTAATCAAGTATAATCAATGTTAATATAGCCATTTTATTTACAGTTTTTTCTGATGGTCAAGCATGAATCTTAGTGTGTGTGTGGAGAAGCCTGTGTAGGAAAGGAATGTGCTCACATATAGTAAACTGCTCTCATGACTGCTGAGAAAATATATGTTGAGGTTCCTCCACAGGTGTCTCCTGTCCACTTCTTAAAATAAACAGATTGGAGTCAAAGAATAGGAATGGTGACATGTATGGAATGTATTGGCCACTCCTTGATAGATGATATGTATAGAAGCAAGTGCAAACTGAGTTGTTGTAGTTGTTGTGATGGGAACAACTCGGCTTTTTTATCTCTGATAATAAAGTCTATCTTCTGGCATCAAAACCCCAAGACTTCAAGAGTGATGTTTCAGCGGGGTTCACATGACGCCATGCTAGAGACAGATGTGTGAGACACGAGCTCTGCGAACTTTGCTATTTTTTAAATTATTTTCATGTTGTGATCGGTGAGATTCGATACACCCAATTACATACTTGCTCTCTGAGGTAAATATGGCAAAGTAGTCAAAATTCTCAGACTCTGGAGACATTAAAAAACACTTACGTGTTCAAGCTGAGGCCTCTGACGGGACTGTGGACCAGAGACACGATTTGGACGGCACGTCGGGAGAAGATATTCAGCGTCAGTTGTCCAACATTTCAGTGATGCTGACTTGGAGGATCTCGCTGTAATATGTCGATCGATTACGGCGATGGAAACAAAATTCTCCGAGTTGTTTACAAGAGTGACAGAAGTTGAAAAATGAATCGATTATATTGAGTCATCGGAAAGGGAATTAACCGCTAATCCGCCTGCGTCCAAAACAGATTTGGAATTAATTTCGGAAAAACTGGAATATTTCGAAAATATGAGCCGAAGGAATAACATACGAATTGTTGGAATTCCTGAGCATGAAGAGGGCAGAGATATGGTGAAATTCCTGGATGACTTTTCCCCAAGTCTGCTGGACATAACAGGCCACAAGCTGGAAATCGAGCGAGCTCACAGAATCCCTGCTCGCAGATCTGCTGAGGGAGACAGACCCCGATCAATTCTGGCCAGATTTCTGAAATCATCCGATAAAGATCTCGTGTTGCGCCAGGCGAGGAGCAAAGGGAAGCTTTCTTGGAAGAACCATAACATTTTCTTGTTCCCGGACTTTGCGAATTCCACAAGAGAGAAACGCGATCGGTTCAAGGAATGCAAGAAACTCTTACATCAGAAAAAGATCTCATTTGCTCTGATGTTCCTGGCCAAACCAAGAATAGAACCGAAGAATGGTCGCAAAGTATTTACTTGTCCAAAACAGGCACTCTCCTTTATAAATACATTGGAGTAAGCCATTTGATGTTTCTTATATTAGTGGACTGACTCGCGGTTCAGGGACTCTATTATCTGAGGAAGCTGGATGCCATTTTTGTTTCTTTTTGCGTTGACTCCGCCTAGCGGCTGGAGTTTGTTTTATGGCATGACTCCAAGAAACTTTTGCATAGACGGAAGATCTTTTTCCCCCAGCCAGATCGAGAATGGACACTTTGGATGACCAAAAAATATCTATATGCTCACATAAAGGACGTCTTTTATAAAGTTGACGGGCTGAGTAAGTTATGGTGTGTTTTTTTTATTTTTTTATTATTATTTTTTTCATGGCCTCCGAGTTAGTTTGGTTCTTGATCATCCGAGGAACCTGGATGCCGGTTTTGTTTTTCACGCTGGCTCTGCCTAATGGCTGAAGCTTGTTTTGTGGAATTACACTACTTCGGGACAGTTGTGGTTAAATATGTTTGTTCTTTGTGCTTATGCCTCCTAGTAGAATGATTACCTCATCTGCTGCACTCATAACAGCCAACTCACTGAACAATTGTTTGTCTGTCCGAGGAAACTGAACGACTTTATATCAGCTGGAATTTATTTTGTGGAGGAACACACCTTCGAGACAGTTCTGTGAATGAATCTCATGTTTTTTCTGTTATTCTGCCTGTTGGCTGGGGTATGTTTTACAAAGTATTTTCTGTTATTGTAATTGTGCCTCACAAAATTTGTGCAGAAGCACCGGACTCGAGCAATCCGATGGCAAAGTTGTCGCGTGAGCTCTTGTAGGCATACACGGACTCTTTGAGTTTTGAGGGATTGACAGTTGGCGCTGTCGTGCATGGGGTTAATGCGCACATTTTTCTTTTTTCTGTTTGTTTTGTTCTGGGGGAAGTTCGGGGTTTGATTGTTACATTAATGGGGAATGTGGTCTGTATAATTTTGTTTTTGACACACTCATTTTTTTTTTTATTATATCAATATGTAAAATGTTAATGTGAATGGGTTATCTCTCTCCACATGGAATTTGAATGGGTTGGGGCACCCCATAAAAAGAAGGAAGGTTATTTCTGTTCTTAAGCGCAAGAAATATGATATAGTGTTTCTTGAAGAAATGCATCTTTCCACACAAGAAGCTGAAAAATTTGGGAAGATAGGGGGTGGGCATGTTTTCTTTAGTGCTGGCTCAAGTAAGAGCAGGGGAGTCATTATATTGATTAATAAACATCTGCAATTCAGATGTCTCAAACAGATTAAAGATAAATTAGGAAGAGTCATTGTTGTGTTAGGAGAAATTCAGGGGCAAAGGTTGATTTTGGCTAATATTTACGCACCTAACTTTGATGATCAGGGATTTTTTATAGATCTTGAAGGGATATTGCAAGCTGCTGGCATCTCTCATGACATAATATTGGGAGGAGACTTTAATCTTTTGATGGACTCAGTCCTTGATCACAGTGAAGCAAAAGTGTGTAAACCCCCTAGAGCTACACTGACACTTCACAAGATCTGTAAAAATCTTGGTCTTGTAGATATCTGGTGACTTTTGAACCCATCTGGTAGGGATTATACATTTTTTTCATCAGTTCATAAGATTTACTCTAGAATAGATTTTTTTTTTTATATCTAAGTCCCTCATTTCATCTGTTGTTGATTGCTCAATTGGAAATATCTTAGTCTCAGATCACGCCCTGGTGAGTTTAGAGATATTGCCACATACAGAGAAAAGGAAATCATATAATTGGCGCTTTAATGTATCCCTTTTGCAAAATCCTGATTTTCAACAAATGTTAAAGACTGAAATCAATGTTTATATGGAGACCAAGTATCCTCTGTGGGTGTGGCTTGGGAGGCACTTAAGGCGGTTCTCAGGGGTCGAATCATACAGTATGCCTCATTTATCAAAAAATTCAAAGCACGAGAACTTGTGGAGTTGGAAGGAAATATTAAAAGTGCCGAGGCAGAGCTGAAGCGCCATCAGAGATGGCCTCAGAGAATTGACCTGATTGAAATACAGGTATAATACTATTTTGTCGCAGAAAGTGGAGTTTTGGTTATTCAGGGCAAGACAGTCATACTTTGAGTCAGGGGACAAAGCAGGGAAGCTTTTGGCTAGATATATAAAGCAGAGAGAGTCTTTTTCTACTATTCCCTCAGTGAAATCTGATGGTGGTGAAATTTTTACCTCAGCCATTGATATTAATAATGCTTTTAAAGAATTCTATCTTGATCTCTATAGTTCCACATCTTCGTTTTCTGATGACGATATTAGAAACTTTGTGGAACCATTAGAACTCCCTAAACTGACAAATGAGCAAAAAAACTCTCTTGATTCTGAGATAACCCTGGGGGAACTTGACGATGTAATCAAGTCCTTACCTACTGGTAAGGCTCCGGAGCCATGCTACAGAACTGGCTCCACTTTTGTTAGAAGTTTATACTGAATCATTAAAGAATGGAAAGCTTCCACCATCCATGACACAAGCCCGGATCAGTCTGATTCTTAAAAAGGACAAAGATCCAAGTGAGTGTAAAAGTTACCGTCCAATTTCCCTGATCCAGTTAGATGAAAACATTCTGGCAAAAATTTTGGCTAACCGATTAAGTAAAGTTATGACATCTCTTATACACATAGATCAGGTGGTGTTTATTCAGGGTCGTAGCTCTTCTGATAACATCAGGCATCTCATCAATATCATGTGGTCAGTGGCGAATGATCAGACTCCGGTCGCTGCCATCTCACTTGACACTGAAAAGGCGTTTGATATGGTAGAATGGGAAAGATTTTGGAAATGTATGGGTTCGGGAGTACATTTATTGGTTGGATCAAGTTACTTTATAGACACCCTGTAGCAGCGGTACAAACGAATGGATTAATTTCAGATTATTTTACTCTGGATAGGGGCACCCGTCAGGGTTGCCCTCTTTCCCCATTATTGTTCTGTCTTGCCCTGGAACCATTAGCAGCCGTGATAAGAAAAGATGATGATTTTCCAGGGGTGGTGGCGGGAGGTGTGGCGCGTAAACTTCTGCTTTATGCAGATTATATTTTATTATTCATCTCCGACCCCACTAGATCTATGCCTTGCCTCCACAGAATTATTCATTCCTTTTCCAAGTTCTCAGGATACAAAGTCAACTGGTCTAAATCCGAAGCTTTGGCTTTGACAGCATACTGTCCAGTAACGGCCTTCCAGCCAGGTGCCTTCCAGTGGCCCAAACAGGGCATTAAGTATTTGGGCATTTTATTCCCAACAAATTTGTCTGATTTAGTCAGAGTTAATTTTGACCCTTTAATAAAACGGTTTTGTAGCAATGTAGACAGGTGGGCTTCATTACATTTATCGATGATTGGGAAGGTTAATGTTATTAAAATGAACTGTATTCCAAAATTTAACTACTTGCTACAGTCTCTCCAGGTAGGTGTCCCCCTCTCTTATTTCAAGCAATTTGATAGCATAGCGAAGTCATTTCAATAAATTACATAGGCCGATTGACAAAGGTGGGCTAGGCCTACCCAAAATTTTGTTTTATTATTATGCATTTGGTCTCAGACATTTGGCTCATTGGTTGCTTCCACCTGAAAGAGCCCCTCCCTGGTTCTGCATTGAACAAGAACTCCTTGCCCCTATTTTGTCATTGCACAGCCTTTTCATCAAACTAAATAGAGAAGTTAAATCACACCCCATTATTTCACATTTACACTCAGTATGGACAAAAGTGTCCAGAGTGTTTAATTCAGATATTTATCTAAATGTTGCCTCGAGCCTATGGCTAAACCCCAAACTATGCATTAATAAGTCCCCTTTTTGTTGGTCAGAGTGGATTGCGAGGGGGGTTAATTCACTCGGTGATCTTTATGAGAGCGGTGTGATGAGATCCTTTGAAAATCTGGTTCAATATTTTGGGATCCCCAGATCTCAGTTTTTTAGGTATCTATGAGGCATCAGTGTATTACTCCTTATTAATTCAGAGTCTGGGGGATGGAGTCTCAACCACTCTCAAGAGATTATGGGAGAAAGATTTAAACCTGGAATTGGAGGAGAGAGAATGGGCTAGGATTTTAAAAAACATAAAAACTGCATCGAGAGATTTACATCGGTTATATTGGACCCCCTCTAAATTGTATAGGCTTGGTCTTTAAGACACACCCACCTGCTGGCGATGCCAATGAGAGGAAGGAAACATGGCCCATGTTTTTTGGTGGTGCGCTGAGATTCAGGAATTTTGGTTGAAGGTACAGAGTGTTCTGTGTGACGTGTTGGGAATTCGGATTTTGTTTTGCCCCAGACTCTATGTTTTGGATGATGGGGCGGTCATCGACGTAGGTGATAAATGCATAAACAATTGGATCCTCACTAGTGCGATGATAGGCAGGCAGATTGTTTTAAGGGATTGGAAGTCGGTGGGAGCACCCTCAATTCGGGAGTGGTGTGAAGAGATGGGAAGGGTGACAGCCTTCGAAGAGGTATCATGTAGAAGGCTGGGGATATGGGATTCTTTTATTGGGAAATAAAATTAAAAAAATGTGACGTTTTTAGGAGGCTCTCCCAGTGGGTCTGTGGAGAGAGAGGTATAGTTTAGAGTTGTATGTTTATTATAGGTGTGTGTGTGTGTGTATGTGTATGTGTGTATATATATATATAAATATATTTTATTTATTTATTATTTTATTCTCTGTAAATGTGTGTACTTATGTAAGACCACTGTGATGTTCCTTTGGGGTGGGGTTCTTGATCGGGGAGGGGAAGTAGTGGGTGTTAATGTTGAATCACTGTCTATATGTTTTGTTTTTCTTTGTTTTGAAAATTTATAAAAATGTTCACTGCTGTCAGGAAAGGCACTAGACTGGGCTACTGCAGTATGGAGTCATGAGAACATTTTAAAATGCTCTTTGTCTCACTTTCTAGCTCGTTTACGGGAGGTTTTTGAACACTCTGAGAGTGGTAAGGACCTGGGTGAACTTCTATTGTGTTTAAAACAGGGGAATAGGTCTGCTGCTGAATTCTCTTCATCCTTTCGCATGCTAGCAGTGCAAACTGTGTGGGTAGAGGACACTTTGAAACTGTTGTTCTGTCAGGGGTTAAATCCTGATCTTCAAGCTGAACCAGCATGTCATGATGAGGGGAGATCGCTTGATGAATTCATCAAATTAGCCATTCTCCTGGATAACCTGATCAAAGCCCATCATCCAGTCAGCTCTCTACAGACACTTCACTCTGACATCGCTACAACCAGTTATCACGAGCCCATGCAAGTGGGTCTTTCTTCTCTCTCCTCCGAAGAACGAGGACGCCATCTCCAGGAGAGATTATGTATCTACTGCGGACAGTCGGGACATTTACTGGCTGCCTGCCCAACTCGGCGGTGAGTTTGGAACTTTCAAACCTAATTCATATCGAACAGTTTGAAGTTTCTGTTACTTTGCATGTGTTAGATAATGAACATCATGTATCTGCCATTTTAGATTCTGGGGCTGCAGGTAACTTTACTGACCTGGGTCTCGCCACAAATCTAAATCTGTCTTTTGTCTCAGGGGACAAAAGACAGATTTAGATTCGTGGCGAGTCCCTCCTTTACATGTATCAGTGCTAGACGGATGACCTCTAGGCTCTGGCAAGATTCAACAGATCACCTGACCCATTCGTCTTCAAGTTGGACTCCTTCATCATGAGGAGATTCAATTCCTAGTCACTCACTCTCCTACGAACCCGATTGTTCTTGGCCTGCCATGGCTGAGACTTCACAACCCTGAGATCTCGTGGAGAGATGGACAAATCACTTGTTGGAGTTCTTCCTGTTTCTAGTCTTGCCTCAACCTTCCTGAACCCACCTCTCTCCCTCCTGTAAGCACCACGACTATCCTCACTGAGAAGGAGATGTCGATCCTGCCACATTATTGTTCGGATCTCCAGGAGGCATTCAGTAAATCAAAGGCTATGCAACTTCCTCCTCACTGTTCCAGTGACTGTGCCATTGACCTTCTGCCGGGTACCTCTCCTCCATGCAGATGAATATACTCCTTATCAGAACCTGAAACTAAAGCTATGGAGGAGTACATATCGGAGTCCCTAGAAAGAGGGTTTATTTGACCATCCACTTCTCCTGCTTCAGCTGGTTTCTTCTTCATAGGAAAGAAGGACGGGGGCCTTCGTCCATGCATTGGCTACCGAGGCCTGAACACAGTCACCATCAAATGTCGCTATCCTCTTCCTCTGGTACCAGCAGCATTAGAGCAGTTACGATGCGCCAAAATCTTCTCCAAACTGGATCTTTGTAACGCCTACAATTTAATCCGTATTCGGGAGGAGGATGAATGGAAGACTGCCTTTTCTACACACTACGAATACCAGGTGATGCCTTTCAGACTTTCCAACAGTCCATCTGTCTTTCAAGCCTATGTTTTTCACGATCTTATTGGCAAATGGGTTATTGTCTACATCGATGACATTCTGATATTCTCTTCTTCCCTTGATGAACAGGTTCAACATGTCAGAGTGGTGCTCAACTGCCTTGTTCAACATCAACTGTATGCCAAAATGGAGAAATGTGAGTTTCACCAATCTACCATCTCTTTCCTGGGGTATTTCATCTCCCCCGAGGGGGTCACCAAGGACTCACTCCCACTGACTGCCCTCCTGATAAAGTCTTTGTTCCCAGATCCTTATGCAACAGAGTTCTTCAGTGGGTACATGACTCAGCCTGCTCCGGACACCCAGGTGCACAACCTACTTGCAGGTTAGTTCAAAACCAGTTTTGGTGGGAGAACCTAGCAAGTGAGGTTGCTGACTATGTTAAGAACTGCAATGTGTGTGCCACCTCTAAGTCTGTTCGACAGCTCCCGTCTGGTCTCCATCAACCTCTACCTGCCCCTCGTCATCCTTGGTCCCATATCGATGTAGATTTTGTCACGGATCTACCCAACTCTCAGGGTTTCACTACCATCTTAACCATGGTGGACCGCTTCTCTATGCCTGTAGATTCATTCCTCTGTCCAAGCTCCTCTCGTCTATGGAATGTGCTGAGAACCTGTTCCAGTGTGTCTTCTGCTTCTATGGCCTACCAGAAGACATTGTCTCCGATCATGGTCCTCAATTCACCTCCCGAGTCTGGTCTGCATTCTTCAAATTGCTCAACGTCAACGTGAGTCTAACCTCAGGATATCACCCTCAATCCAATGGACAAGCTGAACGCCTAAATCAGGACCTAGGTAAATTCCTCCGGGCTTACTGTCAAGTGAACCAGCATGACTGGAGCCGTTCCCTATCTGTCACTCACTTGACGTTGTGTCAATGTAGTGACACTAGGGGTCGCCCTTGGATGCCCCAAACACCTCTGATCTTTGAGAAAAGGCCAGTGGGAATTGGCGAGTGTAATTTGCATGCCACTCCCCCGGACATACGGGTATAAAAGGAGCTGGTTCGCAACCACTCATTCAGATTTTCTCTTCAGAGCCGAGCGGTTGTGTTCAGCGAGCTGAATCCTCTACCGTTCCATTCACCTTGAAAAGCTGTTGGATTTATGGCACATTAAAGCTGCTTCTCCCCCTCTTGCACCGGTGGAGTGCAGAGAATGCCTCTGGGCGCTTCAGCAGCTAATAGAGTATATTATTCCTACTGAAAGTGTATCTTTTCCCTTAAAGATGCCTTTCCGTTTGTGTGTATTTCCTGGTTGCGGTCGTTACCTCTCCGCTTCCAATGGCCACGATCGCAGTCTTACTGAGACAGCATTCGTGGATGGGTCATGTTCTCACTACGAGAGTGTGACTATGGCAACATTGCGGTCGCGGTTTTTATCCTTCACAGTAGGGAAGTAGTAAGGCCGGGAGGTCCTCGGAGCGCTTTTTCGGTAGCTCCGTGGCTGCTGGTTCGTGGACGCTGCACGATGCCCCCTAGATGATTTTTGCTGACACACAGCGTGACTCCGTGTCGACCGGTGGGTCCCCTGAAGATGACCATAGGTGTCCCCGAGCGGCTGCGCCCCACAGTGGCCACGCTACGAGTATTCAAAAACGGACTATTTTTACTTGCAGTTCTGCAGCCAACTGCTGGGTGGCGCCACCACATCCCACCACAGGCTTATTGCAGTGGGCTCCCTCTCTATTCAAATAAACCACAGGTGGGTTCTTTTTTTGGGGAAGGTGGGGGCTGACCACGAAAACCCTATAAGTCCAAATACCCATTATATTGCATCACTTCCTCCTTGGGGTGCCAAGGACCACCCCCACGACCCACGGAGCCGCTAAATGGCCCCTTACCAGCTATTTTGGGGAAGAGCCCACGGAAGCGAGCCTTTGATTGGCCGACCGCAGGGGTGTGTCCGGGAGGGGGCGGGGCTGACCATGAACACACTATTTGTCCACCTTCCCACTATATTGCAGGACTTTGTCCCTGGGGGTCCACGGACCCCGGGGGTGTATCCGGGAGGGGGTGGGGCTGACCAAGAACACGCTATTTGTCCACCTTCCCACTATATTACAAGACTTTGTCCCTGGGGGACCAATTTATTGTATTGGTCTATTACCCCTAAGTCCACCAACATACTAAATGTCAATTCCCAATTTATTGTATAGGTGTATTACCCGTGTCCACAACATACTAAATGTCCATTTCCAATTTATTGTATAGGTGTATTAACCCTAAGTCCACCAACATACTGAATGTACATTTCCAATTAATTGTATTAACCCTGAGACAAAATTTTTGACTTTCTCCTCTTGAAATTCACACCAAAGATAGAGGAGACTGAGATGAGCACAGAAGTACCAGTTTCAACAGGTTTGCTCATTCATAACAACTGGATTTTTTCACCACACTCTTCACTATGTAACAATACTAGTTTTGAATTCCATGCTATTACTACAATGCATCCCACAAAAATACATGTTGTTGTCATCTATCGCCCTCCAGGTCAGCTGACAAACTTTCTCGAGGAGTTGGATGTCCTGCTGTCCTCCTTGCCGGAGATGGTAGGCCACTTGTGGTTCTCGGTGATTTCAACATACACCAAGACAAGCCCCAGGCCACTGAACTGAATACTCTCCTGTCCTCATTTGACTTGGAAAGACTTCACACCACAGCAACTCACAGATCGGGCAACCAGCTGGACCTCATTTTTACACATTACTGTACCAACTCAAATATTCTTGTTACTCATTTACATGTCTCTGATCACTACTTTGTTCAATTCAACATGACCCTCCCATCTACATTAAAACAGTCTCCACTTTTGGTTTCCTTTCACCGTAACCTCCGTTCTCTTTCACCCTCACACTTTTCCACTGCTGTCTCTACCTCTCTTCCCACACTAAATGTATTTACCACGCTTGATGTAAACACTGCCACAGACACACTACGCTCTACTTTAACAACCTGTCTAGACAGCATCTGTCCTATCTCCTCTAGGCCAGCACGTGCTACACCACCCAGCCCCTGGCTGTCTGACATCCTTTGTGAACATCGGACTGACCTCAGGGCAGCTGAGAGGAGATGGCAGAAATCTAAAGATCCAGCAGATCTAGGTAAATATCAGTCTCTGCTTGCAACTTTTTCAGATAACGTTAAATCTGCAAAAACCTCCTATTACCAGAACAAGATCAACAGCATCACAGACACTCGCAGCTTGTTTAGAACATTCAACTCACTTCTCTGCCCTCCCCCTCCACCACCTGACACATCACTGACAGCAGATGTCTTCACCACATTTTTTACTAATAAGGTTACAAACATCAGCAATACATTCTCAGCACCACACCCTGTCAAACACATGTCTCATGTATGCAACTCTTCTGTCTCTATGTTCTCTCCTCTGACTGACACTGTGGTCTCTAAACTCCTCCTCTCCAACCACCCCACCACCTGTTCCCTTGACCCCATTCCTTCTCACCTTCTCCAGGCCATTCTACCTGCACTCACACACATAATTAACACATCTCTACTTACAGGCACTTTTCCCACTACATTTAAGCAGGCTCGAGTAACCCCACTGCTGAAGAAACCCGCACTTAACCCCACACAAATAGAACACTACAGACCAGTCTCTCTCATCCCATTCATGGCAAAAACACTTGAAAGTGCAGTTTTCAATCAAATCTCTGCCTATCTCTCACAGAAAAAGCTGCTGGATGACAATCAGTCAGGCTTCAAAAGTGGACACTCCACCGAGACTGCCCTGCTGTCTATCACTGAGTCGCTGAGACAAGCAAAAGCTGAATCCAGATCATCCGTCCTGTTTCTGCTGGACCTTTCTGCTGCCTTTGACACAGTCAACCATCAGATCTTACTCTCTACCCTCTCCTTGCTGGGCATCACAGGAACTGTGCTTGACTGGTTTAACTCCTATCTCTCAGGTAGGTCCTTCAAGGTAGCCTGGAGAGGTGAGGTATCCAAGCCACATCAGCTACTTATTGGGGTACCTCAGGGATCAGTGCTTGGGCCACTTCTCTTCTCTATATACACAACATCACTGGGACCCATCATTCAGGCACATGGTTTCTCTTACCACTGCTACGCTGATGACACGCAACTCTACTTATCTTTCCAGCCCAACAACACCACAGTGACTGCTCGAATTTCTGCCTGCCTGGCAGACATCTCGGCCTGGATGAAGGAACACCACCTGCAACTCAACCCAGCCAAGACAGAACTCCTTGTCTTTCCAGCCAACCCTGCTGTTGAACACAACATCAACGTGCAGCTGGGTGCGACTACAGTAACGCCTTCCAAATCGGTCAGAAATCTAGGGGTAACCATCAACAACAGACTAAATTTCACAGGCCACATCTCAAAGACCGCAAGATCATGTAGATTTACACTCTACAATATCAGGAAGATAAGACCATTCCTCTCTGAACATGCCACACAACTGCTTGTCCAGTCACTTGTCATAGCTAGACTGGACTACTGTAATGCTCTCATTGCAGGCCTCCCTGCATGTGCAATTAGACCCCTCTAAATGATCCAGAATGCAGCAGCACATCTGGTCTTTAATGAACCAAAGAGAGCACATGTTACACCACTCCTTGTCTCTCTCCACTGGCTGCCGGTTGATGCACGTATCAAATTCAAGGCTCTGATGCTGGCATACAGAACAGTCACTGGGAATGCTCCAGCATACATCAAATCATTTATGCAGAGCTACACACCCTCTAGAAGCCTGCGGTCGGCTAAGGAACGTCGCCTTGTTGTACCAACACAAAGAGGCACCAAAACACTTTCCCGGACTTTCAGCTTCATCATACCATGTTGGTGGAACGACCTTCCCAACTCCATCCGTGAAGCTGACTCACTCTCTGTCTTCAAAAAATGACTAAAAACACATCTTTTCCATGAGCACTTAACCAGTCATTAAAAAAAAACAAATTCCTGTTGCTCTTTATTCTGTTTTGAATACTATTCTGATGCTAGTGAAACTTTGTAATATGGCACTTTTCATACCACTGTCTCCTTATGATGATTCACATATGTTTTTCCTCTTTTGTAAGTCGCTTTGGATAAAAGCATCTGCCAAATGAATAAATGTAAATGTAACTTCCTAGCTAAATCCAGAGCTGAGATCTGCAGGTCCCACGTACAATTTATCCAATTCAAAATTTGAGGTGGTTTGTAGGCAGTACAATTTTGAGGTTTTGAAGGGTGTATGTTGTTCATCATAGAGTCACCTAAATGTGATTTTGAGTCATACATTTTATCCTGGAGTTATAAAAATGATGTCCACCAAACACCTATTTTAGTCCATTAGATAGATTGTAAGTGGGACGGCCCACGGGCAATTTATTTGCATTGCCTTAAATAGACACTTGGTGGGCATCTGTTTTTAATGTGTGGGATAGATTAATTCACTGAATATTACATTTAGGTGACTGTATGACACCCCCTGAACAGCATACACCCTTCAACACCTCAAAATTCGACTGTCCACGAACCACCTAATATTCTGAATAGGATAAATTGTAAGTGGGATCTGCATATCTCAGCTCTAGAATTAACTAGGAAGTTGAAATTGGTACTCTTGTGCTCTTCTTAGTCTCCTCTCTCTATGGTGTGACTTTTGAGGGAATCAGAGAAAGTCAAAAAATTTCACGCAAAAAATTGAAACATACACTTTTTAGCACTTTTGCACAGTGCGATTTTCAATATGTCAACTATGTATGTATGTATGTATGTATGTATGTATGTATCTATCTATCTGCCCTCTCAGTTTTTTTCCACAAACCATGTATTTGAGTCCATTAAATAAGCTGCAGATGGGACTTTCCTTTTGGACTTGGAAAAATTGCCACACTTTTTATATGACTTTATTATCATTTGTATTGCATGTATGTAACTAACAACTCTCTAAAATGTATAATTAGCTAAACAATTACTGTCCGCAAACCATGTATTTGCCACCATTAAAATAAATTGTACATGGGCACTTCCTACAAGACAGCAAAAAGACAAAAGTGCCCATGTGCAATTTATTTTAATGGTGGCAAATACATGGTTCATGGACAGTTATTTGTATGGCTTTTCTTGCTATTTGCATGTAATATTATCAATCAAACACCCTGTATAGCACTCAACATACTCAATGGAACGCATTTATGCAACTTACAACTCATAATACTGTATTATTTGCATTAAAATTATTGTCCATGAACTATGTGTATGGCATCCATTAAATAAGCTGCAGATGGGACCTTCCTTTTGGACTTTTTATTTATATGACTTTATTAGCATGTATATCAAATATTATCAATAAAAAACCCTGTATAGCACTCAACATACTCAATGGAACCCACTTATGCAACTTACAACTCTTTAAAATGTATAATTAGCTAAAAATTACTGTCCACGAACCATGTATTTTTCACCATTCAAATAAATTGTACGTGGGCACTTCCAGCTTGACAGCAAAAACACAGGAAGTGCCCACGTGCAATTTTATTTGAATGGTGGCAAATACATGGTTCGTGGGCCATCATTTAGAAAGCTTTTCTTGCTATATGCATGTAATATTATCAATCAAACATCAAGTAGATCCACTCAACATACTGTAGGGCTTTACTGGTTGTTTAGATCAGTGTCAAATCAAAATAATCCTATAACACATGAGGGTGTGTGTGTGTGTAAGTAGGGACGCGCACAAAATTGTGGACGTGACTCTCGTGGAGAGTATGTCACGTGAGACTTCCGGCCAGGGAATATGGCCGCGAATGTGGGCGGAGAGAAACCAGTCAATGATGTCTACCAGTTACCGCGTGTATCCGTTTGTACGATAGCTTAGGGACAAAGCTGAGCTTTAGCACGAAGCTATCTACGAGCCAAAAATGTGTGCCAGAATGTTTGTGAGGGGTCGCGTGTGTGTGTGGTTAGTACGAGAGAGAGAGAATAAAGTGATGGCCCCAAAGCCGATTTCACGATTGTGGGAGAGAAAGCAGCTGTTAGTTTTTAGTAAAAACTGTTAGTAAATTGGAATCTTGAAAAGAACAGTGACCATCTGGCCTGACGTGAGTTTAGTCTCTTGGCACTCTTTACATACTCAAGATTTTTGTGATCGGTGATAACCTGGGACAGGTGAATGGCTCCCTCCAACCAGTGTCTCCACTCCTCTATCGCAGCTTTCATGGACAGTAACTCCTTATTTCCAACATCATAGTTTGGAAATATGCACACGGGTACACACGGGTACAACTTAGCTGGTTGACCCTGACGCTGTGACAGTACTGCTCCAATTCCGCAGTCAGATGCATCCACCTCCACTACAAATGGGAGGTTAGGGTCAGGGTGTTTCAGGATAGGTGCCGAAGTAAAACTTGACTTGAGTTTTGTGAAGGCGATGGTGGCTTCCTTTGTCCACTTTAACTTGGATGGTTTCCCTCTCATAAGAGACGTCAAAGGAGAGGCGATCATGCTGTAATTCCTGATGAAACGGCGGTAGAAGTTGGCAAAACCTAGAAATCTTTGAAGTTCCTTGATTGTGGATGGTTGGGGCCATTCTGTGACTGCCTGGATCTTGGTAGTGTCCATCTCCACTCCCTGATGACTAATGTGATATCCCAAGAACGTTGTTTTCTGAACATGGAACTCACATTTCTCAACTTTTACATAGAGTTGATGCTTAAGAAGACGAGAGAGGATGTTTTGGACATGTTCAATGTGTTCAACTTCCGACTTGGAGTAAATCAGGATATCGTCAATGTAGGCAATAACATACTGGTTCAAGATGTCTCTGAAGATATCGTTAATGAATGACTGAAACACAGCTGGCGCGTTGGCTAGCCCAAACGGCATCACCAAGTACTCATAGTGACCTCTGGTGGTGAGAAATGCAGTCTTCCACTCATCACCTTCCTTAATCCGGATGAGATTATAAGCGCTTCTTAAGTCTAACTTGGTGTATATCTTTGCTTTACGAAGTTGTTCTAGGGCAGCAGGAACAAGAGGGAGCGGATAGCGGAATTTCACCATCAAATTGTTAAGTCCACGATAATCAATGCATGGTCGTAGACCTCCGTCCTTCTTCTCAACGAAGAGGAAACCTGCTGCTGCTGGTGAGGTTGAAGGTCGAATGAATCCAGAGTTAATAGCCTCTTCGATGTAATCTTCCATGGCTTGCGATTCTTGATGCGATAGTGGGTAGACTTTACTCTTAGATGGCATGGGATTGGGCAGAAGGTCGATGGTGCAATCCCAGGGGTGGTGTGGTGGTAGCTGTGTAGCTTTGACTTTGCTGAATACCTCCAAGTAGTCGTGATAGCAGGCAGGAATTTTGGGACTGGGGCCAGTGAACGGGCTCTCAACACTCGTGGTGAGACATGATCTTGGCATATTGATGTTCATGCAATGGGTTAGGCAGAATTTGGACCAGTCAGACAGTTCTCCATGATACCATGATAGTACAGGATCATGAACAGATAACCATGGATGTCCAAGGATGATTTCATACCTGGGTGAGTCAATGATGTAGAGTGATATGTTTTCACTATGGAACAGACCAATCTGTAGCTGTGCAGGTGCAGTTTGTCGGGTGATACCTCCCTCAATGGGTTTATTGTTGACATTAGTGATGCAAATTGTGGGAACACAAGGTAACGTAGGTAGACTGTATTTCTTGACAATATCTTTGTTGATCAAATTCAGAGCAGCACCAGAGTCAATCAACGCTGTCAAGATAATGGGACCATTTTTTTGTAGTCAGCTGAACAGGAATCAACAATGCTTTTGAAATCTGAAGAGAGCATTGATTAACACTCACCCGTCTGGTAGTAGTGGTGGCTCTCCCGACTTTGTGTGGGCACTCTACGTTACGGTGGCCTGCTTCACCGCAGTAAAAACACAGATCATGTTGGCGGCGTCGAGTTCTCTCTTCATCAGATAGATGTGCATAGCCTATTTGTATGGGTTCTTGGTTGATGGTTGGTGTAGTGAGGAAGTGTGTGTGAGGCAGATGAGCAGATTTCCTCTTAGAATTGTTTCTCAACAGGTTATCTATCTTGATAGCCATAGTAACAAACTCAGAGAATGTTAAATCCTCACCCTTGCAGGCCAGTTCCGTCTGAAGCTCAAGGTTTAAACTCTGTTTGAAAACAGCCCTTAGAGACACATCATTCCATCCACTTTGAGCGGCAAGGGTTCTAAATTCAATAGCGAAATCTGCAGCGGTATGGTTGCCTTGAGACATGTGTAACAATTGAGTGGAAATATCCTTTCCCCCCTCGGGATATTCAAACACATCTCTGAGTAGTTGTAAGAAGTATGCAGAGGAGGAACGAAACTGTGAATCCGTCTCCCAGACCGCTGCAGCCCAATCAATTGCTTTACCAGTTAACAATGACATCAGAAAAGTGCATTTACTTGCTTCAGTTTGAAACTGTTCTCTCTGGCTTTCAACATAAATGCGTGCTTGTCTGATAAAACCAAGACATTGTCCTGCAGAGCCATCAAACTTGTCTGGCAATGCCAGTCTTACCGCTGGGGTGTAGCTGAAGGAAGCGATCGAATATAGTGGGTCAAATGATTGTTTGCCGACTGCAGCTTGTTGAGCTGCTCTTGGTAGTTCTTCAGCATTTCGCTCTGATAAGCGAACGCCGCTTGAAGCTGAGAAACTTCCGCTGGATTCATAGTAGGCGAAGTATTCTGTAATGATGGAGAGGTGGAAGCCGAGGAAGAATCCATATGCGGATGTTTATTCAAACAGTCCATCGAAATCCAAACACAGTGTCAGAAAAACAGGCAGTGAGGTCAAAAACACAGTAAAGCAGTCCAACCAGGCAAACAGGCAAAAGGGGAGATCCAAAAGAGAAGTCAAAACAAACAGGTCAAAACACTAGGCAATAAGGCAATGATATAAATGCTTGGTAAGGCAGATGATCTGGCAATACTTCCAAATATAGGAATGAGCATGCATGGCTTATATACTAGGCAAACAGGAAATGACAATACAGGAACTGATGTGGCAGGAAACAGGAAGTGACAGTTCAGAATTCAGGTGAGGGCTCCCTCTGGTGGGCAGGAGACCGCTCAGATGTTACAACAAGTCAGCTAATTAAGCACTTAACGAATTAATTCAGACTTCAAACTTAGGGACAAAGTTGAGTTTTAGCACAAAGCTATCTACGAGCCAAAAATGTGCGCCAGAATGTTTGTGAGGGGTCGTGTGTGTGTGTGTGTGTGTGTGGTCAGTACGAGAGAGAGAGAGAGAATAAAGTGACGGCCCCAAAGCCGATTTCGTGATCGTGGGAGAGAAAGCAGCTGTTAGTTTATCACTCAGAGAAGCTATAGATTTCAAATTGGAGTCATTTGGAGCTTTCTGAGGGGTGTCCATGATCACCAATAGAAATGAATGGAATAAATTGCTGGTGGGATTCTCCCTGGCAGCGTGCCCAAAGGTCCGACAGACCCCAAATTTCACACGGTGACACGTCGACTGCCCCTCGACACCATATAAAGAGGACTAAGGCTTAGAATGCAAAAAAGTATTTTTCATTATTTTCAATAGATCTCCCTGCTTGTCATAGGAATCAATGAGACAGCCTGCCTTGTAGGCCCATGTGCAGCAGTACATTCATCAGAGATGTTTTGTGGACAGCCTTAAATTTGGTGCTAAGACCTGGGGGCTTCAAATGCTTCATTGCAGGGCCCTTAGAAACAACATATTAAAAAGCTGTGTCCCTCAGAGATTGGGAAGTACTTCTTTAAAGAAAAATTAAAAAATTAAAGAAAAATATTATAGAAAAATAACTGTCACTTTTCATTCACAAGTCAGCCAATTAAGCACTTAACGAAGTCATTCAGACTTCAAACTTTGCATACTTACTAAGGGGCCCCTGAGAAGCTCTAGATTCAAATTTGAGTCATTTGGAGCTTTCTGAGTGGTGTCCACGAAACAACTATAGAAATGAATGGAAAAATTGCAGGTGGGACTTTTCTAGAAAGGTCCTGCAGCCCCCAAATTTCACACTGTGGTAGCCCGATGTCCCTCGAAAGACATATCGAGAGCACGAGGCTCTAGAAAAGAGGAAAAGTCTATTTTACAGTTTATGCAAGATTCTCACACACAGGCCTCTTGCACTCACAGCTTGACAGAGCCTCTTGAATTAGATTAGAGACAACTAGGGTAGGGTTTGGACCTATGCTCAGGAAGGATCTAGATACCCCAAATTTTGGGGCCCGATTCAGGGGCCCTTGAAAGTCGAGGATCTCAAATTTCAAGGTCCTGTGGCCTTTGGGACCCCCTTTTCTAGACGGCCCACTTGCCCATCAAACCAATGCAATTCCATAGGTGTTTCATGGACAGCCTTAAATTGGTGCTAAGACCTGGGGGCTTCGAATACTTCATCGTAGGGCCCTTAGAAACAACATATTAAAAAGCCGTGTCCCTCAGAGTTTGGGAAGTACTTTAAAAAAATCAAGAAATATATTATAGAAAAATGTAACTTTTCATTCACAAGTCAGCCAATTCAGCACTTAATGAAGTCATTCAGACTTCAAACTTTGCATACTTACTAAGGGGCCCCTGAGAAGCTCTAGATTTCAAATTGCAGTCATTTGGAGCTTTCTGAGTGGTGTCCACGAAACACCTATAGAAATGAATAGAATAAATTGCAGGTGGGACTTTTCTAGAAAGGTCCTGCAGCCCCCAAATTTCACACGGTGGTAGCCCGATAAACCTCGAAAGGCATATCAAGAGCATGAGGCTCTAGGAAAGAGGAAAAGTCTTTTTTACAGTTTATGCAAGATTCTCACACACAGGCCTCTTGCACTCACAGCCTGACAGAGCCTCTTGAATTAGATTAGAGACAACTATGGTAGGGTTTGGACCTATGCTCAGGAAGGATCTAGATACACCAAATCTTGGGGCCCAATTCAAGGGCCCCTGAAAGTTGAGGATCTCAAATTTCAAGGTCCTGTGTCCTTTGGAACCCCCTTTTCTAGACAGCCCACTTGACCATTAAACCAATGCAATTCCATAGGTGTTTCGTGGACAGCCTTAAATTAGGTGCTAAGACCTGGGGGCTTCGAATGCTTCATCGTGGTGACCTTAGAAACAACATATTAAAAAGTTGTGTCCCTCAGAGTTTGGGAAGTTCTTTAAAAAAAATAAAGAAAAATATTATAGAAAAATAACTGTCACTTTTCATTCACAAGTCAGCCAATTCAGCACTTAATGAAGTCATTCAGACTTCAAACTTTGCACACTTACTAAGAGGCCCCTGAGAAGCTATAGATTTCAAATTGGAGTCATTTGGAGCTTTCTGAGGGGTGTCCATGAAACACCTATAGAAATGAATGGAATAAATTGCTCGTGGGATGTGCCCTGACAGTGTGCCCAGAGGTTCCAGAGATCCTAAATTTCACAGGCTGACACGTCGAGTGCCCCTTATCGACATACTAAGAGGACTAAAGCCTAGGATGAAAATTTTTTTTTCATTATTTTCAATAGATCTCTCTGCTTTTCATAGGAATCAAAGAGACAGCCTGCCCTGTAGGCCCATGTGCATCAGTACATTCATCAGAGGCTTTAATACTTAGCAAGCACCTATGACTTCCAAATTCTAGAACCTGATTTGGGGGCCCCTGACGGTCGAGGATCTCAAATTTCAATAATGTGCCCTGGCAGCATGCCCAGAGGTCCCTGAGACCCCAAATTTCACATAGTGACCCCTCATGATACTGAGAGTGCTAACAATTTCGGTGAAGTTTTGGTCAAATGTCAGAAAACACCTTTAAAGGACTCTGGGTGGGCAGAGTTGGCCCCCGCCATGTGCCCCATGAGGAAATGGATTAAAAAATGTAACAAAAAAATTTTTGTGTCAGGAACGCCTAAAAACACACTTATAGGGGGCATGTGGGATTCCTGGGCACTGCCCAGCACAAATTAGTGTGATGTATGGCATCGGGGGCACACTGGGGGCAAAGGCATGCCAAAGTGGTATTTAGTGGGTAAGGGGACAAATAGTGATTCTGTGGACAGAAGGAAGACTATGATGAAGACTAGTGGGTAAGGGGGACACAGGAAGTGAGTTCGTGGACAAGAGGAAGACTATGGTGAAGACTAGTGGGTAAGGGGGACACAGGAAGTGAGTTCATGGACAAAAAGAAGACTATGATATAAGACTAAGACTATGACTAGTGGTAATGTGGACAAAAAGAGGCTCTGTGGATTCTGTTTACATTACTAAATGCCCCGTGGGCAGTAGGTGGCTCGTGGGCACTCCCCAAAGTGACCATGACAACTCGAGAGCACCCCTAGAGGTGTCCATATGGCAAGATAAGGAGGAAAATGAAACTTACCCCAAATTAATGGCAAAGTGACAGATGGCCACCAAGCTGGTGGCCAAGTGGGTGTCCACGTAAGGAGTATGATCCATCGCCCCAACTATAGGTCCAATGGCAATTTAAATGAATGGGGCTTGATCCCTCGTACGACCTAACTTCACTTACTTAGAGGAAAAAGCCACCCCAGTGGCTACGGGTTTGAGGCCGCCTCGGTTAGCATTGGGGGCAAATTTGGGACCCCAATGGGAACCACTCCGCCGGGTAACTTCCCATGGACCTCCCATTCCCCAGTACACTCCTTTGCCCCACTGGGATGAGACTGCCAGCTCATCTCAGGGCGAGTTCTTGATCTCGTTTTGGCACTCGCAAAGTGGATGAGCTCTCAATTGCAGCATCAGAGAGCGGGCTGATGCTGAGGACTCGACCTTCGGGTGCGGTCACCCAGTCGCAGGCTGACACGCAGCTGGCAGTCATGCTTGCCCAGGCGGCTGCGTGCGTCGGGCTGGAATGGAACCCTACACCCCCCCTGAAACCTCGGAGCTTGACGATTGGTTCCTGGGCCCGGAGCGCCGCTCACGGCCACGCCTCATCCCAGTCCCTTTCTTCCCAGAGGTGCATGAGGAGCTCATGAGGTCACGGCGGGCACCTTTCACTGCCTGGACCTGGTCTCTGAGCTCCTCCACTCTCACTTCCCTCGATGGTGGGGTTGCCAGGGGGTACTCGTTGATTCCCCAGGTGGATAAGGCGGTTGCGGTGCACCTGTGCCCGCAAAATGCCGCCACCTGGCGGGGTCTGTAGGTTTATGTCGTCTCTGGTGACTAAGGCCTGCGGTGCCACTGGACAGGCCGCCTCCGCCCTGCATGCCATGGCTCTTCTGCAAGTGCACCAAGCCAAGGTGCTAAGAGAACTGCATGAGGGTAGTTCTGACCCGGGACTGATGCAGGAGCTGTGCTCGGCGACCGACCTTGCCCTCCGAGTGACGAAGGTCACGGCGTGGACTCTCGGGCAGGCGATGCCCACCCTGGTGGTCCAGGAGTGCCACCTATGGCTCAACTTGGTCGAGATGTGGGAAGCTGACAAGGTTCCTTGACACCCCCATCTCCCAGGTCAGCCTGTTCGGCGACAGCATCGAGGACTTTGCCCAGCGGTTCTCGGCGATGAAGTGGCAGACTGAGGCTATTCAGCACATCCTGTCTCAGCGCGGTTAAAGACCCCGCACCCCGTCTGCTCGTTGCCAAGGGCGTCCTCCTGCCACAACAACACCAGCTCTGCTGCAGCCTGCCCTGGTGTGGAGCCACCCGCAGGAAGCAGACGCCACCCATCTCACGGCCGGCCACCAAGAACCCAAGGAAGTCTTCAAAGCACCCCTGAGACAGGTGACCCAGGCACGTGGAGACCTGCTGCAGGCCTAGAGATGTTAAGCAGACCACTCTATCCCCCAGTGGAGGGCCAGGAGGAGAATCCTTTGCCTTTTCTTTGATTTGCCGCATGCCGGCCGGTTCTGATGGAGTGTGGGGATGATTTTCCTCCACCCCCCTCTAGCCCCCCTCGACATGGCACCTCAGGCTCCACCCCACCGTGAGACCCCACCCACCAGTGTGTCCGACGCGATTGTCCCCTTGGTCCTCTTCACCCGGAGTTTGGATGCATGGCTTTGGAGCTAGACCATTCAAAGCTTTGTATGTAGTGTAGGGGATTACAGCTTTGGCCCGTGGGCCAGTAGGCTCGGAATGAAGACCAGGAGTCAAGGTGCCAATCAAATTAGTTGAATTTTACTGAAGAGAGTTGTTTGCAAAATCAAATGGCAGAAGTCAGTAGTACAAAATCCTCTGAGTTCGAAGACAGGAGAATCACAAACTCCTTCAGGCAGAAGGTAGCGGCCCAGGGAAACAATTTCAGAGGCTCCTGGGGCATATGGCATCCTTGACAGCACCAGGTGTGTGACCATCACCCCACAGTGCCATCAGACTTTCAGCCCTTGGTCGCACCTGCCGTTTCTACGGGCAGGTGTTCCCCTATAGCAGGTCTCAAGACATGTCGTGGTCATGACGGACGCCTCGAACTCGGGCGCCGTGTGCAACAGGCAGGTAGTGTCGGGGCTCTGGACGGGGCCCCAACTCCAATGGCACATCAACTGCTTAGAGTTGCTGGCAGTATTGCTGGCCCTGAGGAGGCTCTGGCCGTTGATTCAGGGCAAGCATGTGTTGGTCCGAACCGACAACACGGTGACCGTAGCATACATTAACCACCAAGGCAGCGTACGCTCGCGTCGCATGCCGCAACTCGCCCGCCGCCTCCTCCTTTGGAGTCAGCAGACCTTGAAGTCTCTGCGAGCCACTCACCTTCTGGGCACCCTCAACCGTGCAGCGGATGCACTCTCATGGCAGGTAACGCTCTGCGGGGAATGGAGACTCCACCCCCACATAGTCCAGCTGATTTGGGAGAGATTCAGGAAGGCAAAGGTAGATCTGTTTGCCTCCCAAGACTCCTCTCACTTCCCCCTGTGGTACTCCCTGTCCGAGGCCTCCCTCAGCAAGGATGCCTTGGCGCACAGCTGGCCTCGGAGCTACGCAAGTATGCGTTTCCTCCTGTGAGCCTCATTGCACAGACTCTGTGCAAAGTCAGGGAGGACATACTGGTCCAACCGGACTTGGTTCTTGGATCTGATGCTCCTGACAGTAGCACCTCCCTGGCACATTCCCCTGAGGCAGGACCTTCTCACTCAGGGGCAAGGCACGTGCCAGCACCTGCGGCCAGACCTCTGGAATCTCCACGTCTGGCTCCTGGATGGGACGCAGTGGTAGACATGATCACTCAGGCCAGGGCCCCCTCTACGAGGTGGCTGTATGCCTTGAAGTGGCGTCTTTTTTTCACTAACTGGTGTTCTTCCCGTGGGGAAGACCCACAGAGATGTGCCGTCGGGTCTGTGCTGTCTTTTCTTCAGGAAGGGCTGGAGAGAAAGCTGTCTCCCTCTACCCTGAAAGTGTATGTGGCTGCCATAGCAGCTCACCATAATAGGCTGGAAGGCAATTGCTGGAGAGTACGCTGTCAAAGCAAAAGCTTCGGATTTAGACCGATTGAATTTGTATCCTGAGAACTTGGAAAAGGAATTCATAATTCTGTGGAGGCAAGGCATAGATCTAGTGGGGTCGGAGACGAATAATAAAATATCATCTGCGTAAAGCAGAAGCTTATGCACCACACCTCCCGCAATCACCCCTGGGAAATCATCCTCCTTTCTTATCGTGGCTGCTAATGGTTCCAGGGCAAGACAGAACAATAATGGGGAAAGAGGGCAACCCTGCTGAGTGCCCCTATTCAGAGTAAAATAATCTGAAATTAATCCATTTGTTTGTACCGCTGCTACAGGGTGTCTATTAAGTAACTTAATCCAACCAATAAATGTACTCCCGAACCCATACATTTCCAAAATCTTAAAAAGATAATCCCATTCTACCATATCAAACGCCTTTTCGCTGTCAAGTGAGATGGCAGCGACCGGAGATTGATCATTTACTACTGACCACATGATATTGATGAGACCCCTGATGTTATCAGAATAGCTGCGGCCCCAAATAAACCCCACCTGATCTAATTTATAATTATAATAATTTATTTTTATATATCACACATTTGCACATTCTTTTTTGAAAGTCTTTTTTTCACATATCCCAGCTAAACTGGGGTCAGAGTGCAGAGTCAGCCATGATATGGTGCCCCTAGAGCAGATAGGGTCAAGGGCCTTGCTCAAGGGCCCAACAGTAGCATCTTGGCAGTGTTGGGGCTTGAACCCCTGACCTTCTGATCAGTAACCCAGAGCCTTAACTGCTGAGCCACCACTGCCCCATTTGCTACTGACCACATGATATTGATGAGATGCCTGATGTTATCAGAATAGCTGCAGCCCCGAATAAACCCCACCTGATCTATATGTATAAGAGATGTCATAACCTTACTTAATTGGTTAGTCAATATTTTTGACTACATTTTTACATCTGTTTGGATCAGGGAGATTGGACGATAACTTTTATACTCGCTTGGATCTTTGTCCTTTTTAAGAATCAGACTGATCCGGGCTTGTGTCATGGTTGGAGGAAGCTTTCCATTCTTTAATGATTCAGTATAAAATTCTAACAAAAGTGGAGCCAGTTCTGTAGTATAGGATCTAAAATATTCTGTGGCAAAACCATCTGGCCCTACCTTGCCAGTAGGTAGGGACTTAATTACCTCGTCAAGCTCCTCCAAGGTTATCTCAGAATCAAGAGAGTGTTTTTGCTCAGTCGTCAGTTTAGGAAGATCTAATGGTTCCACAAATTTTCTAATATCTTCATCAGTAAACGAAGACGTGGATCTATAAAGATCAAGGTAGAACTCTTTAAAGGCATTATTAATATCAATGGCCGAGGTAAAATTTTCACCACCAGCTAATTTCACTGAGGGAATGGTAGAAAGAGACTCTCTCTGCTTTATATATCTAGCCAAAAGCTTCCCTGCTTTGTTCCCTGACTCAAAGTATGACTGTCTTGCCCTGAATAACCAAAACTCCACTTTCTGCAACAAAATAGTATTAAATCTGTATTTAAATCAGGTCAATTCTCTGAGGCCATCAGATGACATACGGCACTTCATCTCTGCCTCTGCACTTTTAATATTTCCTTCCAACTCCACGAGTTCTCATGCTGTGGATTTTTTTATGAATGAGGCATACTGTATGATCTGGCCACCTTAAGTGCCTCCCATGCCACGCCCACAGAGGATACTGAGGACCAGTTGGTCTCCATATAAACATAGATTACAGTCTTTAACATTTGTTGGAAATCAGGATTTTGCAAAAGGGATACATTAAGGCACCAACTATATTATTTCTTTTTCTCTACAGGTGCATCTCAATAAATTAGAATGTCGTGGAAAAGTTCATTTATTTCAGTAATTCAACTCAAATTGTGAAACTCGTGTATTAAATATATTCAGTGCACACAGACTGAAGTAGTTTAAGTCTTTGGTTCTTTTAATTGTGATGATTTTGGCTCACATTTAACAAAAACCCACCAATTCACTATCTCAAAAAATTAGAATACATCATAAGACCAATAAAAAAACATTTTTAGTGAATTGTTGGCCTTCTGGAAAGTATGTTCATTTACTGTATATGTACTCAATACTTGGTAGGGGCTCCTTTTGCTTTAATTACTGCCTCAATTCAGCGTGGCATGGAGGTGATCAGTTTGTGGCACTGCTGAGGTGGTATGGAAGCCCAGGTTTCTTTGACAGTGGCCTTCAGCTCATCTGCATTTTTTGGTCTCTTGTTTCTCATTTTCCTCTTGACAATACCCCATAGATTCTCTATGGGGTTCAGGTCTGGTGAGTTTGCTGGCCAGTCAAGCACACCAACACCATGGTCATTTAACCAACTTTTGGTGCTTTTGGCAGTGTGGGCAGGTGCCAAATCCTGCTGGAAAATGAAATCAGCATCTTTAAAAAGCTGGTCAGCAGAAGGAATCATGAAGTGCTCCAAAATTTCTTGGTAAACGGGTGCAGTGACTTTGGTTTCATCACAGACTGTGGAAACAACACTGGACTTCAAGCAACTTGGGCTATGAGCTTCTCCACCCTTCCTCCAGACTCTAGGACCTTGGTTTCCAAATGAAATACAAAACTTGCTCTCATCTGAAAAGAGGACTTTGGAACACTGGGCAACAGTCCAGTTCTTCTTCTCCTTAGCCCAGGTAAGACGCCTCTGACGTTGTCTGTGGTTCAGGAGTGGCTTAACAAGAGGAATACGACAACTGTAGCCAAATTCCTTGACATGTCTGTGTGTGGTGGCTCTTGATGCCTTGACCCCAGCCTCAGTCCATTCCTTGTGAAGTTCACCCAAATTCTTGAATCAATTTTGCTTGACAATCATAAGGCTGCAGTTCACTTGGTTGGTTGTGCATCTTTTTCTTCCACACTTTTTCCTTCCACTCAACTTTCTGTTAACATGCTTGGATACAGCACTCTGTGAACAGCCAGCTTCTTTGGCAATGAATGTTTGTGGCTTACCCTCCTTGTGAAGGGTGTCAATGATTGTCTTCTGGACAACTGTCAGATCAGCAGTCTTCCCCATGATTGTGTAGCCTAGTGAACCAAACTGAGAGACCATTTTGAAGGCTCAGGAAACCTTTGCAGGTGTTTTGAGTTGATTAGCTGATTGGCATGTCACCATATTCTAATTTGTTGAGAGAGTGAATTGGTGGGTTTTTGTTAAATGTGAGCCAAAATCATCACAATTAAAAGAACCAAAGACTTAAACTACTTCAGTCTGTGTGCATTGAATTTATTTAATACACGAGTTTCACAATTTGAGTTGAATTACTGAAATAAATGAACTTTTCCATGACATTCTAATTTATTGAGATGCACCTGTGTATGTGGCAACATCTCTAAACTCACCAGGGCATGATCCGAGACTAAAATGTTTCCAATTGAGCAATCAACAACAGATTAAATGAGGGATTTGGATATAAAAAAAATCTATTCTATAATAAATCTTATGGACTGATGAAAAAAATGTATAGTCCCTACCAGATGGGTTCAAAAGTCTCCAAATATCTGTAAGACCAAGATTTTTACACATCCTGTGAAGCGTCAATGTTGCTCTATGATCAAGGACTGAGTCCATCAAAAGATTAAAGTCTCCTCCCAATATTATATCATGAGGAGTGCCAGCGGTTTGCAACATCCCTTCAAGATCTATAAAAAAGCCCTGATCATCAGCCTTAGGTGCATAAATATTAGCCAAAATCAGACTTTGCCCCTGAATTTCTGATAAAACAATAATGACTCTCCCTAATTTATCTTTAATCTGTTTGAGACATTTGAATTGTAAATGTTTATTTACCAATATAATGGCTCCCTTGCTCTTACTTGAGCTCGCACTAAAGAAAACAAGTCCACCCCATATCTTCCCAAATCTTTCAGCTTCTTGCGGGGAAAGATGCGTTTCTTGAAGAAACACTATATCAAATCAAATCAAATCAAATCACTTTTATTGTCACACAACCATATACACAAGTGCAATAGTGTGTGAAATTCTTGGGTGCAGTTCTGAGCAACATAGTAGTCGTGACAGTGATGACACATATACCAGTTTACAATAAACATCAGATTTACAACACAATTTAAAATCTAATATACACATAATTACACACAACACAATATACAAATAATAACATACAATGTACAGTATACAATACACAATATAGAATACACATTATACAATAAAAAAGTATATATAGTATATATAGAATGTACAGTAGGTTGTATTGTACTGTATTGACATTCAGGCTGTCGGTTGATAGTAAGTTGCCAGTGTGTTGTTAAGAGAGAATATAATATAATAATAATATAATTTATGACAGTCCAGTGTGAGATATAAGAGTAAGAGTAATAAAGTGCAGTACTGATGTATTTTGATCGTGGGAGATCAAGAGTTCAAAAGTCTGATTGCTTGGGGGAAGAAGCTAACATGAAGTCGGCTGGTGTGGGTCCTGATGCTGCGATACCGCCTGCCTGATGGTAGCAGTGAGAACAGCCCATGGCTCGGGTGGCTGGAGTCTCTGATGATCCTCCGAGCTTTTTTCACACACCGCCTGGTATATATGTACTGGAGGGAGGGAAGCTCACCTCCGATGATGTGTCTGGCAGTTCACACCACCCTTTGCAGTGCTTTGCGGTTGTGGGCGGTGCTATTGCCATACCAGGCGGAGATGCAGCCAGTCAGGATGTTCTCTACAGTGCAGGTGTAGAACTGTGTGAGGATGTAGTGGTTCATTCCAAACTTCCTCAGCCGTCTCAGGAAGAAGAGGCACTGATGAGCCTTCTTCACAAAGGCTTCAATGTGGATGGACCATGTTTGTTCCTAAGTGATGTGGACACCCAGGAACTTGAAGTTGCTGACTCTCTCCACTGGTGCTCCATTAATGGTGATGGGACTGTGTTCTCTATCTCTTCTCCTGAAGTCCACCACAAGCACCTTTGTCTTACTGATGTTGAGGGAGAGGTTGTGCTCCTGACACCAGTGTGTCAGAGTGTGCACCTCCTCTCTGTAGGCTGTTTCATCATTGTCAGTGATCAGACCTACCACTGTCGTATCATCAGCAAACTTAATGATGGCATTGGAGCTGTGTGTTGCCACACAGTCATGTGTGTACAGGGAATACAGGAGTGGGCTGAGAACATAGCCCTGTGGGGCTCCAGTGTTGAGGGTCAGTGATGAGGAGATGTTGCTGCCCATTCTAACCACCTGGCGTCTGCTTGACAGGAAGTCCAGGATCCAGCTGCACAGTGAGCTGTTTAAGCCCAGAGCCCGGAGTTTCTCATCAAGCTTGGAGGGCACTATGGTGTTGAATGCTGAGCTGTAGTCTACAAACAACATTCTCACATAAGTGTTCTTTTTTCCAGGTGGGAGAAAGCAGTGTGTATTATAGATGCAATGGCATCATCAGTGGAGCGGTTGTTGCGTAAGCAAACTGCAATGGGTCAAGTGATGGAGGCAGCACAGAGCAGATGTAATCTCTGATTAGTCTCTCAAAGCATTTGCTGATGATGGGGGTCAGAGCAACAGGACGCCAGTCACTTAAGCAAGTGATTTTTGATTGCTTTGGAACAGGCACAATGGTGGACGTTTTAAAGCATGTGGGGACTACAGACAAAGAGAGGGAAAGGTTGAAAATGTCCGTAAAAACACCAGCCAGTTGGTTCGCGCACGCTCTGATGACGCGGCCCGGAATGCCGTCTGGACCTGCGGCTTTGCGGATATTCACCCGTCGGAAGGATCGGGTTACATCCGCTACAGAGACGGAGAGTGAACTAACCACTGTAGCTTCGGCCGCAAGAACTCTCTCTGCAAGGGCGGTGTTATTTCCCTCAAAACGAGCATAAAAAGTATTTAGCTCATCCGGGAGAGAGGCAGCAGTGTTCACGGCAGAGTTTTTATTCCCTTTAAAGTCCGTGATGATGTTAATTCCCTGCCACATGCTTCTAGAGTTGGTGGTGTTGAACTGTCCTTCAATCTTGTTCCTGTACTGACGTTTTGCTGTTCTGATAGTTTTTCAGAGGGCATAACTGGCTTGTTTATGCTCCTTCGCGTTCCCGGAATTAAAAGTGGAGGTCCTCGCATCAAGTGCCGCGCGAACATCGCTATTGATCCAAGGTTTCTGGTTCGGGTAGATCCGTATTGTTCTGGTTGGAACGACATCCTCTACGCACTTTCTGATGAATCACGTTACGCTATCAGCATAAAGCTCGATGTCATCATCAGAGGCGGACCGGAACATCTCCCAGTCCACGTGATCAAAACAGTTTTGTAGCATAGAGTCTGATTGGTCCGACCAGCACTGGATCATTCTGAGGGTGGGTGCTTCCTGAGGGTGGGTGCTTCCTGTTTCAGTTTCTGCCTGTAAGCAGGCAGAAGCAGAATGGAAGAGTGGTCCGACTTGCCAAATGGTGGGCTGGAGAGCGATTTGTAGCCCTCCCGGAAGGAGAGTAGCAATGGTCCAAAACCCGGTCCCCTCATGTGTTGAAACTGATGTGTTGGTGGTATTTTGGTGCGACTGATTTGAAACTGGCTTTATTAAAGTCCCTGGTCACAATGAACATGGCCTCAGGGTGCGCGGTTTCCTGCTTGCTTATAATCCTGTACAGTTCCTTGAGTGCCCAGTCAGTGTCGGCTTGTGGCAGGATGTACACAGCAGTGATAATGACCGCTGTGAATTCCCTCGGTAGCCAGAATGGTCGACACAGAAGCATGAGAAATTCCAGATCAGGAGAGCAGAAAGACTTGATAGAATGTACATTCATCTGATCACACCAGGATTTGTTGATCATAAAACATACACCACCACCTCTGCTTTTACCTGAGAGGTCTTTCACTCTGTCCGCTCGGTGCACGGAGAACCCTGCGGGTTCAATGGCTGAATCTGGAATCTCAGCAGACATCCAAGTTTCCGTAAGGCAGATAATGCAGCAGTCCCTCGTCTCTCATTGGAAAGAGAACCACGCTCTCAGCTCGCAGAGCTTGTTATCCAGAGACTGAACATTTGCCAGTAGAATACTGGGTAGCGGGGGTCGATTTGCACGATGTCTTACTCCGGCTCTGTTTCCCCTTTTCCTTTTGCATTTTCGCGGCCGGGCATCCCAGACAAAGGGCTTCGCTGGTGTCTTTGTAAACAGCGGGTCGGCATTGAGGAATTTGAAGTCCAGTTTACGGTGTGTAATTGCTGAACCAATGTCCAAAAGTGTTTGTCTGTCGTAGACAATAAGGCAGACAACATCCAATACAAAAAACATAAGAATTGTAAACAAAACAAACAAAACACTACAGTGTTGCGTTGGAGCTTGCAACGCAGCAGCCATACTCGGTGCCATCTTGAGTCCATGTTTACATTTAAGAAAATAAATAACCTTTCTTCTTTTTATGGGGTGCCCCAACCTATTCACATTCCACGTGGAGAGAGATAATACATTCATATTAACATTTGGCATTTTGATATAATAGAAAAAATAAATTGTGTGCCAAAAACAAAATTATGAAGACCACATTTCAACATTAATGCAACAATAAAACCTCGAACTTCCCCCGAACAAAACAAACAGAAAAAAGAAACGACGAAAATGCCAATCGGCATCAATCCCTCTAAACTCAAAGAGTCCATGTACGCCAAGGAGAGCCCCCATGACAACTTTGCCTTCGGTTTGCTCAATTTTGCCTCACAAATTTTGTAAGGCAAAATTACATAACATCAAATATTTTGTAAAACAAACCCCAGCCAATAGGCAGAATAAACACAGAGAATGCGTAGACTCATTCACAGAACGGTCTCGAAGGTGTGTTCCTTCACAAAACAAATTCCAGCAGATATAAAGCCGTTCAGTTTCCTCGGTCAGACAAACGAATCTTTAGTGAGCCAGCTGATGAGTGCAGCAGATGACGTAATCATTCCAATGTCTCACGAAAATACTCCACAAATCATACTCCAGCCAGCAGGAGGCATAAGCACAAGGAACTGATAGATTCATCCATATGTTGGGCCTCATGTGTTCAGATAGAAGACAAAGGCAGGCCTAACACAGTCGTAAAAACCTAACTCAAGCCCCCACCTTCCAAGTCATAAATCTTAATGATAAAAATCGCGCCAAAATCAAACAAAGGGAGTCCAAAACAGACTACAAATCCATGAAGCCTTGCTCACTAAAGGATCGAACTCTCAACTCCTATTGGATGAGGCACACAACAGAACGTCAACTCAAACCATGACATCATCAGGAGTTAAAATACCGCTGAAATGCTTTCGTGAGTTCCTTCCAGCGACTTTGTTTGCAGCGTGTGGACGCAGCTCTTCGCTGCTCTCCGGTGCAACCTTGTGGCACAAGGAAGTAACGTCCGACTTGAAACTGTTGCCATACAATCTCCATCTCGCTGGACGAGTTGAGATTACTCTGTGTTCAACCGAACACTCTAACGGATCTGAAGGAGACCGCCGAGCCATTCGCATCTTCATCCATTTGCCTACAGAAGTGAAGAGATTAAAGACTTATCTTCCATCTTCAATCAAGTCGACATTTCTGAGTTCTCCGCCAGCCCGCCGAGAATCAACAGCCATACTGCCCGCCGACAGAGCAAGGAAACGGCCTCCCGTCATCACCCGAGCCTCAAGGAACCGGGTCAGAGTTAAAGGACGGAGGAAAACACATTCTACCTGTGTCCTCATGCGATTCAAGTAAGAGGTTTACGTCTGGGCAGAGATAGAATATTATAGTGTGTTATTCTTGTGTTTCAAGGTTTTTGCTTGTACAGTTTACGGACCGCCATGTCCGCTCATTATTAATACTCAGGGTATTAATTATCACAAATTTGTTTTGCTGTATTGTGGTCCAACCAAATTGGATTGTTGTGCAATTTCGCCATCGCGGGTGAGACAGCAACTGAGTTCATCCATTAAAGAGTCAAATAACGCGGGACTTTTATGAGCCCCGCTCGTAAAACCGAGTCTCTGAGTGATAAACTGAGAGCTGCTTTCTCTCCCACTATCGCGAAATTGGCTTTAGGGCTGTCACTTCTCTCTCTCTCTCTCTCTCTCTCTCTCTCGTACTAACCACACTGACACACACACACACTGTCACACACACCTTATGTGTTATAGGATTATTTTATTTCCATATCTAATCATATCACTGTTTAGTTTGTAGTTGGAAGTTGGAAGTTTATTGACTGCATTGTATTAATTATTAATTGATATTACTGCATAAATAAACTTTGTTTATATTACAAAGAGAAGTGTTTTGGTTTGATTTGCATATGCCTGTGTCATGCTGACGGGATGTCAGTGCTCGGATTCAAACCTTCATTCATTGTTTTTTTACCGGAAACTCGATATTCTTCGGATGTCGACTTTCCTAAGAAAACAATCTAATATTGAGACCGTTTTTCTATTTGGATATTAGTCCCTGATTTCAGGGTGGTGCCCCGTCAATGTTAATCCTTATTAATATTCTATTGATTTTTGATAATTGATAATTATCTTTGAAGATTGTTGAATTTGAATGATCAATAAGCTAGTGTTAATTTTAATTAATGTTTCATCGATGTTAACAATTAATGATTATCTTTGATAATTGTTGATTTAAAGGATTTAAAAAAGCTAACATTGATTCTCATCAATGTTCTATTGATTTTAATAATTAATAATTATCTTTGATAATTATTAATTATTGTTAATAATAAACATAGCACACTACACTAAACATAGCACACTACATTTACTGGAGTCCCATATGAGGTTTTAATGAGTTAGATTCAATTGATTAATCTAAATATTAATTAATAACTACAGAAATAATTATTAATTATTTCTGATAGTAACACTGATCTAAACAACCAGTAAAGCCCTACACATAACTGTCGTGAAGTAATGTTATTTAACAAAACAAGCTCCAACCGCTAGGCAGAACCAGCACAAAAGGAAAAGAAACACGCATTCCGGTTCCTCGGATGGTCAAGAGTCAGTTCACTCAGAGGCTGCATAAAAGAATATCCCATGACTTACACAGTCCGCCAACTTTATAAAAGACATTCTTTGTGTGGGTATGTAGATATTTTGCGGTCATCCGTAGAATATCACTTTTACAATGAAGTTCCTGGTCAGATTGAGAATAGTCTCAATCTGGCCGGGAACTTCATTGTAAAAGTGATCTTCCGTCAATGCGAAAGAGTGTTAATCCACAAAACAAACTCCAGCCGCTCGGCGGAGCCAACGCAAAAAGAAACAAAAATGGCGCCCAGCTTCCTCCGAAAGCCAGAGTATGTACAATGAGTCAATCCACTCACAAGAGAAACACCCAATGGTTACTCACCCATTGTTTCTATAAAAGACATTGCCTGATTGGGACATGTAAATGCTTTGCAGCCGTCCTTGGTGTTTATTCTCAGTTTGGCAGGGAACATCAGTGCAAAAGCGATCTTCCGCTGATGTAAGAGTTTCTTGCATTCCTTGAACCGATCACGTTTCACTCTTGTCGAGTTCGCAAAGTCCAGAAACAAGAAAATATTGTGATTCTTCCAAAAAATCTTTCCTTTGCTCCTCGCCTGGTGTAACACGAGATCTTTATCGGATGATCTCAAAAATTTGGCCAGGATTGATCAGGGCTTGTCTCCCTCAGCAGATCTGTGAGCTGGGACTTGTGAGCTTGCTCGATTTCCAGTTTATGGCCTGTTATGTCAAGCAGACTAGGGAAAAGCTCGTCTAGGAATTTCACCATATCTCTGCTCTCCTCATGCTCAGGAATTCCCACAATTCGAACATTATTCCTGTTGCTTCTATTCTCAAAATCTTCAAGCTTTTCAAGAACACGTTCCAAATCAACTTTGTTTGCGGGCGGATTAGCGGCTAATTCCCTCTCTGATGACTCCAAATAATCGATTCATCTCTCAACATCTGTCACTCTTGTGACTAACTCAGATCATTTTTTTTCCATTGCCGTAATCGATCGACGTATTACAGTCCTCCAAGTCCGCAAATACCTTCGTTAACATCACCGACATGTTGGATAGTTGACGCTGAATTCCTTCTCCCACCACGCCATCCAAATCAAGTCCCCGGTCCACAGGCCTGTCTGGGCTTTCATCTTGAACCCGTAAGTGTCTTTTAATGTCTCCAGAGCCTGATGATTTTGACTTGCTTTACTGCACACCCCTAATTGAGACTATGTGCCAAATTGCTAGAAACTAGAGCAGCACCTTCCCTGGAGGGATGGAGTCTGTCTCTCTTTAGCAGGTCAGTTTACCTCAAAAACTTGTCCAATTGTCTATTAATCCTATGCTATTCTCCAGACACAACTCTGACATCTTGCCATTCAGTGACAGTAATCTATTATATAGTCACTGCAATAAACAGGGAGGGGGCCAGAGCCTGTGATCTGAGCAGATACCATGTCAGACACATATATTAGTACAACTTTTATGCAGCATTATGTCTTTACATTGAATTTGGAAGCATCATAGAGATCTCAGAGCTGCCTTAACTCACCAGTGTAATACAACACATTACCGCAAAAAGAATATTTAGGCAGAGGTAATTTACACTAAGTGTAAATAGCAACCAAAATCATATTATTTTCACTAAGTGCAAATAGTGTTAGAAACTATTTGCATCCCGGTGCAAATAGTGGAAGATACTATGTATTTACACCCCTAATTAAATACTAACATATAGTATATGGGCATCACTGACTCCCTAGAGTCCCACAAACTCCCTACCTTTAAACTAACCATAACATTCAATTAGAAAAATTACACCATATTACTGTATTAACACCATGGTTAATTGCATTAAAACTATGGCTTCCAACAAAATACATGGTTAACACAATATTAACATGTAAAATGTTTAATTTTACCCGGATCAAACTTTAAATCCCTGACCTTCACTGTGACCAAACCACAGTGAAGGTCATCAATCTTTATATTCATTTTTATTTGTATTATATTATTATATTATATTATTATAAGTAGTGTGAAAGGAAGTATTAAGAGTAGAGACAGGAAAGAATGGTAGGCAGGTGGATGGTAGATGGCAGGTGCTATTTATATCTAATGCAAATAGTCACTCTGTAATATTTATCATCAAATAAATACATATATATTTTGACCCCCTCATCACAAGGCCCATATGAAATTGGCATGAATTGATACCATTCATTTACTTCCTCTAAATTATATTAAGCATTTAGTGCATAGTGATCCAAAACGTCTCGGTTACGCGAAGCATAACCCCGGTTCCCTGAGTGGGAACGAGACGCTGCGTAAATGCATTGGGACACGTCCTGAGTGTCACGTGGTCAGAAGCACTTATACAATCACGGCAGTTTATTGGCTGATGGCACTTAAGTGACACCCTAGGGAGCTATGTCATGGGCCCATAAAGGTGCTCGCTTCGCGCCATTGAGTCAGATTTGCTGTATGAAGGCACAAGTCTATGCAGCAGCTAGAGAATATGGCCAGCTTACGCAGCGTCTAGTTCCCACTCAGGGAACCAGGGTTACGTTTCACATAAACGAGACGTTCCCTTTCATAAGAACACGAGCTGCATAATAACATTGGGAACGATATAAATTTGTAACAGTCACAACCTGTTACTAGAATACTCCAAATGTAATTCTACCAAAGCACCCTATTATTTGGTATATAACCAGGTGAGTGGTAGAAGAAGAGAGATGTGTTTGGCAAAGGAAGCATGGTTTACCTATTGTTTTTAACTATCTCAGAATCCTGATTGGGAAAACTTGGTTTCATGCTCAATCAATGTAAGATTTATTTATTTTTCTATTTTTCATGATGTGTATTTTATTTAGTTTGGTTTTTGTAATGGTTTGTGGTTGCTGTCCATGTTTTGTTTGTGACAAAATACCTGAATTCTGTTATTACCTGGTTCCATTGCTGATATTAGTTTGTTTCTTTTATTCTTAGAAGGTCTCCTTATTTCTACCTTAAATCTTAAGCTTTATGCTCATTTTCATGGGACGCCATGCAAGAGGCAGACGTGTGAGCAACGAGCTCTGTGCACTTTGCTAACTTTTTAATTATTTTCATGTTATAATCTGGTGAATTTTGATACACCCAGTTACACATTTGCTCTTTGATGCAAAACATGGCAAAGAAGTCAAAATCCTTGGGCTCTGGAGACATTATAAGACACTTACGTGTTCAGGATGAAAGCCCCGACAGACCTACAGACCGGGGACTCAATTTGGATGGCACGGCGGGAGAGTGTGATCCAGCGTCAGTTGTCCAACATGTCGGTGAAGTTGACGAAGATTCTTGCTGACTTGGAGGATCTCGCTGTAATACGTTGATCGATTACGCCGATGGAAACAAAATTCTCTGAGTTAGCTACAAGAGTGACTGATGTTGAAAAACGAATCGATTTTCTGGAATCTTCGGAGAGGGAATTAACCACTAATCCGCCCGTGACCAAAGTTGATTTGGAACATCTCCTTGAAAAGCTTGAAGATCTTGAGAATAGAAGCCGCAGGAATAACTTTCGAATTGTTGGAATTCCTGAGCATGAGGAGGGCAGAGATATGGTGAAATTCCTAGATGAGCTTTTCCAGAGTCTGCTCTACATAACAGGCCACAAGCTGGAAATCGAGCGAGCTCACAGAGTCCCAGCTCACAGATCAGCTGAGGGAGACAGGCCCTGACCGATTCTGGCCAGATTTCTGAGATCATCCGATAAAGATCTTGTGTTGCGCCAGGCGAGGAGCAAAGGGAAGCTTTCTTGGAAGAACCATAATGTCTTCTTGTTCCCGGATTTTGCGAGTTCGACAAGAGAGAAACGCGATCGGTTCAAGGAATATAAGAAACTCTTACAAACATTATTGAATAACACACCTTTGGAACAGCTGTGGATTAATCTGTTAATTCTTTGTGCTTATACCTCCTGCTGGCTTTAGTTTGTTTTGAGTTTTTTTACGGGACATCGGAATGAATACGTCATCCGTTGAACTCATAACATCCGGCTCACTGAACATTTGTTTGTCTGTTCGAGGAATTTGAACGGTTTTATATCAGCCGGAATTTGTTTTGTGGAAGTTCACACATTTGAGACAGTTCTGTGAATGAATCTACACATTCTTTTTGTTCATTCTTCATATTTGCTGGGTTTATTTTACAAAGTATTTTCTGTTATGTAATTTTGCATCACAAATTTGTGAGGCAAAATTGAGCAATCCGATGGCAAAGTTGTTGCGGGGGCTCGTGGGCGTTCATGGACCTTTTGAGTTTAGAGGGATTGTCGCCGGTTGGCGCTGTCGTGCGTGGGGTTAATGCGCATGTTTTTCTTTTTTCTGTTTGTTTTGTTCGGGGTGAAGATCGGGGTTTGTTTGTTTCACTAATGGGGAATGTGGTCTGTATAATTTTGTTTTTGACACACAATTTATTTTTTCTGCTACATCAAAATGTCAAATGTTAATATGAGTGTACTATCTCTCTCCATATGGAATGTAAATGGGTTGGGGCACCCCATAAAAAGAAGGAAGGTTATTAGTTTTCTTAAACATAAGAAATATGATATAGTGTTTCTTCAAGAAACACATCTCTCCCTGCAGGAAGCTGAAAAATTTGGGAAGATATGTCTTGCCCTGGAACCATTAGCAGCCACGATAAGAAAGGAGGATGATTTTCCAGGGGTGGTGGCGGGAGGTGTGCCGCATAAGCTTCTGCTTTACACAGATGATATTTTATTATTTGTCTCTGAATCTACTAGATCTTTGCCTTGCCTCCACAAAATTTTTTATTCCTTTTCCAAGTTCTCAGGATACAAGGTCAACTGGGCTAAATCCGAAGCTTTGGCTCTGACAGCGTACTGTCCAGTAACGGCTTTTCAGCCGGGCACCTTCCAGTGGCCCAAACAGGGCATTAAGTATTTGGGGATTTTATTCCCAGCAAATTTGTCTGATTTAGTTAGTTAATTTTGACCCTTTAACAAAAATGTTTTTGAGCGATGTGAGCAGGTGGGCTTCATTACATTTATCGATAATTGGGAAGGTTAATGTTATTAAAATGAATTGTATTCCAAAATTTAACTACCTGCTACAATCTCTCCCTGTCGATGTCCCCCTCTCTTATTTCAAGGAATTTGATAGCATAGCGAAGTCCTTCATTTGGAATGGTAAACGTCCCAGATTGCATTTTAATAAGTTACATAGGCCGATAGATAAAGGAGGGCTAGGCCTACCCAAGATTTTGTTTTATTACTATGCGTTCAGTCTCAGACATTTGGCTCATTGGTCACTTCCACCTGAGAGAGCCCCTCCCTGGTTTGTTATTGAACAGGCAGTTCTTGCCCCTATTTCACCATTACAAAGCATCTCTATCAAACTAATCGGAAAAGTTAAGTTACACCCCGTTATTTCGCATTTACACCCTCCTTTATCTATCGGCCTATGTAACTTATTAAAATGCAATCTGGGATGTAAAGTGTCCAGATTGTTTAAATTGGACACTTATTTAAATGTTGCCTCGAGCATATGGCAGAACCCAAGACTGTGTATTGGCATGTCTCCTTTCTGCTGGCCGGAGTGGATTGTGAGGGAGGTTGCTACACTCGGTGACCTATATGAAAGTGGTGAGTTGAGATCATTTGAAAACTTGGTCCAAAATTTTGGGATCCCCAGACCTCAGTTTTATAGGTATTTACAACTGCACCACCTGCTTTGTACTATTTTTGGGAGTAGCACACATCCCCCTAAGGAGGCAGATGCTTTGGGAGAGGTGATTGTGGCTTTTGGAAAAGGTCATGAGGCATCAGTGTACTACTCCCTGTTAATTCAGAGTATGGGGGACGGAGCCTTAACTTCTCTCAAGAGAGTATGGGAGAAAGATTTCAACTTGGCATTAGAGGAAGGAGTGTGGGCTAAGATTCTTAAAAACATTAAGTCTGCATCTAGTGATGCAAGGGTGCGTCTTATACAATTCAAAATTTTGCATTGATTTTATTGGACCCCCTCTAGACTGTATAGGCTTGGTCTTAAAGACACACCCACCTGCTGGAGATGCCAATCGGAGGATGGAGACATGGCCCATGTTTTTTGGTGGTGTGTCGAGATCCAGAAATTCTGGTCGAAGGTTCAGAATTTTGTGTGCGACGTGGTGGGCACTCAGGTTTCGTTTTGCCCCAGACTTTGTGTTCTGGGCGATGGGGCGGTCATCAATGTGGGGGATGGCCATTTAAAGAACTGGGTTCTGACATGTGTGATGATCGCCAGGCAGGTTATTTTGAGGGGTTGGAGGTCAGCTGGTGCGCCCCCATATCCGGAGTGGTGCATGGAGGTGGGGAGGGTGGCAGCTTATGAGGAGGTGTCATCAGGAAGACGGGGTGGCTTGGATAAGTTTATTCGGAAATGGGGCAGGTATATGGAGTTTTTGGAGGGCTCTCGGGTGAGGTGTGGAGAGAGTAGTGTAATATAGTTAGTATGATTATTATGTGTGTGTATGTATGTATGTGTAGATATTTATACATGTATTTATGTTTGTATATGTATGTATGTACAGGTGCATCTCAATAAATTAGAATGTCGTGGAAAAGTTCATTTATTTCAGTAATTCAACTCAAATTGTGAAACTCGTGTATTAAATAAATTCAATGCACACAGACTGAAGTAGTTTAAGTCTTTGGTTCTTTTAATTGTGATGATTTTATCTCACATTTAACAAAAACCCATCAATTCACTCTCTCAAAAAATTAGAATATGGTGACATGCCAATCAGCTAATCAACTCAAAACACCTGCAAAGGTTTCCTGAGCCTTCAAAATGGTTTCTCAGTTTGGTTCACTAGGCTACACAATCATGGGGAAGACTGCTGATCTGACGGTTGTCCAGAAGACAATCATTGACAACCTTCACAAGAAGGGTAAGCCACAAACATTCATTGCCAAAGAAGCTGGCTGTTCACAGAGTGCTGTATCCAAGCATGTTAACAGAAAGTTGAGTGGAAGGAAAAAGTGCAGAAGAAAAAGATGCACAACCAGCCGAGAGAACCGCAGCCTTATGAGGATTGTCAAGCAAAATCGATTCAAGAATTTGGGTGAACTTCACAAGGAATGGACTGAGGCTGGGGTCAAGGCATCAAGAGCCACCACACACAGACGTGTCAAGGAATTTGGCTACAGTTGTTGTATTCCTCTTGTTAAGCCACTCCTGAACCACAGACAACGTCAGAGGCTTCTTACCTGGGCTAAGGAGAAGAAGAACTGGACTGTTGCCCAGTGTTCCAAAGTCCTCTTTTCAGATGAGAGCAAGTTTTGTATTTCATTTGGAAACCAAGGTCCTAGAGTCTGGAGGAAGGGTGGAGAAGCTCATAGCCCAAGTTGCTTGAAGTCCAGTGTTAAGTTTCCACAGTCTGTGATGATTTGGGGTGCAGTGTCATCTGCTGGTGTTGGTCCATTGTGTTTTTTGAAAACCAAAGTCACTGCACCCATTTACCAAGAAAGTTTGGAGCACTTCATGCTTCCTTCTGCTGACCAGCTTTTTAAAGATGCTGATTTCATTTTCCAGCAGGATTTGGCACCTGCCCATACTGCCAAAAGCACCAAAAGTTGGTTAAATGACCATGGTGTTGGTGTGCTTGACTGGCCAGCAAACTCACCAGACCTGAACTCCATAGAGAATCTATGGGGTATTGTCAAGAGGAAAATGAGAAACAAGAGACCAAAATATGCAGATGAGCTGAAGGCCACTGTCAAAGAAACCTGGGCTTCCATACCATCTCAGCAGTACCACAAACTGATCACCTCCATGCCACGCCGAATTGAGGCAGTAATTAAAGCAAAAAGGAGCCCCTACCAAGTACTGAGTACATATACAGTAAATGAACATACTTTCCAGAAGGCCAACAATTCACTAAAAATGTTTTTTTTTTTTTATTGGTCTTATGATGTATTCTAATTTTTTGAGATAGTGAATTGGTGGGTTTTTGTTAAATGTGAGCCAAAATCATCACAATTAAAAGAACCAAAGACTTAAACTACTTCAGTCTGTGTGCATTGAATTTATTTAATACACGAGTTTCACAATTTGAGTTGAATTACTGAAATAAATGAACTTTTCCACGACATTCTAATTTATTGAGATGCACCTGTATATATGTATATATGTTTATATATATTTTTTATGTTTTATATATGTGTGTCGGTTTGATTTTTATTTCTATATATTTTCTTATGTTTGACCACAGGGTTGTTTTTTTGGGGGGGCGGGGTCGGGGAGGGGGGTTGTGGGGTTTAAATGTTGATTTTATATATATATATATATATATATATATATATATATATATATATATATTTACATTTCATTGCTCATTCATTGCTGATTTAATAAAAATGTTAATTACAAAAAAAAAAAAAAAAGCTTTATGCTCAACTGTCTGGAGTTCTCAAAGTGGACCTTTATACAAGAACATTTGTGCTACATCACCTTATGGACTGTTTTCAATCACAAGCATGAGGATTATATTGATGTAACTGTTCGTTTGGATTACTTTGAATTATTGCTACTGGATCACTTAATGTTCACGGATTTACGGTTTTACATCTCAATCATCTCCATCAACGTATCTTCTCCTCTTTTCAACGGACAATCTCAGATAAGTTTTTTTTTACTCATTTCATCTCAGTTACTGTTGTTCTACTTCCCCATTATACACTGGTGTAAATATCCATGGGTTCAAGGACTGTTAATTTTTCAGCCATACCTACTCCATCTGTTCTGTGTATCTCACAGGCATTCAATCAGTGTTCGTTTTTGTGTATTTATCATAGATGTTATACGATGCTGTATTCCACACTTATTTTACATAAAACTACAAAAGCCCATTTTTTGACTTATGATGCCTTACTGTTGCATTTGATTAATATCTGATTTAGTTATGTATATGTGTTATGTAAGTTAATGGTCCCTCCCTAAAACAGATGTATAGCTGGTACCTCATAAAAAGTTGCAGGGAACAGCTAATTATTAACGCCATGCGAACAGTAGCTGCCAAATATTTACACCCGTGTGGCAAGCATATAGCGACGCACAAGCCAGTTAAAGCGTCTGAATAAAATTCCTGTTCCAACAGAGAGAACCTGGGAAGCAGGAGTCAAAGCCTTGTCCAGATTTTAAAATCTAACAAACGTATGCAAAGAGGACCATCCTGCCGCCATACAGATGTCCTCCAAGGACGCATCTCTAGCCAAAGCCCATGAGGATGCCATGCTCCTTGTAGAATGAGCTTGAATACCCGAATGCGAAGGTAAACCATAAGCTTCGTAAACACTTGAAATTGCATCAGCTAACCAATAAGACAGTCTTTACTTAGACACCAAAACACCCCTATTGTGGCCAGCAAAGCACAGAAACAACTGCTTTGACTTAAGCCACTGTCTAGTATGGTCAACATAAACTCGCAGCACCCAAACTGGGCAAAGCATATTCAATCTTTCATGCTCCTCCAACTCAAATGGGAGAGAATAGAAAGCCTGAAATGTAATAGTCTGCAAGCGAAATGATGTAGAAACGAGCTTGGGCAAATAGCCCAAGCGAGGTCCTGACATCACCCTTGAACACCCTGCTGCAAAATCCATACATAAGGGATTAATCGACAGGGCATGCAAATCTCCAACCATTTTAAATGATGCCAGTGCCACCAGCAGGGCCATTTTAAGTCAAAACTTATCAGCAACTGTTGCCAAGGGCTCAAATGGAGCACCTGAGAGCACCTCTAAAACAACAAATAAATCCTATAAAGGAACGCGGCTGGGACGAAAAGGTCAAAGCCTGCATACCCCACACATAAAATGAGAGACAAGAGAATGTCTACCGACAGAGACTCTACTGATAAATGCATGCTCAGCCACTATAGTGGCAACATAGACTTTAAGTGTTGCCTGGGCAACCCCAGCCCCAAAACGCTCTTGCAAAAAAATCCAGCAATGTATCGACAGGGCAGTGAACTTGATCTTCACCTCACGCTGTACATCAAGAAGCAAAAATATGCCACTTGAATAAATAAAACTTCCTCGTTGATGAAGCTCTAGCATTCAGAATGGTATCAACCACAGCACTTTTGAATAACTCATCATTCAAAAGTGCGTCCCATTTAGGGACCATACCCATAACTTCCACAAATCTCATACAAAGTTGCGGGGAATGGCTAATTATTAATGCCATGCGAACAGTAGCTGCCAAATATCTACGCCATACCCATAACTTCCACAAGTCTGGCCAGGGGTGCCAAATGCTGCCCTGAGCCTGAGACAATATGTCTGTTCTGACTGGAATTCTCACTTTCTCCAGGAAAGAGACCAAGCAGGCTCACCACAACAGTCCCAGCATTCTTATGGGGGGACAACGTGTGGTGCTTATGTTCACTGTGTGTTTTGTGTACACTTGTGCTTGATGAACATCGAATTCTCTTATGCATGTCTCGAGACCCTTGGTCATGAAGACAGAGGCTGAATTCGGGAAGCGTTTTTTAAAATAATGTATGCTCCCCAGCAAGCTGTGGGGGAAAACTGAACCATATTCTGGTTGTCAGATGTTTGAGGCATGTACAATGGCGAACTCATCCCGATACTGACCGAAGGGCAAACAGGAGAGAAACGGATACGTTTATACGGTCCAATTTCGTTCACTGAATAGGGGCTCATCCATCATTACACAGCAAGCCTGTCAGGCTTGTGTGTAGACCTATTTTTAGCATACATTGAGTTTTTACGCGTGCTCCCTTGGTCATGGAGGCAGAGGCAAAACTCAATCTGAAAATATTCAATGCTTGTTCACCAGCGTAAATTATGGGGGAGACTGAGCTAAATTGGTGTACTGAAAAAACGGGTTAGAACTAAACCGGTCCCAACATATAATGGGGGAACAACGCGCACCAAAACCTTGACCAACTCATTCCTCAGCGCAAGCTATGGGGGAAAAACAAGTGAAATTCCAAACGGAGCCGATATTAGCGCAAAGTCATTCCTTAACACAATGCACTTGGTTGGACTGAAAAGAGCAACATACATGTTGCCACCAAAAACTCAAGCAAAGATAGTAGTCTCTTGTCTCGTAGAACGCCCGCATGGTCCACGAATGGGCAAAAGACAAAAAAAAAACAAGTTAAAATACCTTGCATCTCTTGATAGCATCCAGAAAGAATAATGGCACCGATGAAGCACTCACATGTTGGTTTACCATCACTCTATTGGGGAATATTATTTAATTCCAGCCCCCCTCGTTCTGTGACATGCATGATCCCCTCTGCCGCTTTGAACGGGGAGGAGAGATAGAGAAAGGTAGAGGCCACTCCTCCATTACCTTATTCATGTGCATTCTCCCAAAACAACAAAGAAAAAGACAGTAGGGACAAAGTGGCCATTTTGTTTCCTTACCTTAAAATGACGAATTCTCTCATACAGCATTTTTAATAGCGACAGTTCAAGACGTGCATGGTAACTTTTTCGCACGCTTGTTCATCAGAAAATGGTTGCCGAGATAGGCGTCAAAGCATGTCTGACAAGACTCGCGCTTTCACTCAAGTGGAGGGCGACAAACATGAAAATAATCCGATGTCCGTTCACACTCCAATCTTCTCAGACACAAAGCCGAAATCCCAAACTGCCCCCGTACATGGAGCTCCAATCTGGAGGCCGTGGAACTGGAACAAGTGGGGATAACGCCTCGTGGTGAGAAATTGCGAACCTCGAACAGTGCCACTCTCCACGTCGGACCCTTGTAATGTTTGGAAAAAACACTGAAAAAATTTTTTCTCTGAAATTACGCTGTATGAAATGACGTGAGTTGCTTCTTAAATTTCATCCTGTGTTGCTACTCAAAAGGGAGAATAATAATGATCCTCGATTCAACGTGAGTCATTGGTACAACATGGGTCAGACAAGATCGTGCACTGATGAACAGAAAATCTGACTTGATGGCATGAAGCGAGCACCTTTATGGAGCTTATGAGGTAGCTCCCTAGGGGTGTCGCTTAAGCGCCATCAGCCAATAAAGTGGAGTGATTGTATAAGGGCTTTCAGACCACGTGACACTCAGTGCGTGTCCCAATGCGATTATGTAGCTCAAGTTCCTATGAAAGGGAACCATTCACAAAAAGGGAAACTAAAATTATACAGCTCTCTTTGGCATTTAATATATTTGTCAAAAATATCTTTGGTAGAAAAGCTCCTGATGTGCGTTGCTTAATCATCAGTCTCCACACGGCTTCAAGAAATCACACTTCTTGGCACAGGAAGATGCTAGCTTGCTACTTACACATGCTAACACAGGAAGAATGGAAGTCAGATGGGCTCTCATTACTAAAACTTCTCCAGTTCCTCCATATCTCAGGAGGGTTAGTGTAAGTTTACAATGTGTTTGCCCCACAAAAATCCCTCTGTGACACCAATTGTTTCCTTAGTTTGGGAAGTCAGCCTTCTGGGGCGAAAACTGTTGGTCACCCCTTGTTGAACAGCACTTGTTATCTTGGGATGGTTGGACTGGTGACTTTCCAAAGCACTGTTTACAAGTGAGCCAGAACAAAAGCAAGAGGCATTGCTCTCATTACATGTTGGCTTTGAGTCTCATTTTCAGTGCAAAATGAATACATAACTTTTACTATGATTTTATTTGGAACACTATTACACTACTAAATAGACTCACTAAATCATGAAGTGGTTATTGATCATGTTTTTTTATTAATTAATGGTTCTGACATTTAATTAAATACAGTAGGTATTCAGTTGTGCAAATGTCTTGAATAGGCAAATAAAGGACAAGGTCTTGCAGAGTTCAATTACACAAACTACTAAGAGATTTTTCTTGAATCAGTAGTGTGAGTTATTATTTGATTTGGCAAATAAAACAAAAAGCATTACTCATATGTCCATGGGATAAAGACATGACACAAGCTAGATTTGAACCCATGTCCCCATGAGCACAAAAGCTTATATTGTGTGTTGTGAGCACATGCACAAAATTGGAATTAATGACCTTTTAATGCATATATACTTAATGCATATAACAGTAGTGGGAGAATTGAATAGACTTCAAACCCTTGGCTTCAAATCAAAGACTGTCCCCTTGTGGATACTAAAAACACACAGGGAATTTAAGAGGATCATCAACCTTTGCACAGTGTAAAATGTACACCATTAAAATGACTGAAAATAGACAGTTAAAAACTGTTGTCTGAATTTATATATTGTTTAAAACAGTGTTTCTTAAACTATGGTTTGTGACCCAATTGTGAAGTACAGTACTGTGCAAAAGTTTTAGGCACTTGAAAATGGAAAAATGTTGTATCGTGAATATTAAAAACAAACAAACAAAAAAAAAAAAAATTAATAATAATAATAAAATAATGACATTAATAGTTTTTATTTATCAATTAACTTTCTTCAAAGTTCAGTAAACATAAAAAAAGCTAAATTAAATTTTGAGTTATGCTAAATTTTGTGTTATGACCCTTGCCATCAAAACAGCATAAATTCTCCATGGTACACCTGGTACAGTAGGGGCCAAGTAAACAGTCAACGTAATCCTTTTATTCACAAGCTTTTCAGTCTCTACACAATTGTTGGCTTTTCAGCATAATAAATAAACACATTGGAATACTGCTGCGTGCATCTCTCTCTCTCTCCCCACTCCTGTGGTCTGGACTGCTATTTTATCCCTCCCAGCTCTCACTGCTAACACAAACAGCTGTTAGAGATAATTTCCCACAGGTGTCAATCCAAATTGTTCTTCCTCTCTTGGCCTTGTTCTCCACAGATGTCGCTCAGCCATGCCCACATCACTACAAGTAGTTTGAAGCATCTTTGAGAATTTGCCACATATCTTTCATGTATTTAGGCTCTCTCAGTTTTCTTCTGTCTCTTCATTTAATCCCAGACTGACTCAGTGTTCAGTGGGGGGCTGTGTGGGTGCTATGCCATCTGTTGCAGGGCTCCCTGTTCTTCTGTTCTATTCGCAAAAGGAATGTTGAAATCTAAAAGTTGTATTTCTTATTGAGACTCTCAAGGAGATAATATACTGTAAAATCATCACCTAACCCTAACCTCCTAAGACAAATGTTTCTGTAAAACATTTATTGCGCCTAAGACTTTTGCACAACACTGTACCTAGCTACAGCCTGTGGAACACAAGTGGTTATGGCGGAGTAACTCCAGAAGGAGTGGGGTTACTCTAGAAGAGGGGCGGCATTTCCACAGCAGCCATGCTTAGGGTTAGGGGCTCTTTTTGCTGGTGGTTTGGAGCTCCCACCTCTTTTGGTGCTTGGCCTGCAGCAAAATCCTTCTCGCAGAACAAGGCAGGGCAACGTGTGGGCAGGCATGTCATGTCGCTCCGCCTATAACTTACTGTCAGTGAGCTTGTTAACAGTGACAAGTGCCGTTCCTGTTTACATGCACTGTGTTCACACCTTTCTCTTTACCCCAGTATACATGCGGCTCAGTCACTAAGCAACTTTCTCCAAAGCAACGTCATTTCCCCTCAGTGCTTCTGTAAATAACAAACATGGCATCTGAGGATGACTTTACTATTCTTTTTTTTTTTTTGTTGCGATTAACATTTTTATTGATTCATCTATTAGAAAGGAACAGCAAAACATATATATACACAGAATCAATATTTAACCCTAACTATCCCCCACCTGACCCCCATCAACACCCCGGTGGTCACATAATTACAGACACAACAAAAAAAAAACAAAAAAAAAAGTATATAAATAAATAAATAAATAAAAATAAAATAAATAATAAACTAATCACACACATCCCCTACACCTCTCTCCACTGTCCCTCCCCAAGAGCCCTCCAAAAAAGACAGATATCTGCCCCATTTCTCCCCAAACAGATCTAGACTCCCCAGTCTTCTGGATATCCCCTCCTCAAGAGCTGCCACTCTGGCCACCTCTGAACACCACTCCTGAAATGGGGGCACTCCAGCCGACTTCCAACTCCTTAAAATAATTTGTCTAGCAATCATAATACTAGTTAGGACCCAGTTTTTCACGTGTTTATTTTCCAAATTAATGACTGCCCCATCTCCTAAAATACAGAGTCTGGGCCAGAATAAAATCTGAGAGGCCAAAACCTTGCACATAAAACTCTGAATCCTCAACCAGAACTCTTGAATCTTAACACATCCCTAAAAGACATGGGTTGTGTCTCCATCTTCTGATTGACATCACCAGCAGGTGGGTGTGTCTTTAAGACCAAGCCTATGCAATCTAGAGGGGGTCCAATAGACTCTATGTTAAATCTAAAACTGCATAAGGCAAACCCTTGCATCTCTAGATGCAGATTTTAAATTTTTTAGAATCCTAGCCCATACTCCCTCCTCCAATACCAAGTTTAGATCTTACTCGCATAATCTGTTAAGAGAAGCTGAAGTTCCATCCCCCAGACACTGAATTAACAGGGAGTAATACACCGATGCCTCATGACTTTTTCCAAAAGCAGTAATCACCACTTTAGGGGGTGTAAACCACTCCCAAAAACAGTACAAAGCAGGTGGCGCAACTGTAAATACTTATAGAACTGAGATCTGGGAATCCCAAAAAGTTTAACCCAATTTTGAAAGGATCTCAACACTCCACTCTCATATAGGTCACTGAGTGTAGTAACCCCCCTCCCAATCTATTCTGACCAGCAAAAAGGGGACTTGTTGATGCATAATTTGGGGTTCAGCCATATGCTAGAGGCAACATTTAAATAAATGTCTGAATTAAACACTCTGGACCCTTTTTTCCAGACCGAGTTCAAATGCGAGATAACGGGATACAACTTAACTTCTCCAATTAATTTTATAGAAAGGTTCTGCAATGGTGAAATAGGGGCAAGAACTTCCTGTTCTATACAGAACCAGGGAGGGGCTCTCTCAGGTGGAAGTGACCAATGAGCCAAATGTCTGAGACCGAATGCATAATAATAAAATAAAATCTTGGGTAGGCCTAGCCCACCTTTGTCAATCGGCCTATGTAACTTATTGAAATGTAATTTGGGATGCTTACCATTCCAAATGAAGGACTTCGCTATGCTATCAAATTGCTTGAAATAAGAGAGGGGGACATCTATAGGGAGAGACTGTAGCAAGTAATTGAATTTTGGAATACAATTCATTTAATAACATTAACTTTCCCGATCATAGATAAATGCAATGAAGCCCACCTGTCCACATCGCTCAAAAATGGTTTTATTAAGGGGTCAAAATTAACTCTAACTAAATCACACAATTTTGCTGGGAATAAAATGCCCACATACTTAATGCCCTGTTTAGGCCACTGGAAAGTGCCCAGCTGGAAAGCCATTACTGGGCAGTACGCTGTCAAAGACAAAGCTTCAGATTTAGACCAATTGACTTTGTATCCTGAATACTTAGAAAAGGAATTAATAATTCTGTGGAGGCAAGGCATAGATCTAGTAGGGTCAGAGATGAATAATAAATTATCATCTGCGTAAAGCAAAAGCTTATGCGCCACACCTCCCGCCACCACCCCTGGAAAATCCTCCTCCTTTCTTATCACAGCTGCTAATGGTTCCAGGGCAAGACAGAACAATAATGGGGAAAGAGGGCAACCCTGCCGAGTGCCCCTATTCAAAGTAAAATAATCTGAAATTAATCCATTTGATTGTACCGCTGCTAAAGGGTGTCTATAAAGTAACATAATCCAACCAATAAATGCACACCCAAACCCATATATTTCCAAAATCTTAAAAAAATAATCCCATTCTACCATATCAAACACCTTTTCGGCGTCAAGTGAGATGGCAGCGACCGGAGTCTGATCATTTGCTACTGACCACATGATATTGATGAAATGCCTAATGTTGTCAGAAGAGCTGCAGCCCCTAATAAACCCCACCTGATCTATATGTATAAGAGATGTCATAACTTTACTTAATCGATTAGCCAAAATTTTTGACAATATTTTTACATCTAGCTGGATCAGGGAAGTTGGATGGTAACTCTTACACTCGCTTGGATCTTTGTCCTTTTTAAGAATCAGACTGATCCGGGCTTGCGTTATGGTTGGTGGAAGCTTTCCATTCTTTAATGATTCTGTATAAACTTCTAATAAAAGTGGAGCCAGTTCTGCTAACAAATTCAGTGGCAAAACCATCTGGCCCCGGAGGTTTGCCTGAAGGCAAGGCCTTAATTACCTTGTCAAGCTCCTCCAAGGTTATTTCAGAATGAAGATTATTTTTTTGCTCAGTCGTCAATTTAGGGAGTTCTAATGGTTCCACAAATTTTCTAATATCTTCATCAGTAGACGAAAATGTGGAACTATAAAGATCAAGATAGAATTCTTTAAAAGCATTATTAATATCAAAAATATTTCACCACCAGCAGATTTCACTGAGGGAATGGTAGAAAAAGACTCTCTGTTTTATATATCTTGCCAGAAGCTTCCCTGCTTTGTCCCCTGACTCAAGGTATGACTGTCTTGCCCTGAACAACCAAAACTCCACTTTCCGCGACAAAATAGTATTATATCTGTATTTCAATTGGGTCAATTCTCTGAGGCCATCAGACGACATTCGCCGCTTCAGCTCTGCCTTGGCACTTTTAATATTCTCTTCCAACTCCACGAGTTCTCGTGCTTTGGATTTTTTGAGGAATGAGGCATACTGTATTATCCGATCCCTAAGAACTGCCTTAAGTGCCTCCCAAGCCACGCCGACAGAGGATACTGAGGACCAGTTGGTCTCTATGTAAACATTGATTTCATTCTTTATCATTTGTTGGAAATCAGGATTTTGCAAAAGGGATACATTAAAGCGCCAGCTATATGATTTCTTTATCTCTGTATGTGGCAACATCTCTAAACTCACCAGGGCATAATCTGAGACTAAGATGTTTCCAATTGAGCAATCAACAACAGATGAAATGAGGGATTTAGATATATAAAAAAAATCTATTCTAGAATAAATCTTATGAACTGATGAAAAAAATTTATAGTCCCTACCAGATGGGTTCAAAAGTCGCCAGATATCTGCAAGACCAAGATTTTTACACATCCTGTGAAGTGTCACTGTTGCTCTAGGGGGTTTACACACTTTTGCTTCACTATGATCAAGGATTGAGTCAATCAATAAATTAAAGTCTCCTCCCAATATTATATCATGAGAGGTGCCAGCGGTTTGCAACATCCCTTCAAGATCTATAAAAAAGCCCTGATCATCAGCGTTAGGTGCGTAAATATTAGCCAAAATCAACCTTTGCCCCTGAATATCTGCTAAAACAATAATGACTCTTCCTATTTTATCTTTAATCTGTTTGAGAAATTTGAATTGTAGATGTTTATTTATCAGTATAGTGACTCCCCTACTCTTACTTGAGCCAGCACTAAAGAAAAAGAAAATTTTTCAGCTTCCTGTGGGGAAAGATGCATTTCTTGAAGAAAGACTATATCATATTTCTTACGCTTAAGAAAATATATAACCTTCCCTCTTTTTATGGGGTGCCCCAACCCATTGACATTCCATGTGGAGAGAGATAATCCACTTATATTAACAACTGACATATTGATATAATAAAACAATTAATTGTGTAAAAAGCAAGATTATACAGACTACATTCCCTGTTAATGCAACAATCAAACCCCGAACTTCCCCCCGAACAAAACAAACAGAAAAAAGAAAAATGTGCGCACTGACCCCACGCACGACAGCACCAACCGGCGTCAATCCCTCTAAACTCAAAGAGTCCATGTGTGCATGCAAGAACCCCCGTGACAACTTTCCCATTGGATTGCTTAAGTACGGTGCTTCTGCAAAGGTTTTGTGATGCAAAATTACATAACAGAAAATACTTTGTAAAACAGACCCCAGCTAACAGGCAGAATAAACACAAAGAACATGTAGATTCATTCACAGAACTGTCTTAAAGGTGTGTTCCTCCACAAAACAAACTCCAGCTGATATAAAGCCGTTCAGTTTCCTCAAACAGACAGACAGTTGTTCAGTGAGCTGGCTGTTATGAGTGCATAAGTTGACGTAATCATTCTAATGTCCTTTAAAATCACTCCACAAAACAAACTCCAGCCAACAGAGGCGTAAGCACAAAGAACGATCAGATTCATCCACAGCTCACCCGAAGGAGTATTATTCAACAAAACAAACTCCAGCCACTAGGCGGAGCCAGCACATAAAGAAACAAAACAGGCATCCCGGTTCCTCGGATGATCAAAAGTCAAACTCACTCGAAGACCGCATAAACAAATACATCATGACTTACTCAGTCTGTCAACTTTATAAAAGACGTCCTTTATGTGAGCATGTAGATATTTTGTGGTCATCCATAGTGTCCATTCTCAATCTGGCCAGGAACTTCAGTGTAAAAGCAATCTTCCGTCAATGCAAAAGTTTCTTGGAGTTTCATGCCACAAAATATACTCCAGCTGCTAGGTGGAGCCAACACAGAAAGAAACAAAAAATGGCGCCCAGCTTCCTTAGATAGTCGCGTCATTGAACAGCGAGTCAGTCCACTCACATAAGAAACGCCCAGTGGTTTACTCACCCTTAGTTGTATGAAGGCCAGTGCCTTTTTGGGGCATAAAAATACTTTGCTGCCATCCTTGGTGTCTATTCTCAGTTTGGCCGGAAACATCAGTGCAAAAGCGATCTTCCGTTGATGTAAGAGTTTCTTACATTGTTTGAACCGATCGTGTTTCTCTCTTGTCGAATTTGCAAAATCCGGGAACAAGAAAATATTGTGATTTTTCCAAGAAAGCTTTCCTTTGCTCTTCGCCTGGCGCAACACGAGATCTTTATCGGATGATCTCAGAAATTTGGCCAGAATTGATCAGGGCCTGTCGTCCTCAGTAGATCTGTGAGCCTGGGACTCTGTGAGCTCGCTCGGTTTCCAGCTTATGGCCTGTTATGTCGAGCAGACTCGGGAAGAGCTTGTCTAGGAATTTTGCCATATCTCTGCCCTCTTCATGTCCAGGAATTCCAACAATTCTAATACTGTTCCTTCGATTCCTATTTTCGAGATCTTCCAGTTGTTCCTAAATAAATTCCAAGTCTGTTTTGGACGTGGGCGGATTAGCGGATAATTCCCTTTCCGATGATTCCAGACAATCGATTCATTTCTCAACATCTGTCACTCTCGTGACCAACTCAGAGAATTTTGTTTCCATCACTGTAATCGATCGACGTATTACAGCGAGATCCTCCAAGTCAGCAACAACCTTCGTCAGCATCACCAAGATGTTGGACAGTTGACGCTGGATTTCATCTCCCGACGTGCCATCCAAATCGAGTCCCCGGCTCGCATTCCCGTCAGAGGCCTCAGCTTGAAAACATAAGTGTCTTTTAATGTCTCCAGAGTCTGAGGATTTTGACTTCTTTGCCATGTTTACCTCAAAGTGCAAATATGTAACTGGGTGTATCGAATCTCACTGGTTATAACATGAAAATAATCAAAAAACCAGCAAAGTGCACAGACCTAGCTGCTCCCACGTCTGCTTCTCGCATGGCGTCACGTGACCCCCCGACTTTACTATTCTTTATTAAGCTGCTCTATTTATTTTTACTAAATCATCGTAAATAATGTTCTGTTACAGCATAATTTTCTGTAAAGCTGCTTTGAAATTATTTGTGTTGTGAAAAGCACTTTAAATTTAAATTGACTTGACTTGACCATTTTCAGATATCCCAGAGTTGGTGCTGTGTTTGTTTCCTTAACTTTCCATCACGGCCTGCAGCTGAATTGCACTGCAATAGTGGGGTTTTCCTCTAATTTCAAACTCCATGATTCCACATGAGTGTGTGTGTGTGTTTGGGCGGGTTTGGGTGGTTTATGGTTAAGGGTATTATGCTATAAATGTGGTTTATGAGGACATTTCTAGTGTCCCCATAATTCAAATCGCTTAAAAACATACTAAACGGGGGCCTGGGTAGCTCAGCGAGTAAAGACGCTGACTACCACCCCTGGAGTCACAAGTTAGAATCCAGGGCGTGCTAAGTGACTCCAGCCAGGTCTTCTAAGCAACCAAATTGGCCAGGTTGCTAGAGAGGGTAGAGTCACATGGGGTAACCTCCTCGTGGTCGCTATAATGTGGTTCTCGCTCTCGGTGGGGCGTGTGGTGAGTTGTGTGTGGATACCGTGGAGAATAGCGTGAAGCCTCCACATGCACTCTGCGGTAACGCGCTCAACAAGTCATGTGATAAGATGCACGGATTGCCGGTCTCAGACGCGGAGGCAACTGAGATTCGTCCTCCGCCACCCGGATTGAGGCGTGTCACTATGCCACCATGAGGACCTAGAGCGCATTGGGAATTGGGCATTCCAAATTGGGGAGAAAAGGGGAGAAAGAAAAAAAAACATACTAAACGATGTTTTTTTGAAAATGTAAAAATGCACAACGTTTTTTGTAAGGGTTATTGTAGAGCCGAGGAGGGCGGGGCCGGGCTGGAATGACGCACGCCCGGTCCCCAATCAGCCTGATGGGGCGCGCGAGGGATAAAGGCGGCTGGGACGACAGTTCGAGAGAGAGAGAATTACAGGCAGCTGTACTGTGTGTTTATGGTTATGTGTTTTTGTTTAAGTTGTTTATTAAATTATTATTTAAGTTGTCAAGCTGGTTCTCACCTCCTCCTTTCCACTGAACCCCCTTACACTGGTGCCGAAACCCGGGAAGGAGGATGGATTCCCGTCGCAGGGTCCTCGACACTGCCGTCCACCCAGGGGAGCGCCGCTGCCATCTGACGGGGGACGGAGTAGCCCGAACACCCGGACGCGGGGAACGGCCGCCGTCCACGAGGCAAGTGGGGACGGGACTCCCCGACCGCCTGGAGTGAGGGAGCCGCTGCCGGGGGCGGAGGAGTGCCCTGCCATCCCCAAGGAACGTGGAGGGGTCGAGAGAAGACCGCCGTCCGTGGGGGGAGGAGAGAAGCGACTCCCCGACCGCCTGGAGTGGTAGGGCCGCTGCCAGGGGCGGAGGAGTGTCCCCACGGGACGCCGGGAACGCGGAGGGGCGTTCTGTCCGCTGGGGGTCGGAGGTCTGACTCCGGTCCACCCGGGGAGGAGCGGTTGCCGTCCGCCTGAGAGGGTGGAGGAGTGATTGAGGACCACACAACGGCGCGTCAGAGAACCGGTGAGTTTCTTTTTCTCTCTCTCCACTCTCTCTCTCTGTCGCTCCGTGTTGGCCTTTCCCTCGCCTATTTTGTATTGTTGTTTTTCCCCTCCTGTCTCCTCCCAGGTCGAGGAAGGCAGGCACCCCCCCCCCCGTAGAGGAAGGGGGGATGTACGTCATGCCGGGGGCTCCCCGGCCTGAGGCAACGCCGGGAGGAGTGTAGAGCCGAGGAGGGCGGGGCCGGGCTGGAATGACGCACACCCGGTCCCCAATCAGCCTGATGGGGCGCACGAGGGATAAAGGTGGCCGGGGACGACAGTTCGAGAGAGAGAGAATTACAGGCAGCTGTACTGTGTGTTTATGGTTGTGTGTTTTTGTTTAAGTTGTTTATTAAATTATTATTTAAGTTGTCAAGCCGGTTCTCGCCTCCTCCTTTCCACTGAACCCCCTTACAGTTAGGTTTAGGGGTAGGGTTAGGGGATAGAAACTATAATTCATACAGTATAAAAATCATTATGGAGTCTATGGAGAGTCCATAGACTCTCCATAGGATAGTTGCACCAACGTGTGTATGTGTGTGTGTGTGTGTGTGTGCGTGTGTGTGCGTGCGTGTGTGTGTGTGTACAGGTTTCACTATATTTGTGAGTGCCACATTTTTGAAAATGTCCTCACTAATATAGAGAAACTTGTCAAAAACCCACTAGTGATGACATCTTTGGTGGTCCTCACTAGTCAAAAAGGCTTTTAAATCAGCCAAATCTTACAGTATTTAGCTTTAAATCTACTGATGTGCTCAGGTTTCTGTGAGGGTTAGGTTTAGGGGTCGGGTTAGGGAATAGAAAATATCATTAGCTTGTTATGAAATCAATGGAAGTCTATGAGATGTCCTCACTTATACACTGACGGCCAAAAGTTTGGAATAATGTTCAGATCTTGCTGTTTCGGAAGGAAATTGGTACTTTAATTCACCAAAGAGGCATTCAACTGGTCATGTAAAAAACAGCACCATCACTATTTGAAAAAAGTAATTTTTGATCAAATCTAGACAGGCCCATTTCCAGCAGCCATCAGTCCAGTAATCTTGAGTAATCATACTATGTAAATTGCTAATTTGGTACTAGAAAATCACATGCCATTATATCAAACACAATTGAAATCTGTTTGGTTTATTAAATGAAGCTTAACATTGTCTTTGTGTTTGTTTTTGAGTTGCCACAGTATGCAATAGACTGGCATGTCTTTAGGTTAATATTAGGTCAAAAATGGCAAAAAAAGAAACAGCTTTCTCTAGAAACTCGTCAGTCAATCATTGTTTTGAGTAATGAAGGCTATTCAATGCTTGAAATTGCCAAAAAACTGAAGATTTCATACAAGGTTGTACACTACAGTCTTCAAAGACAAAGGGCAACTGGCTCTAAAAAGGACAGAAAGAGATGTGGAAGGCCAGATGTACAACTAAAAAAGAGGATAAGTACATCAGAGTCTCTAGTTTGAGAAATAGACGTCTCAGTAAAGAGAAGACTCAGGGTGCAGGCCTTATGGGAAGAATTGCAAAGAAAAAGCTACTTTTGAAACAGAAAAACAAAATGAAAGGTTAGAGTGGGCAAAGATACACAGACATTGGACAACAGATAATTGGAAAATAGTGTTATGGATCTTAACCCCATTGAGCATTTGTGGGATCAGCTAGACTGTAAGATGTGTGAGAAGTGCCCGACAAGACAGCTACATCTATGGCAAGTGCTACAGGAAGCGTGGGGTGAAATGTCACCTGAGTATCTGGAGAAACTGACAGCTAAAATGGCCAGGATTTGCAAAGATGTCATTTCTGCATGTGAAGGATTTTTTTTTTATGAGAACTCTTTGAAGTAGTTTAAGAAGTTCTGAAAAAAAATGCAATTTGTAATAGTACGTTTTCACGTTATTAATGTCCTGACTATACATTGTGATCAGCTGAATGCCAGTTTGGTGAATAAAAGTACCAATTTCTTTCCATAAGAGCAAAATCTGTACATTATTCCAAACTTTTGGCTGCCAGTATAGTGAAACACTTATATAGTGTGTGTGTGTGTGTGTGTGTGTGTGTGTGCGTTTATATGGCCACATAAGCCACCTAGGTATTTAAAACCATTTTTCTTTATCCCTTAAACAGCGTAAGGATTCCACTTTCTGCAAAAACCATGGAATAAGCTGTTTTGTAATTTTCATGTAAACAGTCATTGGCTCTGTCTTCTTCTATAGGCATACATGATAGGAAACATGGTTGTATTTGGTATGTTACAATTGTTTGAGTACTACTGAAGACAAACTATTTCATTATAGACAAATAGAAAAACAATTTGATTATAGTGCCTACTAGTATGTGATATGAAATTGTGTTATACTGCATAAGTGTCAATTCAAATAAATGTCATAGGAAAGAGTACATCTGCCATTAATCTGTTTTTTTCCCAAACAAGATTTGCTTCATTTGGTTCTTTATATTTAACTGTGAATAAATTGTTTCTGCTGCCCCTTCCAATAGTAATTGGATGAATGAGATTTATATTATTGAGCAATTTAACATTTTATAGTTTTTCACTGTCGTCAGAACCTCTATTCTATTCTATTCTATTCTATTCTATTGCCCATCAAGGGCTCTGTCTGTGAAGCCACAACATTAACTGGAATGCAAAAACAATATTATTTTTCAACATTTTTATTACAATACCACAAGTTGAAGCACAATTCAGGGTGAAAGGCAAATCTTTCTTGGCAAGATTTAGACATAATACTTTTGACCAGTAGATGGTGCGTGTTTAAAACTTTGCACCGGTGACGATTAAACTAGCTTAGTTAATTTCTCTTGGTTCAAACTAGCTTAGTTAATTTTCATTCTAAGTGAAAATAGCAACCAAAAGCATGTTCTTTGCAGTAAGTGCACACAACAATTAGTGTAAGATACTAATTGCACCCGTAATTAACATACAGTATACGGGCATCACTGCAGCGTGTTTATTGTGTTTATTTAAAGTCTTATAGGCACCCTACACTAACACCTACTCTTAAAACCTAACCCTAACTTTGCCTTACAAAAATGAACCATATTTTTGCTAAAGTTACCACAGTAGCTGTGTTTCCATCAAAATTTTTCGCAATAAACCGCATTTATAAAAATTTGAAAATACGAATTGTAGCGAGTTTTCTGGGATCAAAATCCCTCCAAAACTATTGCAGTCACGGATCCAAAAATAATAAGCGTGAATCAAAAAATAATAAGTGCAGATAAAAAAATAAGCACAAAAATAAATAAAAAGCGCAGATCAAAATAAGTGCAGATCAAAATTATTAGCGCAGATCAAAAAATAACAAGCATGAATCAAAAATATATAAACACATTTAAAATATGCTGCAAAAAAAATAAATAAAATAAAAATTAAAAATAAATACCTAAATAAAGCAAAGTCATCAGAATTGCAAACAAAATCATATTTTCTTTGGTTATATTACTTTTAGTTTTAGTGCTCTCTGACAATTCTGATCATATTTTCATTTTTTTGTATGCTTACGCTGTATTTTTCTTTGCTTTTGTTTCCAAGCTCTGCGCTTGGTTTTCCAAAACTTGTGAGTAGATTTTCATGTAAATCAGGGGGCGTTTTGCGTCCCTATTGGTCCACTAGTTCTTGATCGACAGCTCCTCCTCTAGCCAATCATTCGAAGAGGGGAGGTGACGTCACTCCAATGCAACTCCAACGGCTGCTGTTCAATATTATATTATTTGTGGTTGACAGATACGCTGCTTGTGTCTGTTTTGAATATTTTCTGCCAGCTCTAGGAAACAATGTGTTGTCCGAGTAGGCCATTATCATAGTCCGTTAACACATTTATTGAGGCTGAATTTAGTTAGCACAGTCTTTAGTTCAGGCATTATTTAAGACTTCCTTGTTTGTAGGTTATTGGCTGCATATCTAATGCAAAAATAAATAAATAAAAAAATAAAAAATAAAAAGGCTGGGTTGGTGTGGATGTTTGATGCATGTTTTTACTAGCTGTACCAATGTAGTCGCGAGTTCAGAACCCAACTTGATCCAAAAGCAAAATTGTCAGAGAGGACAAAAAACAGTAATATAACCAAGGATGATTTTGTTTGCAATTCTGATGACTTTGCTTTATTTTTATTTTTCTTTTCTTTTTTTTTTTTTTTTTTTTTGCAGCATATTTTAAATGTGTTTATATATTTTTGAATATTAGCAATATTAGCTGCTATAGTAAAACCATGGTTAATTTTACCCAAATCAAATCTTTCTCTTAAATTCCCAACCTTCACTGTCACCAAATCACTGCGAGGAAGTAGTATTATAGTAAATATTAAGAGTAGAGACAGGAAACAGGATGGAAAAAAACTCTGGCAAAGAGGGTAATAACCCGGTTTTCCTTTGAAAGAAAAAAAAAACGTCCTCAGCATCTTTACACAATAAGCCATTAAAACAACACTTGGGGCCATAGTTTGTCTTTAATTTCATTGTTTCCACCAGACTGTTTGAGTGCAAATAGCCGCACTGTATGGCAGGTGCTATTTGCACCTAGTGTTATTTTGAATACACTGAAGCATTGCCAGGATACAGCCTCTTTTCCTGTTTAGCATCCTTGCCATCAAATTTGTTAGCATCTTACATGCCAACGATTTTGGATAACAAACAAACAAACAACAGCAACATCTATAACTCATGCTTTTGAGGTTTTATCTTAATCAGAATGAGCTTTATTGCTAAGTATTCTTACACAAGGATTTTTTTATTGTGACAGAAGATTTCAGTGCAAAGAAAATACAGAACAAGACACATATTATATATAAAATAATAATAATAATAACAATAATAATAATAATAAATAATAATACTGTAAATAAAATGTGGGTGTTGTGCTGAGGTGTTCCTCCTGAGGTGTTCCTACATCATCTCCACTATTTTTTGTCGACTATTATCTCCAGATGTTTTGACTGCACCAGACAGCAAGCTGTTCATCCTCCCTTCTGTAGGCAGACTCAGCTGTTGGTGGTGCTAGAGACTTTGAAAGAATGACAACAACATTAATTAAGTTTAGACCCACTCCAATCAGTGTGCCAAATTTTACCACTATTTAACATATGGTTCTATGGGCTGCCATAGACTCCCTAGCCAGATGAATAATAATAATAATATAGAGCACTTACAAAAACTATTAGTGCCTACACACCTTCTGTGCCTGGCCCAAAATTAATGGCACCCATCCAGCTTCCCAAGTGGATTAGCTACAGTATTTACAATATGTATAAAGAATTTATGTTGAAATTAACTAGCTATCATAACATTTTATTTTCCATTATTCATAAAATGTATCCATTTTAGGTGTGACTGGGTGTTTAAAACAATGCCTAAATATGTTTAGACACTGTGTTCTTAAAAACTGAAGGTCAAAAGGACTGACTAATCTTAGAGATAGTGATAAGAAACTGGCTCAGGCAGAAATGTAGACATAACCCAAATACTGACAGCAAAGTCTTTAAGAGCCGTGAATATTGTCACACTTTTTTATGTAAAATATGAGTGTTGAACATCAATATTTAGATTCTAAGAAATATGGCTGAATACAACATAAAATGCAGTGCTTTTTTTCCTCAGAAACTGTAAAATGATCTCTGCAGTATATGGCTGCTCCACAAATACATATGGCATGCCTTAAATAAATCTGAATGTAATGTTGACTTATGTAGCGAATCTTTCAGGCATTTATCAATCCTCACAAATACAAACATTCATCTTTAGTGGCTTTATAACCTTGTTTTGGTGCATGGTCTAAAGTTGGCCCAAAGGTTTATTTATATGAAGTTAATATTTTATTTATTCAAGACTAGTAATGTCTGGTTAAATATGAGCGTGGCCCACAGATGAGATAAAGACAGAATTTCTTTGTCACACTTTTCAGTATCTTATAAATGGTTTTATCATCTCTTCTATTCTCAATATATCAGATACCTGATCTGCTGAAAAGCAGTGTGGATAATATAATGCGCCCCTATGAAACAACATTTCCCTTTTCACTTGTCATTGGCTAGAGAGAGTTCATTACAATAGCATTGTCGTCATATAAATTTTGTTAATTGTGTGTTTAAAAATAACATGCTTGATATCCTAAATTAACATTATGTGCCTTACTAGAGTCCATAATTAATAGAAACATTTTATTTCATTTAAGTAACTCCAAAAATAAAATTCTGGGGAACAATATTAGTATTTGGTTATTAGTATTAAAGTATTAGTTTGAAAGAGTTTTGTAAAGCAAATCCTTGGTCATCTCTTGGTCATGTTGGTTCGTCTAAGAAGTTATTTAAACTACCTACATTAAATTCTAATTAAATAGCTTAAAGAGAAAGCTAGCAAACTTTATCTGATTGACAAAGTTTTTGGATTGACTGATTCCATGAATAGTCAATGTAAAGTAGTCAGTGAAAACCAACTGTTGAACATGGAAAGTGTGGCCAGCTACTTTTTTTTTCTTTTCTACTGAATCAGTGCTCATACTGGTGTCAATGAGTACGAGAGGGGTGAAGGGGTAGAAACAGATTATCTGTTCAAGAATGTTCAAGTCAATGCCAGAAGTTTAGTGCTGAGTCCAGACTTTGTCTATGCTGCAACTGAACAGAACAGAACTGAACTTGCAAGAGACATTAGATAAATTTAAGGACGTTTCATAGCTTTTCCCCAGATATATAGTCATAACTTGTTTAACATGACTCAGCAAAATCATGTAATTTTCTTTTTTTTTTTTAAGTAGACAGAATCGTAATTTCTCTGACTAATTATATAATGGCAAACACTCCAGTCAGTGTTTATTTTGTCACACAATAACACATAATAGCAGTGATGATTCGGCAAACAGGAATACAGATATGTTGAAACAAAGTTACTAAGGGAAATGAACTACCTTTGACTATTAGGCATACATCAAAATGACAAGTGTTACATAACCTGTTATGGTCCAATGTTTTATCTGAAAGGAAAAAAAAATTACAAATGAAAACTATATATATGACTAAACTAGGTCTGATTTTGGAGAGCTTTCATAAACAGTGCTTACACATTCATCTGGCAGACATTTTAATCTAAAGCAATGTATGCACTGTTATACATATGATTACAATGTATTCAAGGTATACATTTTATCAGTATCCTTCATCACTCCTTTGTCAGTTCCTTGGGAATCAAACCGACTGGTAACAATTAGCGCTTTGCTCTACCTGTTGAGCTACAAGAACTCATCGAAAAACACAGCAATAAAATGGTCTATAGGTTTCAACCATACAATTTCAAAGACAGAAAAGGTCATTAACAATTATTTAATTAATTTAGAAAATGTCATGTGGAGTTCAACCTGAGGTTAAATATAATTAAATATAATTTTGAAGATGTCATATATGATCATTTCAATCACATTTTGCAGCCATGTAATCATGACACTAAGGAAAAATCTGATGAAATTCAGGTCAGGGTGTGTTTTTCAGACGTCACACGTCACGATTAATGAAAATGTAGGCGTGAGTGTATACGCTCATTCGATTGGTCAAAAGTTTCACTTTTAACACGGACGTTATATAAATCTCCATACGGACGTTGCAAGTATGAGCAGAAACCAAAACAGTCGAGGACAAAAATCACAGAGTAGTTTGTTTCATATCAGGTAGACGAGAAGATTTACATAACGTGGTGTTATATTTCAGCATGGTGGACAGTGTTTACCGCACACGCTCTCTTGGTGTGGCTGCAGTCGGTCTTCCTGATCAATATGCCGATGGGAAAGCAGCGAAAGTGTGGCAGTTGTACATCGGTGACACTCGGAGCAGGACAGAGGAGTATAAGAGCTGGGTGCTGTCCCTGCTCAGAAAACACGGGGTTCAGATGGTGCTGGATGTTGCCTGTGGCACAGGGTATGACTTCTATATAAAATAATAGAATAATAATAATAATAATAATACAAAATAAAAACATGTAGGATGTGTTGTCTCTCTATGAATAAAGGCCGACCGGAGATGATAATGTCAGTGTTGTTTACAGGCACACTCAGCTACATGCTGGTTTATTTTAACAGCTTTCTTACAAGGATTTCCATTACATCTTTAAAACTATTTGATTAGTTATTAGACAATACCATAGTTGTACTATAGTTACTACTATAGTTATTACAATAATACTGCGTTGACTTGGCATTTGCCACCACTGTCATAAAGAAAGAAAGAAAGAAAGAAAGAAAGAAAGAACGACGTTTTACAGACCTACAGCACAACTCACCATGTCTGTCTTGCTGTAGGTCTGTACACAGTATTTGGCCTTAGGGACAGAGATAAATTCACTCTGGTGGACTGTTGCTGTATGCTTTACTTAGTATTAACTCTACATCGCACTAATCTCGGCCACGGGGTTTGGCATTGAATCCCTTTGAGGCCGAATGCCATTTTGACAGTGTAGCACAAAAGCCGAGTTGCAGTCAGAGAATAGATGATGCTTTTGTTTTGTTACTGGCAGCAGGTTTGTTTTTTGTTTTTTCTTAGCTTTGTTGGATCAGAGCCTTTCTTTACATGCTGGACTGACATAAACGACTTTGCCATAAATGCATAGAATGATGATTCTAAAGCCGCCTTTTCACTGCATCCTACAGATGATAGACCGGAAGTCCTTCATTTCCAATGGAGAGTCGCACGGGGGATGCTTGAGGTTCCGACTGTCTCCGGATGCGACATTTTCGGATCCAATTTGAGCCTGCGTTAAAATATTTCAACTCGTGCGACTAGACAGGAGCCTATGCGACCGCCCGACCGGAAGTGATGTATTCATACAAAACTATCGAAGTGAGCAATATCAATTGATTTTGTCCTAAACTTTTTTCTAAACTCCTGCTACTTCTGTATTTTGGACAATTAATTATGTAGAAGACAGAAATTATTGTTTACATTGAATATTCATAAAAAGCTTTTGTAATTACAGTAAATGCGTGATTAAATGTGTAGGCCTACATGTGTCATTTATTTCTGCACATGCAAAACCTACATATTTAAAATCACATCTATGTATTTCTGATTCATATTTGCTGAATTAGGGTTGTTGTTACTGTTAATTATCATAATATTAACTATAAAACAGTAATAATAATAAATTATTCTATTAATAATAAATAAGTGAATATTAATCCTGAATTTTATCTGCTCAACAAAATCACACACAGTAGGCCTAATGTCATTCTGAGGTAAACTGTTGGTAGCTTCTTCAGTTAACAAAATACATTGCGAGCAAAATGACAATTAATCGCAACTGCCACTAGGGGGAGAAATACGACTGTCGTATGCGAATGTCGGAGACAGTGAAAAGGCGGCTTAATACAGGACACTGGCTGAAGACTTACAAATTTATATTTGTTGACAAATATATACAATTTATTTCTAATTTCTATTAGTTTTAGTCAACAGACAGAAAGAGTAATCTTCTAAGGGTGGATCTTTTTCTGAACATTCATTCAGATGTCGATTAGTGTCCTTTACATTAAAGCTGTAATTTCTGCGCCACTATCGTCACCAAACAGAATTTCAAAAATAATGATTTTTTTCTCCATTTTAAACATCTTTCCCAAAAATACTACCCTGTCTTCTATTAGTAACGAACAGATAGTCCCGTCCGAAACTGATGGCAATGGTTAAAGGGTTAGTTCACCCAAAAATGAAAAATCTCTCATCATTTACTCACCCTCATGCCATCCTAGGTGTGTATGACTTCCTTTCTTCTGCTGGACACATTTGAAGAAAAATATTTTAGATCAGTAGGTCCTGAAAATGCAGGTGGATGGTGATCCGACATTTGAAGCTCCAAAAATCACAGCCAGTCAGCGTAAACATAATCCACAGGACTTCAGCAATTAAATTAATGTCTTCTAAAGTGACACAATCGCTTTTGGTGCAAAAAAAAATCAATATCTAGTACTTTTGAACTATAATGGATCACTTCAAGTCAGCGGCAGTATGCACGTGTGACATAATTGCGATGGCACGATCACGCGAGAACTGACACACGTGTGACACATCCAGATGAGCAGTGCTGTTTACAACTGAGAGGAAGAATGCTGTACAGAAGCTTCGTTGGTTTTGGTTTAGATCTGTATTTGTATCTGATTGTTTACTCACAATGGCACGTTTGTGTGCTTATCCTGGATGTCTCAACCAAGAGAAAAACTTGAGATTAGGTACGTGAAATTCCAACGCCAATATGTCACATGAGAGACCACGTGGACTCGGCGTTCTGCTGACTGGAAGCGATTGTTTATAGTTTATAACTATTTATAGCTTAAATATTGATCTTTTTCACACCAAAAGTGATCGTTTCGCTTTAGAAGACAGCAGTTTAACCACTGGAGTAGTGGATGACGTTTTTGCTGACTGTCTGTGATTTGGAGCTTCAAAAGTCGGATCACCATCAACTTGCATTTTAAGGACCTACAGAGCTAAGATATTTTTTCTGCTTTTCTTCAAATGTGTTCTGCTGAAGAAAAAAGTCATATACATCTGTGATGGCATGAGGGTGAGTAAACGATTAGAGAATTTTCATTTTGGGTGAACTATCCCTTTAAGCCAAGTTGCTGTGTCAGTATGGCCGGTGTTGTGTCGAAGTCTGTTTCCCCATCGGATTCTGTTTCACACTAGCCCCGCCCAAGTCCTAAAGGCGAAGGAAGCGCGCATTCTCAAAAAGCTCGCCCCGAGATGCTGTGCTCGTACCACTGAGGTACTACGGAGTGCACTAAGGCTCAAAACTAAAGTTTTGAACGAGTTTTATCAGTAGAATGTTGTATTCTAGAAGTGAAAGGCAAATTTCATGACTCTCTAGTTATATTCTGAAAATGGGGTAACAGAACCTATGTTTGTTGCATTTTTTATGTCTTCATGAACACAACCACCTACTGTTATTTCTATCAATAAATATTATTATATTTGTGAGAGTTTTCATTTTGAATGTTGTAGACTTTTGGAATAAATGTGTGCTCACTCACGTAACTGTGATTTTATAGGATAAATATGCGACCATATTTCTTTTTTCCTTAGCCCAGCTTTTTTTTTTTTTCTCTTTTTTTTTTAGAAATGCAATTGCGTGGTTTGGCCACGAGAGCTCCGTTGTCCACTTTAGTTCAGATGTTTAGAGTAAACTAAATCTGATGGTTTTCTGTCCCAACAAGTACACTTTCACCACAATTTACTGAAGAAAGATCAAAACAAATTGTAGATAAAAAAATAACATCACACAAATTTTTAGGTTTTAGCTTTGTCTTAAAACCACCCCCATTATAGCAGGGGGAACGCATCCTGACAGCTGAGAACGTTACTGTCAGATACTGTTCCCCCTGTGTTCAATAAGAAAGCTCGTACATGTGTCAAATTCATACTGTTGACTTGTTTCCCCACAACAGATAAGTCCTGTGATTTGTAGCCTTCTATACCTACATTTGTCCATTATAGGAGGGGGATAGCATCCTGACAACTGGTCAGATACTGTTCCCCCTGTGTTTAATAAGAAAGAAAGCTCATACAAGCATTACATGGAATACTTTAATACCATTAAAAAAAAAAAAAATTGTGCATACTTACCTTTTAGAATATACAATACAGTTCACTTTAGTTGAAACCAGCACGGTAGCAGCTTGCTTTGCTGTTTAAATGTTTTTCACAAAAGATATAGATGGTGATAATTTGTAATATATCACTACAAATTTCAGTAAATACAAAACTAAATGTCTAAATGGACAATATTTAACACATTAACAAAAAATTAAGAAAACAATATACCATTTAAAATGTGAGAATTAAAGAAATATTACAAATAATATATATGTATGGAAAAATCTAAGTAATTCAAAACAAACATTCAAAATCAATGAAAAACAAACAATATCAATCTCAAAATTACAGGTATGTAAAAAACATTAAACTTTATACATTTTTGGTTTGTTTTTGGTCTTTTAGTTCCTTCCTTATGTCTCACTGAGATTCAGCATGCTACACACAGAAATTTCTCCTCTATCTTTGGCCTTCCTACACACATATTTCACAGGTATCACAAGATATCTGTAGTGCAATAACATTTTAACAATTGCGTTATAATGTAAACATCAATGTTAATTCCTTAATCCAATATTAGTTTGAGGAATAATAGTGTTTTTTTAAAGCCAGTGCTTCAGCGCTTGCCACTTGGGGAGACTGTTTACTTTCAGCCAATGAACTAAATGTAAACAAAATAAATAAAAAGCTGGGCTAAGGGGGAAAAAGGAGAAATATGATCAATATGTCCAGGTATTGTGCCTTGTGAGAGTGGTCGCATATTTAGCCTATAAAATCATAGTTATGCGAGTAAGAACACATTTATTCCAAAAGTCTACAATATTCAAAATGAAAACTCACAAATATAATATTATATATTGATAGAAATAACAGTAGGTAGTTGTGTTCATAAAGACATAAAAAATGCAACAAACATACGTTCTGTTACCCCATTTTCAAAATATAACTACACAGTCATGAAATTTGCCTTTCACTTCTAGAGTACAACATTCTACTGATAAAACTGCCTTAGCGCACTCCATAGTACCTCAGTGGTACGAGCACAGCATATAGGGGGCAAGCTTTTTGAGAACGCGCGCTTCCTTCGCCTTTTGGACGGGGGCGGGGCTGGGGGAAACAGAATCCAACGGGGAAACAGACTTCGACACAACACCGGAACGCTCAATAAACAGCAATGCTAGATAGTGCCACAGTGTATACATACTTTTTGGGGAAATCAGCCTTCAAATGACTTGCTTTTAGTTGTCTCTGCATATTAAGCTGGGATAGGATAAAGTATTTTGACAGTGAGTATGTTTAAATGCACACCAATATGCTGATAAGTACCAAAAATCAACTTATTTAAAAAATCAGACTAAGCAAGTCGGTAAATAATCGGTTATTCTCTGCTTTTGACATCAAATTATAAATTGGACAAGCCGGTAAGTACGCTGGTAAAGGTGTTTACATGCAGAGCAAAAATCAGAGTAATGGACACTGATAAACATTTTGTCAGCATTAACTGTTTACACTGTTGCATTGTAAACATGCTTTGTTGGTACAGCATAAGGAGGTGATTGTAGGTCACACCCCTTCTAAAATTAGGGCCTACTCATGGTGCGGATGTTACAAATAGATAATACGGTACATGATCCACTGAAACTTTGCTCCCAGCCAATGAAACACTTGCACACTAACCTGCACTAATAATATCTTCTACTGCTGCTGGACAGTGGCATGTAGCAGCTATTCACAGGGCAATGTCTGGACAGAGGATTGCTGACTCAGCATAATCTATGATTAACCTATGAATGGCTTACTTATAGTTGTCTCTGTATATTAAGATGGTATTGGAGAAAGTATTTTAACACTGAAAAAGTTACATACTTCAACTTTTAGTAATTATGGCCACATTGGAGCATTGCTTTACAATATGTAGGATACTTATGCAACTAAGTTTGGAAATAAATAATGAATGATGATTGAGGTGCCAGAAAATCATGACATATTTGTTTGTCAATACCACCAGGAGAGTCCACTTTACAAAGTTTTTTTTTTTTTTTCAAGGGTGGATTCCATCATGTTAGTGGAGGAGGGATTCAATGTGGTTAGTGTGGATGCCAGTGACAAAATGCTCAAATATGCTCTTAAAAAGAGATGGGAGAGAAGAAAAGAGCCATCCTTTGATAACTGGGGTAAGTAAAGATCCTTGTTTTGATGTTTATTGATGGTATAGAATCTGTAAACATCACTGTTACAGTACATGAGAATCAATTAAATGTTTCTGCGTGGTCTGATCATTTCCCTTCAGTAATTGAGGAGGCCAACTGGCTTACATTACCAGAAGATGTTCAGAAACCTGGAGATGGTTTTGATGCAGTTATCTGCTTGGGGAACTCATTTGCTCATTTACCAGACTTCAAAGGTAAGAATATCAAAGCAAATTAGTTTCAGTTTTTACCTAATTTCTTTTTCTTTTCTTTTTTTTTTACTTTAACTATTGACTGACCTCTTTCAACTGCATACCTATATCTCAAAGGGGACCAGAGTGATCAGAAGCTTGCCTTGCAAAACATAGCCAGCATGGTGAAACCCAGTGGTATCCTGATCATTGACCACCGTAACTATGACTACATCCTTGAGACTGGCCGAGCGCCCCAAGGAAAGAATATTTACTATAAGGTATAAACCCAAATGTATTATATATTTACTTGAGGCTACATTGCCTTAAGGAGCAGAGACATCATGGTCCTTTATCTCCATTGTCATGTATAGCCAGTTCACTTACTTTTTGTCTAAAGGTCATGCAGCAACATGTCTTGTTTTCCTCAAGTATTTCACATCAGGGCTTGTCTTAGTCCTCTCAGTACATTTATTTAATTTCATTGCACAAACTTCAACAAAGATCTTCCCCTACATTCAGTGCAGAAAACATGAAAAAAGAGTGCAGATTCCCTTTGGGCCTACTGATAATTATTTTGTTAGCATTAGCTGCATTAACATAAATAGAATATGGTAAAATCGTGTATTAGTAGACACAGCACTAATTAGATTACATTACATCAGCAAAACATGCCAGTAGAATGCAACACTCTTTTAAATATAAGTTACAACTAATAATTGTGGCATGTTAGAATGTGCATTTTCCATTGACTATAAGTTATATTTTTTTCTATAGTCTATCATTTTTCTACAGTTTTGCATGTGAAAGTGAAACATTTCTGTTGTATTTTGAGTCTCATACACGTAATATTGTGACCTTCAGAGTGACCTGAAACAGGACATCTCCACCTCGGTGCTATGGGTTAATAGCAAACCTAACATGATCACACTGGACTACACCCTGGTACTGCCCCAGCCAGAGGGCATTCAGACTCTGCCTGAGACAAGGTACTCTGACCAGAGCTTCCAGCTGGGTCAGTTTTTGGGTGGTTGTAAACTTGCAAGGAAATCACATCCTGTGGGCATTTTTTGTAACACTCGAATTTATCTACATAAACAAGATGCATTTTCGATGTACATGCAAATTAATATATAGTTTCTATTTGGGTAACTATGGTTTTAAATGTTGCACACCTACACCAGTTTCCTGAACAGGTCTTTCAATACCTCAACACATGACTTTTTTTTTTCAAACGGAATCAGTATGTATCAGGAGTTGGTTATACATGTTCTTAAGATGATTTCTTTCTGTCTTGTAGTAAATTCCGGCTGTCATACTACCCCCACCGTCTGGAGAGTTTTAAGGAGATTTTAAGAGGATCATTTTTTGGAAAATGCAAACACAGTGTATATGGTGACTTCAAGGAGTACACTCCAGGGCAAGAAGAGGTGCCCTGTTATTTCATCCATGTTGTTCAAAAGACTGCTTGAGGCCACACATTTTCTGTAATTTCCCCTTCACATGGAAATTATGTTTTCTTGTACTCTGCTCACATATTTGCTGTTGTCTCGTTTGTTTAAACGTTAATCAAAAGAAAGAACCAAAGTGCAAGATGCAAATATCTGCACCCTTTGACTCTGACTGGTGCCTGAAAATAATGACACATCTAGAGGCAGCCCTTACTGCTTAGCTGTCATGCTTTGAAAGTGATTTTAAGTTTCATACACATCTTTGTGACTCATTTGAACTGATAAGAGGCCTGCATACTCAAAAAGTTCCATTCATTATTATTAAGTGCTTCACTTAACTAAAATGAAAAATCACTTTTCATTTTGTTTCATTCTCATTTTTGTCATTCTAAGTACGTGAATGGTGTTGAAACCCTTCAATGAAAAGAAATGCACCACTTCTTGCATTGTTTTGACTTCCAGATTTTGAATGTTTCTACAGGAGCTACCTCTTGTCCAAATGTAGAACCACTTTACTAGCCAACAGCCTTTACATATATATACACACATTTTTATTTTTATTTTTTACAGCTTGCACTGAAAATTGTTCAGCAAATTATTTGGAAATGAGGCCTTGATAAACCAAAAATTACTCACTGTCTCCATCTGTTGGCCAGTAATACTCGTTCGCTTAAGTAAAACTTTCCTTTCCAAGTACATTTATATTTTGCTCAAAAGAGCATTGCTCAGTTGTTAAGTTCAAATGTTGTTTTGATTTTGACATATTACAAAAAATAAATAACTTACATAAAGTCTTGGTCCTTTTTATTTTAATATCAAGTCAGAAATAACAATTATTTCTTCTAATTCTTCAAATTATTTAAATGAATTATTTTTAAAAAGTTGCAAATAATATAGTGGAAAAAAAGGATATGCCTTGTGTTCTGAAATTTTCGGTTGCGCTGGGCGGAGTATACATGAATATTAATGAGTCTCCTGTTTCGTTATGGCCCAGACACACCAAACCGGCATCAGAGAACTAGCGGCGAAAAAAGCCAAGAGGGTCAGAATTAATGTGTTTTGTATCTTCGTATTAAGCTTTGGAATGCCGTTTTCTAAACGCCGTGAGGCGTTAAGTAAACGGCGTTAAGCGTTAAGGAAACGCCACACGCCGTCTGGTGTTAACTTAGCGCCTCACATAACGTAATTAGCAAATTCATTTGCTCAGCTACATAACTCCTCTCTCGTGTTTGAGGTATCTACGGCAAGTCGGAGGATTCAAATAATTAAAGGCAGCGAGGAACTTTGTTTCACATTGCAAACGCACATTAAATGACTGCCCCCGACTTTTGTTGTCAGATAATCCAGGACCTGATGTCCTTCTGTCATCATCATGTAGGTAAGGATTTTGTCTCTCCTGTCCAAAACTATTTATTCAACTACTCACATGTAATTTGACTCCAGGTTTAAGTTCCGGTTTAACAGCTAGGTGGCTAATTAAGATGGCTGTTGGTTATCACAAACTTTGCAAGCTAACTAAAATAAATTCTTTCAAAAAGCGTGGAAAAAAAAAAATGTTTTTCCAAACTCCTGACAAGTTGTGTGTATTGCAAGTATTGGAAAAGCATTGATGTACTCCTTCTCATAAATATTTTCAGAATTGAAACCATGCATAGGAGCCTGGAGTGGGGAAGGGGGATGCTCATAAATGCTCAGGCTGCAAATGAAATAAACCATGGGATAACAGAGTTTATTCAGATGGTTAGGAATTTAGACATGAAGGGAAATTACATCACACTGAAATGAAACTCAAAGATTAAAAATAAAACGCTTTTCTTGTTGAGGTTGTTCTGAATAGTAATTATTTAGACAATCATAATATCATTCAAAAATCATCCAGTTCATGGAATAATTGTTTAGTTTGCTTTGCTACTTACTCAATAGTCTAAAACAAAGCATGACATAATAATATTTCTTCAGACGGAGCTGGGTTTCGACCGCCATTGATTAGTATTGGATCACAAGGTGCACCATCTTATGCCATTACTCACAGTCAGCTGTCATTTCTGAGGTCTTGCAGTTTTACAGTACCACAGATAGCAGATATTCTCCACACATCTTTATCCACTATCAAAAGATGATAAAGGGAAGTTGTGATTGTATTACATACACTGCAAAAAGTGGTAACCTGCAATGTGTACTGAGTTTAATAAAACAAATACATTTTAATTTTACTACATGCACACAACAGCTAGCTCACTGTTGTATCAGACAGCAAAACCAAAAGAATTATTGAATGTACATTGGATTACTCATTTTAATTTTATGTGATGCAAAAACTAAATATTCAAGCGTGTGAATCAGATTAGAGGACCGGAACTAGCTGTTGTATAAATGTTTGTTTTTTAACGGACAAAAAAAAAAAAAAACTAAAATGTGCGCATGTAGTAAAATGAAAATGTTTTATTAAACTCAAAAATATGACTTAACATCACTGTATCAGCCTCAATACAGTAAACATTGCAGGTTACCACTTTTTACAGTGTAATACAATCACAACATACCTTTATCATCTTTTGATTGTGGATAAAGATGTGTGGAGAATATTTGCCATGTGTGGTACTGTAAAACTTCAAGACCTCAGAAATGACAGCTGACTCCGGGTAATGGTATACGATGGTGCACCTTGTGATCCACTACTAATCAATGGCGGTCGATACCCAGATCCGTCTGAAAAATATTATTATGCCATTCTTTGTTTTAGATTGTAAGTAAGTAGCAAAGCAAACTAAACAATTATTCCATGAACTGAATGATTTTTGAACGATGTGATTGTCACAATAATTACTGTTCAGAACAACCTCAACAAGAAAAGCATTTTATTTTTAATCTTTGAATGAGTTTCATTTCAGTGTGATGTCATTTCCCTTCATGTGTTCTCCTGTCTAAATTCCAAACCATCTGAATAAATTCTGTTATCCCATGGATTATTTCTTCTGCAGACTGAGCATTTCTAAGCCTGCCCCTTGCCCACTCCAGACTCCTATGCATGGTTTCAATTCTGAAAATGTAAATATAATGTAAAAAAAGTTATGAGAATGAGTACATCAGTGCTTTTCTAATACTTGCAACACACACAACTTTTCAGGAGTTTGGAATCAATAAGAATGTTATTTTTTTCCACGTTTTTGAAAGAATTTAATACTTTAGTTAGCTTGCAAAGTTCGTGAAAAACAATAGCCAGCTTAGTTAGCCACCTAGCTGTTAAACCTTAACACAAACCCTGAGTCAAATTCCGTATGAGCAGTTGAATAAATAGTTTTGGACAGAGACAATCCTTACCTACATAATGATGACAGAAGGACATCAGGTCCTGGATTATCTGACAACAAAAGTCGGGTGCAGTCATTTAATGTGCGTTTGCAATGTGAAACAAAGTTCCTCGTTGCCTTTTAATTAGTTGAATCCTCAGACCTTGCCGTAGATATCTCAAACACGAGAGGAGTTATGTAGATGAGCAAATTAATTGGCTAATTAAGTTATGTGAGGTGCTAAGTTAACACCAGACGGCGTGTGGTGTTTACTAAACACGTGACGGCGTACGGCGTTTACTTAATGCCTCACAGCGTTTAGAAAACGGCATTTCAAAGCTTAATACGGTGATACAAAACACATGAATTTTGACCCTCTTGGCTGTCCATAGTTGCCTGCGTCTGGGCCAAAAAGTTGCTCTTGAACACACCGCAAAGACTAAACGTTCTGCGCCTGCGTGAGAGGAAATAACTATCCATTCCAGCAGGTGGCATTAGTCTGTATTCGCATAGACATATATATATATATATATCAGTACATAGACGCCTCATTGGCCGCTTTGGCCCGTTGCTGTGATACGTCAACGCGTCTGCCATATTTGACCAGGCAAGACTACACTGTAAACAAATACAAGTAAACAGGGGAGCTGCGGCTTTTCTGGATAAAAAGCACAATAACGTTTACATTTCTCGACCGATTTCAATGGTTTATGCATTTTTTTCAATGGATCTGCATGGAGTACAAAAAAGTTCTGTCTCCAGTTACTTAGAATCTCGATAGTTAGTCTTGGAAAATTATTCACTGTCATCAGGAACTGTGAAAACTCAAGCTTGTCAAGCATAGATTTAGCTTATTTTTCTTGGTTAATAATTGTGGAGACTTGCCTAATATAATTTAATTTAATGTACATGAAATGTGAATAAAGTTTTTCATTGTGGAAATGGCTTTTTTTGTCTTCAACCCAATCATTTTAAATTTTCTTGTACTCCAGGTCAGAACACAGATCATTCACTATGAAATACTGAAAATAAATAAATAAATAAATAAATAAATAGTGCATCTGTATGTACAAATAATTGATCATCATTCAGAAAAATGGAACTCAATCGGCAAGTACAAATCAAATAGTGAGACACTGGCAGTCAGTCTGCTTTCTATATTTTTTATAGCAATAAAAGAAATTGTAGAATATACAGTCAATATAAAATAAAATAGTAAATAAAATAGTAGTGAATAGTACAATAATATTAGTATAATATAATACAGTAGTATAATAACAATAATAGATTGATAATAGCAAATAGTATATGCATAATTTTAACAAATAGTGAATAGTACAATAATATAATAGTATAATATAATAATAATAATAATAATAATAATAATAGCATAATAGACCATATAGTATATCCATCCATCAATCATCTATAATTGCTTATCCTTTGTAGGGTCGCGGGGGGCTAGAGCCGATCCCACCTGTACAAGTTATGCAATAAAACAGGGATGGGAGCTAAAATCCTTGGAACAAAACTGCTTTGCACAGCTTTTTTCTTGAGTTGCCACTCTGTAATTTAAGAGTGTTCAGTTTGGCAATGTGGTGCAGCCTTAGTTTGTGGAAGACAGACACAAATAATGACGAGAGCAAAAAATGATGGTTGTCAATTCCAAACTGTGTTTCCTGAATGTGCTCTCTGAGAAAAAAACACAAAAAAAACATCCTCTGAACCAATATCAGCTCGGACGCAGATACAGCATCTGTCACCAAGCTAGCACAACACACATCACAGGACGGCTTTCTCAAAATCTGTCGAACGACAAACCCTGATATGTACACAAGGCATTGTCCACAAGGCTACCAAAGCGGGTTGGCAGGTAGCTATGGCCACACACAATTGCAGAGATGTTAACAAAAGAGAATGGAAGCTCTTCAGTTTCTTCTATTGCTAAAGCAGAGGACATCTCAACATCAGATAGGGACACGGTCTCAACCTGTGCTGCCATGTTTCCTGAAGTGCTTGGAGAGACACTGCACCGGACCATGAGATGGCGGAAATGCCCTGGAACTGGCCTGCAGAAGGATTGTTATTCCAGCCACCTAAAAAACAACCACACAGAGACACACGACACTTAAAGGAATAGTTCACCCAAAAATGAAAATTTGCTGATAATGTACTCACCCTCAGGCCATCCAAGCTATATATGACTTTCTTCATCTGATGAAGATGAAGAGGGTGGGGCTGATGCCAAGATCAGTGAGCTTGGAGATCAGCTTGGATGGGATCACAGTATTGAAGGCAGAACTGAAATCAATGAATAGCATCCTGACATATGTGTTGTTTTTGTACAAGTGAGTCAGGGTGGAGTTAAGAGCTGAGGCGATAACATCCTCAGTTGACCTTTTGGGTTTGTAGGCGAACTGATATGGGTCCAGTGTTGGGGGCAGGCATGTTTTCAGGTGGGAGAGGACCAGCCTCTCAAAACACTTAGCGATGATGGGAGTAAGAGCGGCGTTGAGGGCCACTGCAGCAGCATGTTTTGGTACTGGTAAAAAACAGCAGGTGGGGACAATGGCCTGGGCCAAGGAGAGGTTGAAAATGTTGGTGAAGACATCAGCAGCTGTTCTGTGCAGGCCCTGAGCACTCAGCCAGGGATGCCATCAGGGCCAGCAGCTTTATGTGCATTCACTCTGCTCAGGGTGGAGCACACGTCACTGGTGGAAAATGTGAGCGGCAGATCATCAGGTGGGAGCTCAGCTTTTATGGGTGGTTCTGTGTTTCCACGATCAAAGCGAGCATAAAAGGTGTTCAGTTCCTCTGGGAGGGTGGCATTACTGGTTGGGGGGGTGCTGTTCACTGATTTGTAATCTTTGAGGGCATGGATGCCTGTCCACATACGTCGGGGGTAGTTATTCTTAAATTTGTCCTCAATCCGCAGTTAGATCTGAAAGCAGCATCACGTGCCTTCAGCAGGAGTTGGACTTCCTTGTTCATCCAGGGTTTCTGATTGGGGTATGTTTTAATTGTTTTATGGGTGGTTACCTTGTCGACACACCTGTTGATGTGTTGCAGAACAGAATTTGTGTAGGTATTAAAGTCCGCGTGTGAGTCCAGGTTGGCCTGAGAAGCAATCGCATTCCAGTCTGTGTTCTGGAACTCATGCTGTAGTGAAGAGTCTGCTCCTTCCAGCCACACTTTTACAGTCCTCACTGTGGGTTTCACACGTTTGATGATGGGGGTATATTTGGGGAGTATGAACAGGGATAAGTGATCAGATTGTCCAACATGGGGGAGGGGGTGGCTTTGTAGGCATCAGAGATGTTTGTATAAACATTATCAAGAGTGTTGTCTCCTCTTGTAGGGCAAGAAATATTTTGATAAAATTTGGGGAGTGCTGTCCTCAAATTGCCATGACTAAAATCCCCAGCAATGATAAAAGCTCCGTCCGGATGCGTTGTTTTCAATTTACAACAGAAGAGAGTTTCTTCATGGCTATCTTAGCATTAGCATCCAGGGGTAAATATAATGCAGAGATTATGGTAGATGTAAATTTATGGGGCAGGTAAAAGGGTCTGCACTTGATAAAGAGATACTCAATATCAGCAGAACAGTGGGATTTGGTAATAACAGCATCGGTGCACCAAGTTCTGTTTACATTGATGCAAATACCCCCACCTTTGCTTTTACCAGAGTCCACAGCTCTATAGATATTGCGCCCCTCTAGCTCAATCGCGCTGGTTGGAATGGTGCTATTGAGCCAAGTATCCTTGAAAACCATAACGTTGCAGTCCAAAAACATTCCCTGAGTAATTCAGAGCCGTAGTTCGTCAAGCTTATTTACTTTATGTACATTAGCGAAGAAGATGCTCGGTAGCACTGGGCGATGTGGGTTGAGTTTTAACTTAGCCCGCAGGTCACCCACTTACCCTGTCTTTGTTTATGCTCATGGCGCCAGCGACGGGCACTTCCTGTCGGACTGGCTGACTCACTTGAGTCCGGGGACCGGAGTAACTCTGGAGGTACCAGATGGCGGTCTAATGTTGTATCCACTGTGGTGTTTGTGCAGCGAAGTTTAATGTCCATTAGTGTGTGACAGCTGTATGAAGTTAATGTACTGTTGTGACGAACAACTGAGCTGAAAATAACTAGGTAAATAATAACTAATTTGCAAAAACTGGAGTTTACATTTACGAGAGAGAAAATTTTTTACTTTTAAGTGGCTCTTCAGCATGAAACTAATCTAACGGTGCAGTTTTCATGGTGTGTCGCCCAGTGTCAAGTTTCAACACATTCAAAATATGTATAGGATATTAAAATGAATAAATGTCTATTTTTCCAGCCTGTTGTATTAGTATTTATTTATCACCCCTTATTTATATTAGATACAGTTCTATAATAGTATATATTGTTATTTACACAGGGCAAATATACTATTTATTAAATCATCTTTTATTACGTATCGTATTTTAATAGGGATATAATTTATTACAGCTGACAGTTACGTGAACAAACAAGGTTTGAACATCAACCGTAACAAGATCAAATTGAAGTTCACGGCTTTTTAACACTTCTGTATACAAATTTGAAGGCTGTTTATTGGATAAATAAAGGTAAACGTCATATTATGTGATTACACATTACTTTATGGAGAGCTTAGGTGGTGCAACCAAATTAAGCACTGACTTAGTTTCAAACTAACTAGTAGTTACTAAGCCCTTAGTGTGAACTTTACGTCCTAACTTACGTGAGAACTTATGCACAGCTGGTGCAACCCTAACCCGGTCCAATATGGCGACGACGTTGACGTACGATCCAGTGGCCAATGAGGCATAATGTATTTATATGTCTATGTGTATTCGTCATTCAAAAAGGGAAACCGGAAGAGCTAGGACTGCAGCTATTCTAACCGTAAACAAAGCAGCGCTTGCTATCCATTTTCACACCAATCTCATTCACCACAGATGGTTGTCATAATGTTTTTCTGTAATGTCATATAGAGCTGGCCTCTGCTGAATCATGTTGACCAATTAGTCTTCAGTTTCTTCATTCCAGACGGCCATGTCATTCTGGATCGGCCAAAACATGCTCAATCGGCTGAAAAGCCGCAGACGGTGGTCCGACTATTCTAGTGCCAACGGTGCAGAACACAGCGAGGTTCAGTTAGTTTTTGTTCCCTATCTGTCTCTCACTCGACCTTGTGTTGATGTAGTGACACTAGGGGTCACCCTTGGGAGCCCCAAACACCTCTGATCTTTGAGAAAATGACAATAGGAATTGGCGAGTGGAATTTGCATGCCACTCCCCTGGACATACGGGTATAAAAGGAGCTGGCTCGCAACCACTCATTCAGATTTTCTCTTCGGAGCCGAACGGTTGTGTTCAGCAAGCTGAATCCTCTGCCATTCCATTCACCTCGAAAAGCTGTTGGATTTATGGCGCATTACAGTGGCTTCTCCTCCTCTTGCACCGGTGGAGTGCAGAGAACGCCCCTGGGCGCTTCAGCAGCTAAAAGAGTATATTCTTCCTACTGAAAGAGTATATTTTCCCTTCTAAAAGAGTGGCATTAACGGAGAGCGTCTTTTTAAAGATGACTTTCCGTTTGTGTGTATTTCCTGGTTGCGGTCGTTACCTCTCCGCTTCCGATGGCCACGATCGCGGTCTTACGTGCTTGGGTGCTGCCCACGCTGAGACAGCGTTCATGGACGGGTCATGTTCTCACAACGAGAGCGTGACCATGGCAACATTGCAGTCGTGTTTTTTTCCTTCCTTAGAGGAAAAAGCCACCCCAGTGTCTCCCCGCCTCAGTCCTTCTACCTACGGGTTTGAGGACGCGTCGGTTAGCACTAGGGGCGATTTGGGGACCCCAATGGGAGCCACTCCGCCGGGTAACTCCCCACAGACCTCCCATTCCCCAGTATGCTCCTTTGTCCTGCTGGGATGAAACTGCCAGCTCGTCTCAGGGCAAGTTTGTGATCTCGTTTCGGCACTCACGAAGTGGATGAGCTCTCGATTGCAGCATCAGAGAGTGGGCTGACGCTGAGGACTCCCACCTTTGGGTGCGGTCGCCCAGTCGCAGGCTGACACGCAGCTGGCAGCCATACTTGCCCAGGCAGCTGCGTGCGTCGGGCTGGAGTGGAACCCTCCACCACCCCCGAACCCTCGCAGCTTGACGATTGGTTCCTGGGCCTGGAGCACCGCTCATGGCCACGCCCCGCCCCAGTCCCTTTCTTCCCGGAGGTGCATGAGGAGCTCATGAGGAGCTCACAAGGTTGCCAGGGGGTACTTGGCGATTCCCCGGGTGGATAAGGCGGTTGCGGTGAACCTGTGGGGGGCTCCCGAGACACCCATCCAGCGCCTGTAGGTTTATGTCGTCTCTGGCGACTAAGGCCTGCGGTGCTGCTGGACAGGCCGCCTCCGCCCTGCACGCCATGGCTCTCCTGCAAGTGCACCTAGCCAAGGCGCTAAGAGAAATTCACAAAGGTAGTTCTGACCCGGGATTGATGCGGGAGCTGCGCTCGGCAACCGACCTCGCCCTCCGAGTGATGAAGGTCATGGTGTGAACTCTTGGGCAGGCGATGCCCGCCCTGGTGGTCCAAGAGCGCCACCTATGGCTCAGCTTGGTCAAGATGTGGGGAGCTGACAAGGTACAGTTCCTTGACACCCCGTCTCCCAGGTCAGCCTGTTTGGCGACACTGTCGAGGACTTTGCCCAGCAGTTCTCGGCAATGACTATTCAGGCTATTCAGCACATCCTGCCACGGTTCAAGATCCCACACCCCGTCTGCTCGTCGCCAAGGGTGTCCTCCTGCCGCAACAACACTGGCTCCACCGCAGCCCGCCCTGGCATGGAGCCACCCGCAGGAAGCAGACGCCATCCGTCTCACGGCCGGCTGCCAAGAACCCAAGGAAGGCTTCGAAGCGCCCCTAAGACGGGCGACTCAGGCACATGGAGACCTGCTGCAGGCCTAGAGATGGTAAGCAGACCACTCCATCCCCCGGTGGAGGGCTGGGAGGAGAATCCTTTGCCTTTTCTTTGATGCACCTCATGCCCGGCCACGGGTTCGGGGCTCCGCCCCACGCGAGGCCCCACCTGCCGGTACGTCCGACGCTATTGTCCCCTTGGTCCCCCTCGCCCTGAGTTTGGACGCGTGGCTTGCACTCTCCAACCCGTCACGATGGCTGACCCGGACCGTCCGACTCGGCTATGCTATTCAGATCGCCAAGGTGCCCGCCCAGGTTCAGCGGCCTCCGCTTCACCTCACTGAAAGGCAAGTTTGCGTCCTTTCTATGGAAGGACGCGATAGAGCCTGTCCCTTCAGCCGAGATGAGGAAGGGATTTTACAGCCCCTACTCCATTGTACCCAAAAAAGGCGGTGGGTTGCAGCCAATCTTGGACCTGTGAGTTCTGAACCGGGCCATGCACAGACTCCCGTTCAAGATCCTGATGCAAAAATGCACTTTAGCAAGTGTCTGACATCAAGATTGGTTCGTGGCTGCAGATCTAAAGGACGCGTACTTCCACGTCTTGTTTTTATCTCAACACAGGCCTTTCCTACGGTTTGCTTTCAAGCCCGGGCATACCAGTACAAAGTCCTCCCCTTCGGTCTGTCCCTGTCACCTCGTGCCTTCATGAAAGTCGCAGAGGCAGCCCTTGCCCTGTTAAGGGAAGTGGGCATTCGCACCCTCAACTATCTCGATGACTGGCTGATTCTGGCTCACTCGTGGGACTTGTTGTGTGCACACAGGGACCTGGTGCTCAGGCACCTCAGCCGGTTGGGGCTTCGGGTCAACTGGGAAAAGAGCAAGCTCTCCCCGGTTGTGCTGAACTGACTGAGAGCGTTCAGACGGAAAACGGCGGTCCCACTGAAACTGTTTCAGAGGCTCCTGGGGCATATGGCGTCCTCAGCGGCGGTCACGCTGCTCGGGTTGATACATATGAGACCGCTTCAGCACTGGCTTCAGACTCGAGTCCGAGATGGGCATGGCGCCACGGGGCACACTGCGTGCTCATCACGCCGATCTGCTGCCATCTGTTCAGCCCTTGGACCTACCTAGTGTTTCTATGGGCAGGGGTTCCCCTAGAGCAGGTCTACAGGCACGTCGTGGTTATGACAGATGCCTCCGAGCATGGCTGGGAGCTGTGTGCAATGGGCACGCAGTCGCCGGTCCTTGGACTGGCCCGCGACTGCGCTGGCACATCAACTGTCTCGAGTTGCTCGCCCTGCGGAAGCTTCGGTCTTTGATCCAGGGCAAGCACGTGTTGGTCTGGATGGACAACACGGCGACGGTAGCGTACATCAACCTCCAAGGTGGCATGCGCTCTCGCCAAATGTCGCAACACGCCCGCCGTCTCCTCCTTTGGAGTCAGCAGCGGCTCAAGTCATTGCGAGCCACTCATCCTGGGCAACCTCAACAGCGCAGCGGACGTACTTTTACAACCATTCGTTTTATCCCTAGGGTTGAATAGGGAACTTCACACCCAAAATTAACTTTCTTTTTGTAATAGCTTTTTTGTTGAAGGAGATAGAGACATGAAACCAATGTCATTCAATAGAGTAGGACAGTGTGCAACTTTCACAACCTTTCATTTTACCCCTAGTGGTTGAATAGGGAACTGCATGTCCAAAATTTACATTCTTTTTGTAATAGCTTTTTTGTTGAAGAACATAGTGACACAAAAACAACGTCATTCAATAGAGGACAGTGCGTAACTTTTACAACCATTCGTTTTACCCCTAGGGTTGAATAGGGAACTGCATGTCTAAAATCACCTTTCTTTTTGTAATAGTTTTTTTGTTGAAGGATATAGAGACACAAAACCAATGTCATTCAATAGAGTGGAACAGTGCACAACTTTCACAACCTTTAGTTTTACCTCTAGTGGTTGAATAGGGAACTGCATGTCCAAAATGTACTTTCTTTTTGTAATAGCTTTTTTGTTGAAGGAGATAGTGACATGAAACTAACGTCATTCAGTAGAGTAGGACAGTGTTCATCTCTCACAACCTTTCGTTTTACACCTAGTGTTTGAGTAGGGAACTGCATGTCCAAAATCTCCATTCTTTTTGTAATAGATTTTTTGTTGAAGGAGAAAGAGACACAGAACCAACATCATTCAATAGAGTAGGACAGTGTGCAACTTTCACAACAACTCGTTTTACACCTAGTGTTTGAATAGGGAACTGCATGTCCAAAATGTACTTTCTTTTTGAAATAGCTTTTTTGTTGAAGGAGATAGAGACACGAAAATAACGTCATTCAATAGAGGACAGTGCGTTATTTTACAACCATTGATTTTACCCCTAGGGTTGAATAGGGAACTGCACACCCAAAATTAACTTTCTTTTTGTAACAGCTTTTTTGTTGAAGGAGATAGAGACACGAAACCAATGTCATTCAATAGAGTAGGACAGTGTGCAACTTTCACAACCTTTAGTTTTACACCTAGTGGTTGAATAGGGAACTGCACGCCCAAAATTAACATTCTTTTTGTAACAGCTTTTTTGTTGAAGGAGATAGAGACATGAAACCAATGTCATTCAATAGAGTAGGACAGTGTGCAACTTTCACAACCATTCGTTTTAACCCTAGTGTTTGAATAGAGAATTGCATGTCTAAAATCACCTTTCTTTTTGTAATAGTTTTTTTGTTGAAGGATATAGAGACACTAAACCAATGTCATTCAATAGAGTGGAACAGTGCACAACTTTCACAACCTTTAGTTTTACCTCTAGTGGTTGAATAGGGAACTGCATGTCCAAAATGTACTTTCTTTTTGTAATAGCTTTTTTGTTGAAGGAGATAGTGACACGAAACTAACGTCATTCAATAGAGAAGGACAGTGTTCAACTCTCACAACCTTTCGTTTTACACCTAGTGTTTGAGTAGGGAACTGCATGTCCAAAATCAACATTCTTTTTGTAATAGATTTTTTGTTAAAAGAGAAAGAGACACGAAACCAAAATCATTCAATAGAGTAGGACAGTGTTCAACTTTCACAACCTTTCGTTTTACACCTAGTGGTTGAGTAGCGAACTGCATGTCCAAAATTAACTTTCTTTTTGTAATTGCTTTTTTGTTGAAGGAGATAGAAAAAAAACATGAAAAAACATTGGTTTCATGTTCTTTTTGACATGAAGCCAATGTCACTCAATAGAGTAGGACAGTGTGCAACTTTCACAACCTTTCGTTTTACCCCAGGGTTGAATAAGGAACTGCACACCCAAAATTAACTTTCTTTTTGTAATTGCTTTTTTGTTGAAGGAGATAGAGACATGAAACCAATGTCACTCAGTTGAGTAGGACAGTGTGCAACTTTCACAACCTTTCGTTTTACACCTAGTTGTTGAATAGGTAACTGCATGTCCAAAATTTACATTCTTTTTTTAATAGCTTTTTTGTTGAAGGATATAGAGACACGAAACCAACGTAATTCAATATAATAGGACAGTGCGTAACTTTCACAACCATTTGTTTTACTCCTAGTGGTTGAATAGTAAACTGCATGTCCAAAATTAACTTTTTTTTGTAATAGCTTTTTTGTTGAAGGAGATAGAGACATGAAACCAATGTCATTCAATAGAGTAGGACAGTGTGCAACTTTCACAACCATTCGTTTTACCCCTAGTGTTTGAATAGGGAATTGCATGTCTAAAATCACTTTTCTTTTTGTAATAGTTTTTTTGTTGAAGGATATAGAGACACTAAACCAATGTCATTCAATAGAGTGGAACAGTGCACAACTTTCACAACCTTTAGTTTTACCTCTAGTGGTTGAATAGGGAACTGCATGTCCAAAATGTACTTTCTTTTTGTAATAGCTTTTTTGTTGAAGGAGATAGTGACACGAAACTAACGTCATTCAATAGAGAAGGACAGTGTTCAACTCTCACAACCTTTCATTTTACACCTAGTGTTTGAGTAGGGAACTGCATGTCCAAAATCTCCATTCTTTTTGTAATAGATTTTTTGTTGAAGGAGAAAGAGACACGGAACCAACATCATTCAATAGAGTAGGACAGTGTGCAACTTTCACAACAACTTGGTTTACACCTAGTGTTTGAATAGGGAACTGTATGTCCAAAATTTACTTTCTTTTTGAAATAGCTTTTTTGTTGAAGGAGATAGAGACACGAAACCAATGTCATTCAATAGAGTAGGACAGTGTGCAACTTTCACAACCTTTAGTTTTACACCTAATGGTTGAATAGGGAACTGCACGCCCAAAATTAACATTCTTTTTGTAATAGCTTTTTTGTTGAAGGACATAGTGACACGAAAACAACGTCATTCAATAGAGGACAGTGCGCAACTTTTACAACCATTCGTTTTACCCCTAGGATTTTAATAGGAAACTGCATGTGTAAAATTTACATTCTTTTTGTAATAGCTTTTTTGTTGAAGGAAACAGTGACACGAAACTAGCGTCAATCAGTAGAGTAGGACAGTGTTCAACTCTCACAACCTTTCGTTTTACACCTAGTGTTTGAGTAGGGAACTGCATGTCCAAAATCTCCTTTCTTTTTGTAATAGATTTTTTGTTGAAAGAGAAAGAGACACGAAACCAAAATCATTCAATAGAGTAGGACAGTGTTCAACTTTCACAACCTTTCGTTTTACACCTAGTGGTTGAGTAGCGAACTGCATGTCCAAAATTAACTTTCTTTTTGTAATTGCTTTTTTGTTGAAGGAGATAGAAAAAAATCATGAAAAACATTGGTTTCATGTTCTTTTTGACATGAAACCAATGTCACTCAATAGAGTAGGACAGTGTGCAACTTTCACAACCTTTGGTTTTACACCTAGTGGTTTAATAGGGAACTGCATATACAAAATGTATTTCTTTTTGTAATAGCTTTTTTGTTGAAGGAGATAGTGACACGAAACTAATGTCATTCAATAGAGTAGGACAGTGTTCAATTTTCACAACCTTTCGTTTTACCCCTAGGGTTGAATAGGGAACTGCACACCCAAAATTAACTTTCTTTTTGTAATTGCTTTTTTGTTGAAGGAGATAGAGACATGAAACCAACTTAATTCAATATAATAGGACAGTGCGTAACTTTTACAACCATTCATTTTACCCCTAGGGTTGAATAGGGAACTGCATGTGCAAAATGATCTTTCTTTTTGTAATTGCTTTTTTGTTGAAGGAGATAGAGACATTAAACCAATGTCATTCAATAGAGTAGGACAGTGTGCAACTTTCACAACAATTAATTTTACACATAGTGTTTGAATAGGGAACTGCATGGCCAATATTTACTTTCTTTTTGTAATAGCTTTTTTGTTGAAGGAGATACAGACACGAAAATAACGTCATTCAACAGAGGACAGTGCATAACTTTTACAACCATTCGTTTTACCCCTAGGGTTGAATAGGAAACTGCATGTGCAAAATTAACTTTCTTTTTGTAATTGCTTTTTTGTTGAAGGAGATAGAGACATGAAACCAATGTCACTCAGTAGAGTAGGACAGTGCGTAATTTTCACAACCATTTGTTTTACTCCTAGTGGTTGAATAGTAAACTGCATGTCCAAAATTAACTTTCTTTTTGTAATAGCTTTTTTGTTGAAGGAGATAGCGACACGAAACCAATGTCATTCAATAGAGTATGACATTGTGCAATTTTTACAACCTTTCGTTTTACCCCTAGTGGTTGAATAGGGAACTGCATGTCCAAAATCACCTTTCTTTTTGTAATAGCTTTTTTGTTGAAAGATATACAGACACGAAACCAATGTCATTAAATAGAGTAGGACATTGTGCAACTTTCACAACATTCGTTTTACCCCTAGTTGTTGAATAGATAACTGCATGTCCAAAATTTACATTATTTTTTTAATAGCTTTTTTGTTGAAGGATAGAGAGACACGAAACCAACGTAATTCAATATAGTAGGATAGTGTGTAACTTTCACAAACATTTGTTTTACTCCTAGTGGTTGAATAGGAAACTGCATGTCCCAAATTATCTTTCTTTTTGTAATACATTTTTTGTTGAAGGAGATAGAGACATGAAACCAATGTCATTCAATAGAGTAGGACAGTGTGCAACTTTCACAACCTTTAGTTTTACATCTAGTTGTTGAATAGGGAACTGCACTCCCAAAATTAACATTCTTTTTGTAATAGCTTTTTTGTTGAAGAACATAGTGACACAAAAACAACGTCATTCAATAGAGGACAGTGCGTAACTTTTACAACCATTCGTTTTACCCCTAGGGTTGAATAGGGAACTGCACACCCAAAATTAACATTCTTTTTGTAATAGCTTTTTTATTGAATGAGATAGAGACATGAAACCAATGTCATTCAATAGAGTAGGACAGTGTTCAAATCTCACAACCTTTCGTTTAACACCTAGTGTTTGAGTAGGGAACTGCATGTCCAAAACCTCCATTCTTTTTGTAATAGATTTTTTGTTGAAAGAGAAAGAGACACGAAACCAGCATCATTCAATAGAGTAGGACAGTGTGCAACTTTCACAACAACTCGTTTTACACCTAGTGTTTGAATAGGGAACTGCATGTCCAAAATGTACTTTCTTTTTGAAATAGCTTTTTTGTTGAAGGAGATAGAGACACGAAAATAACGTCATTCAATATAATAGGACAGTGCGTTACTTTTACAACCATTCGTTTTACCCCTAGGGTTGAATAGGGAACTGCACACCCAAAATTAACATTCTTTTTGTAACAGCTTTTTTGTTGAAGGAGATAGAGACACGAAACCAATGTCATTCAATAGAGTAGGACAGTGTGCAACTTTCATAACCTTTAGTTTTACACCTAGTGGTTGAATAGGGAACTGCACGCCCAAAATTAACATTCTTTTTGTAATAGCTTTTTTGTTGAAGGACATAGTGACACGAAAACAACGTCATTCAATAGAGGACAGTGCGCAACTTTTACAACCATTCGTTTACCCCTAGGATTTTAATAGGAAACTGCATGTGTAAAATTTACATTCTTTTTTTAATAGCTTTTTTGTTGAAGGAGATAGAGACATGAAACCAATGCCATTCAATAGAGTAGGACAGTGTGCAGCTTTCACAACCATTCGTTTTACCCCTAGTGTTTGAATAGGGAATTGCATGTCTAAAATCACCATTCTTTTTATAATAGTTTTTTTTGTTGAAGGATATAGAGACACTAAACCAATGTCATTCAATACAGTGGAACAGTGCACAACTTTCACAACCTTTAGTTTTACCTCTAGTGGTTGAATAGGGAACTGCATGTCCAAAATGTACTTTCTTTTTGTAATAGCTTTTTTGTTGAAGGAAACAGTGACACGAAACTAGCGTCAATCAATAGAGTAGGACAGTGTTCAACTTTCACAACCTTTCGTTTTACACCTAGTGTTTGAGTAGGGAACTGCATGTCCAAAATCTCCTTTCTTTTTGTAATAGATTTTTTGTTGAAAGAGAAAGAGACACGAAACCAAAATCATTCAATAGAGTAGGACAGTGTTCAACTTTCACAACCTTTCGTTTTACACCTAGTGGTTGAGTAGCGAACTGCATGTCCAAAATTAACTTTCTTTTTGTAATTGCTTTTTTGTTGAAGGAGATAGAAAAAAAACATGAAAAAACATTGGTTTCATGTTCTTTTTGACATGAAACCAATGTCACTCAATAGAGTAGGACAGTGTGCAACTTTCACAACCTTTGGTTTTACACCTAGTGGTTTAATAGGGAACTGCATGTACAAAATGTATTTCTTTTTGTAATAGCTTTTTTGTTGAAGGAGATAGTGACACGAAACTAATGTCATTCAATAGAGTAGGACAGTGTTCAATTTTCACAACCTTTCGTTTTACCCCTAGGGTTGAATAGGGAACTGCACACCCAAAATTAACTTTCTTTTTGTAATTGCTTTTTTGTTGAAGGAGATAGAGACATGAAACCAATGTCACTCAGTAGAGTAGGACAGTGTGCAACTTTCACAACCTTTCGTTTTACACCTAGTTGTTGAATAGGTAACCGCATGTCCAAAATTTACATTCTTTTTTTAATAGCTTTTTTGTTGAAGGATATAGAGACACGAAACCAACTTAATTCAATATAATAGGACAGTGCGTAATTTTCACAACCATTTGTTTTACTCCTAGTGGTTGAATAGTAAACTGCATGTCCAAAATTAACTTTCTTTTTGTAATAGCTTTTTTGTTGAAGGAGATAGAGACATGAAACCAATGTCATTCAATAGAGTAGGACAGTGTGCAACTTTCACAACCTTTAGTTTTACACCTAGTTGTTGAATAGGGAACTGCACTCCCAAAATTAACATTCTTTTTGTAATAGCTTTTTTGTTGAAGAACATAGTGACACAAAAACAACGTCATTCAATAGAGGACAGTGCGTAACTTTTACAACCATTCGTTTTACCCCTAGGGTTGAATAGGAAACTGCATGTGCAAAATTAACTTTCTTTTTGTAATTGCTTTTTTGTTGAAGGAGATAGAGACATGAAACCATTGTCACTTTATAGAGTAGGACAGTGTGCAACTTTCACAACCTTTCATTTTACACCTAGTGGTTTAATAGGGAACTGCATGTCCAAAATCTCCATTCTTTTTGTAATAGCTTTCTTGTTGGAGAAAGAGACAGGAAACCAACATCATTCAATAAAGTAGGACAGTGTGCAACTTTCACAACAATTCGTTTTACACCTAGCGTTTGAACAGGGAACTGCATGTGTAAAATTTACATTCTTTTTGTAATAGCTTTATTGTTGAAGGAGATAGAGACACGAAAATAACGTCATTCAATAGAGGACAGTGTGTAACTTTTACAACCATTCGTTTTACCCCTAGGGTTGAATAGGAAACTGCATGTCCAAAATTAACTTTCTTTATGTAATAGCTTTTTTGTTGAAGAAGATAGCAACACGAAACCAATGTCATTCAATAGAGTATGACATTGTGCAATTTTCACAACCTTTCGTTTTACCCCTAGTGGTTGAATAGGGAACTGCATGTCCAAAATCACATTTCTTTTTGTAATAGCGTTTTTGTTGAAATATATACAGACACGAAACCAATGTCATTAAATAGAGTAGGACATTGTGCAACTTTCACAACATTCGTTTTACCCCTAGGGTTGAACAGGAAGCTGCATGTGCAAAATTAACTTTCTTTTTGTAATTGCTTTTTTGTTTAAGGAAATAGAGACACAAAACCAACGTCATTCAATAGAGTAGGACAGTGTGCAACTTTCACAACCATTCGTTTTACCCCTAGATGTTGAATAGTGAACTGCTCGACCAAAATTTACTTTCTTTTTGTAATAGCATTTTGTTGGAGATAGAGACACGAATCCAATGTCATACAATAGATTTGGACAGTGTGCAACTTTCACAACCAATTGTTTTACCTCTAGTGGTTGAATAGGGAACTGCACGCAGAAAATTAACCTTTCTTTTTGTAATAGCTTTTTTGTTGAAGGATATAGAGACACGAAACCAACTTCATTTAATAGAGTAAGTCAGTGTGCAATTTCTCAACCATTTATTTTACCCCTAGTGGTGGAATAGGCAACTACATGTCCAAAATCACCTTTCCTTTTGTAAAAGGTTTTTTGGTTGAAGGGTATAGAGACATGAAACAAACGTCATTCAATAGAGTAGGACAGTGTGCAAATTTCACAACCATTAATTTTACCCCTGGTGGTTGAATAGGGAACTCCATGGCCAAAATGTTCTTTCTTTTTGAAATTTCTTTTTTGTTGGAGACAGAGACACGAAACCAGTCATACAATAGAGTAGGGCAGTGTGCAACTTTCACAAGCATTTGTTTTACCTCGAGTGGTTGAATAGGGAACTGTTCGCCCAAAATTAACTTTCTTTTTGTAATAGCTTTTTTGTTGGAGATAGAGACACGAAACCAATGTCATACAATTGAATAGGACAGTGTGCAAATTTTAGAAATATTGTTTTTACTCCTAGTGGTTGAATAGGGAACTGCATGTCCAAAATTAACTTTCTTTTTCTACTAATTTTTTGTTGAAGGAGATAGCTACAAGAAACCAATAGAGGACAGTGCGCAACTTTCAAAACTATTCGTTTTACCCCTAGTGGTTGAATAGGGAACTGCACGCCCAAAATTATCTTTCTTTTTGTAATAGCTTTTTTGTTGGAGATAGAGACACGAAACCAATGTCATTCAATAGGGGACAGTGCACAACTTTCACAAACTTTTGTTTTACCCCTAGTGGTTGAATAGGGAACTGCATGCCCAAAATCATCTTTCTTTATGTAATAGTTTTATTTATGAAGGAGATAGAGATCCGAAACCAATGTCATTTAATAGAGTAGGACATTGTGCAAATTTCACAACCATTCTTTTTACCCCTTGTGGATGAATAGGGAACTGCATGTCCAAAATCACCTTTCTTTTTGTAATTTCTTTTTTGTTGAAGGAGATAGAGACACGAAACCAACGTCATTCAATAGAGTAGGACAGTGTGCAACTTTCACAAACTTTCGTTTTACCCCTAGTGGTTGAATAGGGAACTGCACGCCCAAAATTAACTTTCTTTTTGTAATGGCTTTTTTGTTGAAGGGGATAGCGACACGAAACCAATGTCATTCAATAGAGGACAGTGCTCAACTTTCACAAACTTTCGTTTTACCTCTAGTGGCTGAATAGGTAACTGCATGTCCAAAATCAACTTTCTTTTTGAAATAGCTTTTTTGTTGAAGGAGATAGAGACGCAAAAACAACGTCATTCAATACAGTAGGACAGTGTGCAACTTTCACAAACTTTTATTTTACCCCTAGTGGTTGAATAGGGAACATCATGTCCAAAATCACCATTCTTTTTGTAATTGCTTTTTTGTTGAAGGATATAGAGACACGAAACCAAAGTCATTTAATAGAGAAGGACAGTATACAATTTTCTCAACCTTTCGTTTTACCCCTAGTTGTTGAATAGGGAACTGCATGCCCAAAATCATCTTTCTTTTTGTAATAGTTTTTTTTTGTAGGAGATAGAGACACGAAACCAATGTCATTCAATAGAGTAGGACATAGTGCAAATTTCACAACCATTCTTTTTACCCCTAGTTGTTGAATAGGGAACTGCATGCCCAAAATCATCTTTCTTTTTGTAATAGTTTTTTGTTGAAGGAGATAGAGACACGAAACCAATGTCATTCAATAGAGGACAGTGCGCAACTTTCACAAACTTTCGTTTTACCCCTATTGGTTGAATAGGGAACTGCACACCCAAAATAAACTTTCTTTTTGTAATGGCTTTTTTTTTTTGGAGATAGAGACACGTAACCAACGTTATTCAATAGAGGACAGTGCACAACTTTCACAAACTTTCGTTTTACCCATAGTCGTTGAATAGGGAACTACATGTCCAGAATGTACTTTGTTTTGTAATAGCTTTTTTGTTGGAGATAGAGACACGAAACCCACATCATTCAATAGAGTAGGACAGTGTGCAACTTTCACAACCATTCTTTTTACCCCTAGTGGTTGAATAAGGAACTGTATGTCCAAATTTAACTTTCTTTTTCTAATAGTTTTTTGTTGAAGAAGATAACGACACGAAACCAATGTCATTCAGTAGAGGACAGTGTGCAACTTTCACAAACTTTCGTTTTACCCTTAGTGGTTAATAGTGAACTTCATGTCCAAAATCACTATTATTTTTATAATAGCTTTTTCGTTGAAGGAGATAGAGACACGAAAACAATGTCATTCAATAGAGTAGGAGAGTGTGCAACTTTCACAAACTTTCGTTTTACCCCTAGTGGTTGAAAAAGGAACTGCTTGTCCAAAATCACCATTCTTTTTGTAATATCTTTTTTGTTGAAGGATATAGAGACACGAAACCAAAGTCATTCAATAGAGGAGGACAGTGCACAACTTTCACAACCATTCTTTTTACCCCTAGACGTTGAATAGTGAACTGCTCAGCCAAAATTTACTTTCTTTTTGTAATAGCTTTTCTGTTGGAGATAGAGACACGAAACCAATGTCATACAATAGATTAGGACAGTGTGCAACTTTCACAACCATTTGTTTTACCTCTAGTGGTTGAATAGGGAACTGCATGCACAAAATTAACCTTTCTTTTTGTAATATCTTTTTTGTTGAAGGATATAGAGACACGAAACCAACTTCATTCAATAGAATAAGTCAGTGTGCAAATTTCACAACCATTCGTTTTACCCCTAGTGGTGGAATAGGCAACTGCATGTCCAAAATCACCATTCTTTTTGTAATTGCTTTTTTGTTGAAGGATATAGAGACACGAAACCAACTTCATTCAATAGAGTAGGACAGTGTGCAAATTTTAGAAATATTGTTTTTACCCCTAGTGGTTGAATAGGGAACTGCACGGTCAAAATTTTCTTTCTTTTTGTAATAGCTTTTTTGTTGAAGGAGATAGAGACACAAAACCAATGTCATTCAACAGAGTAGGACATTGCGCAACTTTCACAACCATTCGTTTTACCTCTAGTGGTTGAAATGGGAACTGCATGTCCAAAATTAACTTTCTTTTTCTAATAGTTTTTTGTTGAAGGGGATAGCGACACGAAACCAATGTCATTCAATAGAGGACAGTGCGCAACTTTCACAACCATTCGTTTTACCCCTAGTGGTGGAATAGGCAACTGCATGTTCAAAATCACCATTCTTTCTGTAATAGCTTTTTTGTTGAAGGATATAGAGACATGAAACCAAAGTCATTCAATAGAGGAGGACAGTGCACATCTTTCACGTCTATTCGTTTTACCATTTATTGGTTGAACACGGAACTGCGTGTCCAATATAAACCTTTTTGTATTAGCTTTTTTGTTAAAGGAAATTGAGACACAAAACCAACGTCATTCAATAGAGTAGGACAGTGTGCAACTTTCACAACCATTCGTTTTACCCTTGATGGTTGAATAGGGAACTCCATGGCCAAAATGTACTTTCTTTTTGAAATAGCTTTTTTTGTTGGAGATAGAGACACGAAACCAACATCATGCAATAAAGTAGGACAGTGTGCAACTTTCACAACAATTTGTTTTACCTTTCACAACCATTTGTTTTACTACTAGTCGTTGAATAGGGAACTGCATGTCCAAATTTAACTTTCTTTTTTGTAACAGCTTTTTTGTTGAAGGATATAGAGACACGAAACCAACTTCATTCAATAGAGTAGGACAGTGCGCAACTTTCACAACCATTCATTTTACTCGTTTTAGAAATATTGTTTTTACCCCTAATGGTTGAAATGGGAACTGCATGTCCAAAATTAACTTTCTTTTTCTAATAGTTTTTTGTTGATGGGGATAGCGACACGAAACCAATAGAGGACAGTGCGCAACTTTCACAACTATTCGTTTTACCCCTAGTGGTTGAATAGGGAACTGCACACCCAAAATTTTCTTTTTTTGTAATAGCTTTTTTGTTGGAGATAGAGACACGAAACCAATGTCATTCAATAGAGGACAGTGCGCAACTTTCAGAAACTTTTGTTTTACCCCTAGTGGTTGAATAGGGAACTGCACACCCAAAATTTTCTTTTTTTTGTAATAGCTTTTTTGTTGGAGATAGAGACATGAAACCAATGTCATTCAATACATTAGGACAGTGTGCAACTTTCACAACTATTCGTTTTACCCCTAGTGGTTGAATAGGGAACTGTACGCCCAAAATTATCTTTCTTTTTGTAATAGCTTTTTTGTTGAAGGAAAAAGAGACACGAAACCAATGTCATTCAATAGAGAAGGATATTGCGCAACTTTCACAACCTTTCATTTTACCCCTAGTTATTGAGCACGGAATTGCATGTCCAATATAAACCTTTTTGTAATAGCTATTTTGTTGAAGTGTATAGAAACACGAAACCAACGTCGTTCAAAGAGTAGAACAGTGCACAACTTTCACAACCTTTTGTTTTACCCCTAGTGGTTGAATAGGGTCCAAAATGTAAATTTGTTTTGTAATAGCTTTTTTGTTGAATTATATAGAGACACGAAACCAATGTCATTCAATAGAGGACAGTGCGCAACTTTCACAACTATTCGTTTTACCCCTAGTGGTTGAATAGGGTCCAAAATGTAAATTCGTTTTGTAATAGCTTTTTTGTTGAATTATATAGAGACACGAAACCAATGTCATTCAATAGAGAAGGACAGTGTGCAACTTTCACAACCTTTCGTTTTACCCCTAGTGTTTGAATAGGGTCCAAAATTTAAATTCGTTTTGTAATAGCTTTTTTGTTGAAGTAAAAAGAGACAAGAAACCAACATCATTCAGTAGAGTAGGACAGTGTGCAACTTTCACAACCTTTCGTTTTACCCCTAGTGGTTGAATAGGGTCCAAAATTTACATTCTTTTTGTAATAGCTTTTTCGTTGGAGTTAGAGACACAAAACCAATGTCATTCAATAAAGTAGGACAGTGTGCAACTTTCACAACCGTTAGTTTTACCCCTAGACGTTGAATAGTGAACTGCTTGGCCAAAATTTACTTTCTTTTGTAATAGCACTTTGTTGGAGATAGAGACACAAAACCAATGTCATATAATAGAGTAGGATAGTGTGCAGTTTTCACAACCATTTGTTTTACCTCTAGTGCTTGAATAGGGAACTGCACGCACAAAATTAACCTTTCTTTTTGTAATAGCTTTTTTGTTGAAGGATATAGAGACACGAAACCAACTTCATTCAATAGAGAAGGTCAGTGTGCAAATTTCTTAACCATTCGTTTTACCCCTAGTGGTGGAATAGGCAACTGCATGTCCAAAATCACCTTTCCTTTTGTAAAAGGTTTTTTGTTGAAGGGTATAGAGACATTAAACCAACGTCATTCAATAGAGTAGGACAGTGTGCAAATTTCACAACCATTCGTTTTACCCCTGGTGGTTGAATAGGGAACTCCATGGCCAAAATGTACTTTCTTTTTGAAACAGCTTTTTTGTTGGAGATAGAGACATGAAACCAATGTCATTCAATAGAGGACAGTGAGCAAGTTTCACAACCTTTTGTTTTACCCCTAAAGGTTGAATAAGGAACTGCACACCCAAAATTAACTTTCTTTTTGTAATAGCTTTTTTGTTGAAGTAAAAAGAGACAAGAAACCAATGTCATTCAAAGTGGAGGACAGTGCACAACTTTCACAACCTTTCATTTTACCCCTAGTTATTGAACACAGAACTGCATGTCCAATATAAACCTTTTTGTAATAGCTTTTTTGTTAAAGGATGTAGAGACACGAAACCAATGTCATTCAAAGAGGAGGACAGTGCACAACTTTCACAACCTTTCGTTTTACCCCTAGTGGTTGAATAAGGTCCAAAATTTACATTCTTTTTGTAATAGCTTTTTTGTTGAATTATATAGAGACACAAAACCAACGTCATTCAATAGAGTAGGACAGTTTGCAACTTTCACAACCTTTTGTTTTACCCCTAATGGTTGAATAGGGAACTTCACGCACAAAATTAACTTTCTTTTTGTAATAGCTTTTTTGTTGAAGGAGATAGCGACACGAAACCAATGTCATTCAATAGAGGACAGTGCGCAACTTTCACAAACTTTCATTTTACCCCTAGTGGTTGAATAGGGAACTGCATGTCCAAAATCACCTTTCTTTTTGTAATAGCTTTTTTGTTGAAGGAAATAGAGACACGAAACCAAAGTCATTCAATAGAGTAGGGCAGTGTGCAACTTTCGCAACCATTTGTTTTACCCCTAGTGGTTGAATAGGGAACTGCATGTCCAAAATTAACTTTCTTTTTGTAATAGCTTTTTTGTTTGGAGATAGCGACATGAAACCAGTGTCATTCAATAGAGGACAGTGCGCAACTTTCACAAACTTTCGTTTTATCCCTATTGGTTGAATTGGGAACTGCATGTCCAAAATCACATTTCCTTTTGTAAAAGCTTTTTTGTTGTAGGAGATAGCGAAACTCAACCAATGTCATATAATAGAGGACTGTGCGCAACTTTCAAAAACTTTCGTTTACCCCTAGTGGTTGAACATGGAACTGCATTGCCAAAATAACCTTTCTTTTTGTAATAGCTTTTTTTAAGCATATAGAGACACAAAACCAATGTCATTCAACAGAGTAGGACATTGCGCAACTTTCACAACCATTCGTTTTACCTCTAGTGGTTGAAATGGGAACTGCATGTCCAAAATTAACTTTCTTTTTGTAATAGCTTTTTTGTTGAAGTAAAAAGAGACAAGAAACCAATGTCATTCAAAGTGGAGGACAGTGCACAACTTTCACAACCTTTCATTTTACCCCTAGTTATTGAACACAGAACTGCATGTCCAATATAAACCTTTTTGTAATAGCTTTTTTGTTAAAGGATGTAGAGACACGAAACCAATGTCATTCAAAGAGGAGGACAGTGCACAACTTTCACAACCTTTCGTTTTACCCCTAGTGGTTGAATAAGGTCCAAAATTTACATTCTTTTTGTAATAGCTTTTTTGTTGAATTATATAGAGACACAAAACCAACGTCATTCAATAGAGTAGGACAGTTTGCAACTTTCACAACCTTTTGTTTTACCCCTAATGGTTGAATAGGGAACTTCACGCACAAAATTAACTTTCTTTTTGTAATAGCTTTTTTGTTGAAGGAGATAGCGACACGAAACCAATGTCATTCAATAGAGGACAGTGCGCAACTTTCACAAACTTTCATTTTACCCCTAGTGGTTGAATAGGGAACTGCATGTCCAAAATCACCTTTCTTTTTGTAATAGCTTTTTTGTTGAAGGAAATAGAGACACGAAACCAAAGTCATTCAATAGAGTAGGGCAGTGTGCAACTTTCGCAACCATTTGTTTTACCCCTAGTGGTTGAATAGGGAACTGCATGTCCAAAATTAACTTTCTTTTTGTAATAGCTTTTTTGTTTGGAGATAGCGACATGAAACCAGTGTCATTCAATAGAGGACAGTGCGCAACTTTCACAAACTTTCGTTTTATCCCTATTGGTTGAATTGGGAACTGCATGTCCAAAATCACATTTCCTTTTGTAAAAGCTTTTTTGTTGTAGGAGATAGCGAAACTCAACCAATGTCATATAATAGAGGACTGTGCGCAACTTTCAAAAACTTTCGTTTACCCCTAGTGGTTGAACATGGAACTGCATTGCCAAAATAACCTTTCTTTTTGTAATAGCTTTTTTTAAGCATATAGAGACACAAAACCAATGTCATTCAACAGAGTAGGACATTGCGCAACTTTCACAACCATTCGTTTTACCTCTAGTGGTTGAAATGGGAACTGCATGTCCAAAATTAACTTTCTTTTTCTAATAGTTTTTTGTTGAAGGGGATAGCGACACGAAACCAATAGAGGACAGTGCGCAACTTTCACAACCATTCGTTTTACCTCTAGTGGTTGAAATGGGAACTGCATGTCCAAAATCACCTTTCTTTTTGTAATAGCTTTTTTGTTGAAGGAGATAGAGACATGAAAACAATGTCTTTCAATAGATTAGGACAGTGTGCAACTTTCACAAACTTTTGTTTTACCCCTAGTGGTTGAATAGGGAACATCATGTCCAAAATCATCATTCTTTTTGTAATAGCTTTTTTGTTGAAGGATATAGAGACACGAAACTAAAGTAATTCAATAGAGGAGGACAATATACAACTTTCATAACCTTTCGTTTTACCCCTAGTTGTTGAATAGGGAACTGCATGCCCAAAATGTACTTTCTTTTGTAATAGCTTTTTTGTTGGAGATAGAGACACAAAACCCACATCATTCAATAGAGTAAGACAGTGTACAACTTTCACAACCATTCTTTTTACCCCTAGTGGTTGAATATGGAACTGTATGTCCAAATGTAACTTTCTTTTTCTAATTGTTTTTTGTTGAAGGAGATAACGACACAAAACCAATATAATTCAATATAGGACAGTGCGCAACTTTCACAAACTTTCGTTTTACCCCTAGTGGTTGAATAGTGAATTGCATGTCCAAAATCACCATTCTTTTTATAATAGCTTTTTTGTTGAAGGAGATAGAGACACGAAAACAATGTCATTCAATAGAGTAGGAGAGTGTGCAACTTTCAGAAGCTTTTGTTTTACCCCTAGTGGTTGAATAGGGAACTGCATGTCCAAAATCACCTTACTTTTTGTAATAGCTTTTTTATTGACGGATATAGAGACACGAAACCAATATCATTCAATAGAGGAGGACAGTCCACAATTTTCACAACCTTTCGTTTTACCCCTAATGGTTGAATAGGGAATTGCATGTCCAAAATTAACATTCTTTTTGTAATAGCTTTTTTGTTGAAGGATATAGAGACACAAAACCAATGTCATTCAATAGAGGAGGACAGTGAGCAACTTTCACAACCATTCGTTTTCCCCCTAGTGGTTGAATAGGGAACTGCACACCCAAAATAAACTTTCTTTTTGTAATAGCTTTTTTGTTGAAGTAGATAAAGACACAAAACCAATGTCATTCAATAGAGTAGGACATTGTGCAACTTTCACAACCTTTCTTTTACACCTATTGGTTGAATATGGAACTGCATGTCCAAAATCACCTTTCTTTTCTTTTTGCCAAAGCGACACTGATAATAGTAGTGCCTGTGTCGACTTGTTTACGGACAGGAAATAACGTTCCAGCTTTGAACAAAGTAAATTTATTCTCTAAATTTTAATCTATGCACAACAATTTATAGACTGTGTCATATAGCTTGGGCTCACAGCAAACCTGCAATAAAAACAATACATTTCAAACATAGCCATACTCATTTCAAAGTATTAAATCGTATCTGGTCACAAGAGTATTCCAATGACTGTAACAACGTTCCTGATGCCTTTAAGGGTGCCTTTTTTTGTATCCTGGGGGACAAGCATTTGAAATTTATGTGAAAATGATTGAAAATGGAGTCCCTGGACCCTGCAAATATTTTTATTTTTTTATTATTATTATTAATAAACATCAACATTGGTGTCCATGGACGCCATGCCAGAAGCAGACGTGTGAGGCCCCGATCGATTCTGGCCAATTTTCTGAAATCATCTGATAAAGATCTCGTGTTGCGCCAGGCAAGGAGCAAAGGAAAGCATTCTTGCAGGAATCACAATGTTTTCTTGTTCCCAGACTTTGTGAATTCGACAAGAGAGAAACGCGATCGGTTCAATGAATGTAAGAAACTCTTACACCAACAGAAGATCACTTTTGCACTGATGTTCCCGGCCAAACTGAGAATAGAAATGAAGAATGGTCGCAAAGTATTTACATGTCCAAAACAGGCACTTTCCTTCATAAATACATTGGAGTAAGCCATTTGATGTTTCTTATATTAGTGGACTGACTCGCAGTTCAGGGACTCTATTATCTGAGGAAGCTGGGTGCCATTTTTGTTTCTTTTTGTGCTGGCTCTGCCTAGCGGCTGGAGTTTGTTTTGACTCCAAGAAACCTTTGCATTGACGGAAGATAATTTTTTACACTGAAGTTCCCTGCCAGATCGAGAATGGACACTATGGATGACCGCAAAATATCTACATGCTCACATAAAGGATGTCTTTTATAAAGTTGACAGGCTGAGTAAGTTATGGTGTATTTTTATTTTTTTGTTTTTTGTGCGGCCTCCGAGTTAGTTTGGCTCTTGATCATCCGAGGAATCGGGATGCCGGTTTTGTTTTTCGTGCTGGCTCCGCATAGCGGCTGGAGCTTGTTCTGTTGAATAACACTCCTTTGGAACAGCTGTGGATAAATCTGTACGTTCTTTGTGCTTATGCCTCCTGTTGGCTGGAGTTTGTTTTTGTGGAGTATTTTTAAGGGACAGTTGAATTATTACATCATCTGCTGAACTCATAACAGCCAGCTCACTGAACAATTGTTTGTCTGTCTGAGGAAAGTGAACAGGTTTATATCAGCTGGAGTTTGTTTTGCGGAGGATCACACCTTCGAGATGGTTCTGTGAATGAGTCTACATGTTTTTTCTGTTATTCTGCCTGTTGGCTAGGGTCTGTTTTACAAAGTATTTTCTGTTATGTAATTTTGCCTCACAAAATTTGTATAGAAGCACCGGAATTGAGCAATCCGATGGCAAAGTTGTCACAGGGGATAGGCGTACTCGTAGGCGTACATGGATTCTTTGAGTTTAGAGGGATTGACGCCGGTTGGCACTGTTGTGCACAAGGTTAATGCTGTTTGTTTTGTAGGCGTACATGGACTCTTTGAGTTTAGAGGGATTGACACCGGTTGGCACTGTCGTGCACAGGGTTAATGCTGTTTGTTTTGTTTGGGGGGAAGTTCAGGGTTTGATTGTTGCATTAATGGGGAATGTGGTCTGTGTAATCTTGTTTTTGACACACAATTTTTTTTTATTATTATATCAATATGTCAAATGTTAATATGAATAAGTTGTCTCTCACCACAAGGAATGTGAATGGGTTGGGGCACCCCATAAAAAGAAGGAAGGTTATTACTTTTCTTAAATGTAAGAAATACGATATAGTGTTTCTTTAAGAAACACATCTCTCCCCGCAGGAAACTGAAAAATTTGGGAAGATATGGGGTGGACATGTTTTTTTAGTGCTGGCTCAAGTAAGAGCAAGGGAGTCATTATATTAGTAAATAAACATTTACAATTCAAATGTCTCAAATAGACTAAAGATAAATTAGGGAGAGTCATTATTGTTTTAGCTGAAATTCAATGGCAAAGGTTGATTTTGGCAAATATTTACGCACCTAACGCTGATAATCAGGGCTTTTTTTATAGATCTTGAAGGGATGCTATCCTCTGTGGGCGTGGCTTGGGAGGCACTTAAGGCAGTTCTTAGGGGTCGGATCATACAGTATGCCTCCTTCATCAAAAAATCCAAAGCACGAGAACTTGTGGAGTTGGAAGGAAATATTAAAAATGCAGAGGCAGAGATGAAGTATGAGTATGTCATCTGATGGCCTCAGAGAACTGACCCAACTGAAATACAGATATAATACTATTTTGTCGCAGAAAGTGGAGTTTTGGTTATTCAGGGCAAGACAGTCATACTTTGAGTCGGGGGACAAAGCAGGGAAGCTTTTGGCTAGATATATAAAACAGAGAGAGTCTTTTTCTACCTTTCCCTCAGTGAAATCTGCTGGTGGTGAAATGTTTACCTCAGCCATTGATATTAATAATGCCTTTAAAGAATTCTGTCTTGATCTTTATAGTTCCACGTCTTCGTATACTGATGAAGATATTAGAAACTTTATGGAACCATTAGATCTTCCTAAACTGAAGACTGAGCAAAAAAACGCTCTTGATTCTGAGATAACCTTGGAGGAGCTTGACGAGGTAATTAAGTCCCTACCTACTGGCAAGGCTCCGGGGCCAGATGGTTTTGCCGCAGAAATTTTTAGATCTTATGCTACAGAACTGGCTCCATATTTGATAGAGGTTTATACTGAATTATTAAAGAATGGAAAGCTTCCTCCAACCATGACACAAGCCCGGATCAGTCTGATTCTTAAAAAGGACAAAGATCCAAGCGAGTGTAAAAGTTACCGTCCAATCTCCCTGATCCAACTAGATGTAAAAATTGTATCAAAAATTTTGGCTAACTGATTAAGTAAGGTTATGACATCTCTTATACATATAGATCAGGTGGGGTTTATTCGGGGCCGCAGCTCTTCTGATAAAATCAGGTGTCTCATCAATATCATGTGGTCAGTAGCGAATGATCAGTCTCCGGTTGCTGCCATCTCACTTGATGCCGAAAAGGTGTTTGATATGGTAGAATGGGATTATCTTTTTAAGATTTTGGAAATGTATGGGTTCGGGAGTACATTTATTGGTTGGATTAAGTTACTTTATAAATACCCCATAGCAGCGGTACAAACAAATGGATTAATTTCAGATTATTTTACTCTGAATAGGGGCACTCGGCCAGGTTGCCTTCTTTCCCCATTATTGTTCTGTCTTGCCCTGGAACCATTAGCAGCCGCGATAAGAAAGGAGGATGATTTTCCAGGGGTGACGGCGGGAGGTGTGGAGCATAAACTTCCGCTTTACGCAGATGATATTTTTTTATTTGTCTCCGACCCCACTAGATCTGTGCCTTGCCTCCACAGAATTATTCATTCCTTTTCCAAGTTCTCAGGATACAAAGTCAATTGGTCTAAATCCGAAGCTTTGGCTTTGACAGCGTCCTGTCCTGTAACGGCCTTCCAGCCGGGCACCTTCCAGTGGCCCAAACAGGGCATTAAGTATTTGGGAATTTTATTCCCAGCAAATTTGTCTGATTTAGTCAGAGTTAATTTTGATCCCTTAATAAAAAGGTTTTCAAATGATGTGGACAGGTGGGCTTCATTACACTTATCGATGATTGGGAAGGTTAATGTAATTAAAATGAATTGTTTTCCTAAATTCAACTACCTGTTACAATCTCTCTCTATAGATGTCCCCCTCTCTTATTTCAAGCAATCTGATAGCATAGCGAAGTCCTTCATTTGGAATGGTAAGTGTGCCAGGTTAAATTTCAATAAGTTACATAGGCCGATTGACAAAGATGGGTTACCCAAGATTTTGTTTTATTATTATGCATTCAGTCTCAGACATTTGGCTCATTGGTCATTTCCACCTGAGAGAGCCCCTCCCTGGTTTTGTATTGAAAAGGAAGCTCTTGCCCCTATCTCGTCTCTGCATAGCCTTTCGATCAAATTAATCGGAGAAGTTAAGTCACACCCCATTATTTTGCATTTACACTCGATATGGACAAAAGTGTCCAGAGTGTTTAATTCGGATATTTATTTAAACGTAGCCTCGAGCATATGGCAGAACCCTAAACTATGCATTAATATGTCCCCTTTCTGTTGGTCAGATTGGATTGTGAGGGGGGTTAATACACTCGGTGACCTATATGCAGTGGCGTATCCAGGACATTTGTACTGGGGTAGCCAAAATGGGGCACATACCTAGTGTGGGGTGGCGATACTGGGAGAACCTTTATGAATGGCACATGATCAAAATGTGTAAATATCGCATTGCTTTGCTTCAACATCTACACATGTAGAATAAATGAATTCTTAAACTCATGTTAGCATTCACTGAATTGTTTGTATTCAATATCAGACTGTTGTTTTGACATTTGACAGTTTTCTATTCCTGTTCTATTTCAACCTATTACAGTTTCTGGGAATCTCTGGTTATTTTAACATAACATCCATTTTTAAATCAGTAATTGTTTAGGAAAAGTCAGTTACACATTTTTAAGAGCTATTCTCATTGTAGAGAATTAATCTGCGTATAACATCATATAGTGTATAATCATAAAAAGATACAAGTACAGGTGATAACTGATTGAGGCACAATTCAATCAATCATTCAATCAATTATTCATTCATTTATCAGCTATAACTGCACTGTCCAGCAGAAATATTGTTAAATTGGGTACAAATCAGTGTGTGAAATTGGCTACGAGGGCTTATAGGTGTCTGTCTGGAAACCCCAAAATTGCAGATTGAGCTCTGAATACAGTAAAAAACAAAACTCTATTTACAGTGTCTACTCAGGTTTATTTTCCACATGTTCTGATAGCTTCAATTACTTTGAATATTACCAAATAAAATAGGTAGTCAAATCATTTGTGTCATTTAAGTACAATTTGCCCTGCCTCTGCATATTTAAAATGTAAAATAAGGTATAAAAACTTTGAAGATTTTATTGGTCTGACTGACCAATAATACACATAAAGAGCTCATAAATAACTCATGTAAAGATTTAAAGTACAGTCACAGCACAAACCCTTCCATTTCACACACAGGTTAGCCATATATATAACTTTAGCTATTGAACATATACATCTGTAAAACGCTTTACATACCTCCGTCATTAAATCAGAAAACATGGCATTTCATATTTCATGTCAATATAAAGATAACATGCTGAATGTGGTGTAGGGTCTAGCTTACTCTTTAACCTAGCTACTGTAACAATGAAAAAATGTTTTCACATTCACATGGAAATTCTGGATAAATTAAACGATAGATTAGATGAACATACCTCTCAAATAACAGCTTTCTTTTTGACCACAAATCGACGTCGTCAACTCATTGGAAGTTGGAGGTAGACGCTAGCTCGTGTCAGCTTCGTGCTTCTGACCGACCATTATACTCCAGACCTGGCGCCCGCTGCCCGCGACCTGCGGCACCTGCCTGGCCACCCGCGGCCTGGCCACCCGCGGCCTGCCCCTCCCCCCACTGATCAAAGATCCGCTCACACAGCTTCAGTCCCACCACTACTATAATGGTCAGAAATATAAAACTGACCCTGGGTCAGTGTGGCTCTAAATCAACAAATGACCTGAGATGTCATCTTTGATTGACAGGTGTTTCTATTGGTTCTTCGTTCTTGTATTGATGAACATGATGAACTACCAATCAGTTCTGGGGTGGCCACAGGATGGCCAATGAGATTTCAGGGGTTGCCCAGGCCACCACAGGCCACCCCCTAAAATCACCACTGCCTATATGAGAGTGGAGTATTGAGACCTTTTGAAAATTTGGTTCAAAATTTTAGAATTCCCAGATCTAAAATTGCGCCACCTACTCTGCACTGTTTTTGGGAGTGGCACGCACCCCCCTAGTGTGGCAGATACTCTGGGATTGGTGATTACCGCTTTTGGAAAAGAATAATAGAGGGGGTTAAGTATTGATTCTGTTTGTATATGTTCTTGCTTTTATGTGTTAATATAGGAATCAATAAAAAAATGTTAATGTAAAAATAAACATCAACATTATACACTTTGTATATTTACACATATTAAACGTACAACAAGAAGTGTACAGAAGAGGAAAAAAGTGCAAGGGGAGGTTGGAATATACTGTATTAAATAACACAAAAATACATATATAATTCAAATAAATATTTTATAAAATTTACTAATCTTACAAGTCTTTATAGCTTATTTATTCAGGGAGTCTCTAATACTGTAAATATATAGTTTTACTTAATAAAAGAATAAAGTTTGTTTTTTTATTTGAGTAAATTTGTATTTATGAATGTAAAATTTAGTCAGGATTATAATTAAATTAATAAGATAAAAGTAGAGTTCTTCTTCTTTTGAATAATTGGTGAAGCCAAAAAGTAAATTTTCCCACAATAATGAAAACGGACTTGGACACTGAATATTGTCAATAATACATTTCTATAGAGTAATCGAATGAATACAATGCTAAAATAAATGTAAAACAGTTTCTTCATGGTCATTGCAAAACACACAGTTTGCATTTATATATTTTTTGAATTTCAGCAAATAATGATTTGTTGGATAGAATCTGTGTAAAAGTTTAAATGAAACCTCTTTCACCGTGTTCCTGATATGATACTTTTGAGGCAGTAACCACACTTTTTTTCCCAGCATTTTACTTTTCCATTTAACAAAGAGTTCCAATATGACACAACATAAGGCATAAAGACAATTTCTCTTTGAAAAAGTGTGCGTTACTGTTATTATTTTTAGCGTCATTGATAACATAGTCAGGATTTAGTCAGGATTATAATCATTTTACCAACTAAGGTTTCAAAAACATCAAACGAGATCAATTCTATGAAATGGTATTTGCAAACACTTTTAAACAACATTTGAGTATCAGAGGGGATACTGAAGTTATCTAATTATATATAACAATCTCTGGTCGATGTACACTCGCCGACGCTATCTTGCCCTTAATCCAACGCGGAGAGAGAGAGCACGAGCGGGAGTGAGCGAGAGACAGCAGTTCACAGCTTCATTTCATTCCTGCAATATTTTATTTCACGCTGGCTGTAGTGTTTTACTTTTTTTGACTGATCAAAACTTGATTAAAAATAGCTTGATAAAATATAGCGACCCAAAATCATACAGATAAATTGAGCAATTTATTATTAATAAAGATTAAATATTTGACTTATTATTATTATTATTTTGCTATATGCTAAGTGATTTCTTTCTTCACTAATTCACTGAGGTGATGTTATCGTTAACTCAGAAGACTGCGCACAATGGAAATTATTCAAATATTCATTTTCCACATGGACCTATTCGACTAAATATTCAATGGATGTAGTTATTAATAACTTTAGTAATGTATTACAGTCGCATGAGGGCGCTAGGCGCACATGTCATGCCTTCGTATGGAGTCTGGGAGAGTGTCAAGATGGTAAAATAACAAAAATAAATACAATCATGTACGCTTGTACAAATGTTGGCAGTTTTTTAGCAGTATTAATATTTTAATAATTATGGAAATATAATCATAAACATAATTAAGATTGATTGTATATATCATTTTATGAGACGTATTATTGTTGTTATTATGATTATTATTATTATCCTACATGTAAGATAAAAGTTCCTGCGTCATCCAGCGCTCTCTCCGACGCTCCGTGTATACGTCATATACGTCAGAGGGATGCCGTTTTATATTTCCAAATAAACAAAAGTGTCTTTGGTTGTTAGTGTTGTTGAATGGGCATACAGTCGCAGCGCTGACGCACGGACCTGCGGCAGCCAATAGATGCCCAGACCGTTCTCTGTGTAAGCAGCAGCTCACTCTTTCAGAAATGGAGGAAACGGCGCTGTAAAAAGGCCACACTTTTGTAAACACATAATCATATTATTGTCAACGGCTTAATACAGGAATTTCAATGTCAGTGGCAAATGCAAAACAGACCATTCTCAATCCGGTAAGACCTCGATTTATGAAGCAGAACTCTCACAAGCGTTTTGTGCATTTGAACCATTGTGATGCTGTTCATAACAGTGGCTTACACTAAAATATATTGCAAATGGATAGTATTTTTAATGCCAATGAATATGTTTTTTATTGTAATTTTCACCAGACAGTTCCCTTCACAGAGATCATACCGGGTGGTCTTCTCCTAGGAGAGATGATTGTTATTCAGGGATGTGTTCGTAATGATGCTGACAGGTAACACAAACTCAATACTTAACTCATCCGTGTGTTAATTCTCATAAATTAAATTATATATAAATGATCACTTCACTTCAGCTATGCAATGTTCTCCTGAGACTTGTACTTCCAAGTCCTTTACATCCTCCTGAGACCTGAGACCCACTGTACTGAACATTACATTTCTGTTGGTATCTCTGAGATCATACATGCCATTGTTGTGTAAAGTCAAAACACTTTTATAGTACCCTTGGCTTTTCTGTCATACCAAATGTTATGTAATAATATTAATAATAACAAAAACAGTCATTTTTATTGTTTTTTTTTTAATTATTATTCTAAACATCTTACATTTTTTAAATGAATGTTACCAAAGAAAATACTTTTTTTTTGTTTTTTTTTTATGTATTAAATTGCAATTATGTAAAATCTTAAAAGCCAAAAAATTTATTATTATTTCAGTGTATTACCTGTGCATCAATAGGTTTCAGTTTGATCTGACGTGTGGCAGCAGCACTAAGCCACCGGCAGACATTGCCTTTCACTTCAGTCCGCACTTCAGCAGTTCTCCACGGATTGTGTGCAACTCCTTACAACGTGGAAGCTGGGGCAGAGAGGAAAATATGGACCTGATGCCTTTCAAACAGGGAGCATTCTTTGAGACCATCATCCTGGTGCTCTGTGATGTTTTCAAAGTGAGTGTGAAACTTAACATGACATTTGAGTTAAAAGTATCTTCTTAAAGGCATGGCACAAACATTTTGATATTATTTTTGTGGATGAAGTAGTTGGTTATCTTTAACAGGAATAGTAGTAATAAATATTATAAGTTTCCAAACTTCTTATTGGCCAAGTGACAGAAATGTTAATTATTTAATCTTGTAGGTGGCTGTAAACGGTGCTCATGTTTTGGAGTACAAGCACAGAATTCCACTTGAGAGGGTTGACACATGTTCAGTCTCTGGAAAAGTAGAAATTCATGCAATCAGCTTTGTCCCTGATTCAGTAAGTACAAACATGTGACATGTATTCTGCTTCACATCAGATATCATATGTATTTTGTTTACAAGGGTAACAAAACATTTTAACTGTGCAATTATCAACTGTTTAATACCATTGTTTTCTCACAGGCTGTATTTTCAAAATCAGCTGACCTTGTAAGTTCATTATTCCTACTGAATTATATGAATTATGACTTAATTGTATTTTATAGGGCACGTTATATTTATAGAATCAGTATTTGACCCACAAGACATACTGTGCCTTTTGCAGAGCATACCCTACAAGGGCAGTTTACTTAGAGGGCTCACTCCAGGGAAGCATATAACAATCAAAGGGCATATCAGTTTATTCCCTCACAGGTAGTTACGAAACATATCTTTTTTTCTTTCTTTCTTTCTTTTTTTTTTTTTTGATGGTGTGACACTTTAAATGTCTGTTTGGACTTTTTCCTTAAGTTTCACTGTTAACCTGAGGTGCAGTCAATCAGACAACATTGCTCTACACCTAAACACACGCATCAGAACAGGCATGCTCATCAGGAACTCTTTTCTTAGCCAATCATGGGGCCTGGAGGAATGTGAACTACCATACTTTCCTTTCTCTGCTGGAAAATACTTTGAGGTACCTTTATCCTATTCCACAGTACACTGCCTTGTTTTCCATAGCCAGGGTCTTAAACTGTAATTGGGGTGTGCAAGGTTATTGTTCTCATAAGGTAAATTTAAATATAATGTGTCAAATTACTGACTCGATGTAGAGGTCATGTGGAGAAATTGGGACTTAATTTATTGGGACTTTTTCATTTTATTTAGTTTATTCCCTCACAGGTATAATTCATACTGCTTTTTTGTGTGGCCATCAGATAGTTCAGTTATTAATCTTTACTTCACTTCATGCAGAACAGTGGCGTATTTCCGAAATGAGAAAACAATAAACAATGTTATTTTTTTCTCCATTTTGTCAGATGATCATCCTGTGTCAGTCTTATCAGTTTAAGATCGCGGTAAACGGATCCCACCTACTGGACTACAGACACAAGGTTCAGGACTTTAGCTCTATTGACCAGCTGGAGATTCTGGGTGATGTGGAACTGCAGAGCGTTCAATTGTGGTGAGAGCTAAAGCAACATCAGGATATTTGGATTTTTCTTCACCTCTCTCTATTGAGTGTTCATCAGCCATGGTTTTGGGCATGGTTCTGTTATGACGTTGATGTCTCGTGTCGATAGAATTGATGTAGGTCAAGTTGACAAATTTAAGGGTTTAACTATATTTACTCTATCTGCTTCTCTTTACACAAAGGACCTAATTTAAACCACAACCCGCACTTGCTCTCTTTATGCTGCGAAAACAAGACAGACTTCTAAAACTCTCTATGTAAGATAACATTACATTTACAACAAATATTTGTAAAAGTGTTTGCATGCTTCAGTACTGTATGCAGAAAATGTAGTGAGCTCCATGGGCTGCATTCTTCGTTTACACAATGTAATTGCACTTAACAGAGATTAAATATATTAACTTCCAATCTCACATCATGACTGCATTTTCAATCTATAGACATAGCACAGTAGCAGTCACATTCCCCTAGAACGCTGTGACAAGGAGATGTTGGTTAAATCTTTCGGAAAAACAAATACCGTGGTTCCAAAAAGAAATGAATTAATTAAGCCACATTTAGAAATCTATGAATTTATTTACTTTAGATAACAAAACCTAAAATAACGGGGCATCTACAAACATATCAGAATCAGAATCAAAATGAGCTTTATTGCCAAGTATGCTTACACATACAAGGAATTTGTCTTGGTGACAAGAGCTTCCAGTACACAACAATAGAAAAACAGCAACAAGACTTTTAAAAAATAATTAAAATTGAATAAAAAATAGATAAATATTGAAAAGAAAAAGTATATATAGAATACACAATAGACTATATATATATATATATATATATATATATATGTATGTATGTATGTATGTGTGTATGTATATATATATATATATATATATATATATATATCCTCAACTGGCAAAGGAAGAACAACCTCTGCTGGGCCTCTTTTGCAATGGAGTCAATGTGGGTCTCCCACTTCAGGTCCTGTGAGATGGTAGTGCCCAGGAACCTGAATGACTCCACTGCTGCCACAGTGCTGTTTAGAATGGTGAGGTGGTACAGTGTTGGGGGGTTCCTCTTTAAGTCCACAATCATCTCCACCGTTTTGAGCATGTTCAGCGCATGCCACTCCACACTGATGCAGTGTCGTTAGCTGAAAACTTGTTTTTCAGCTTCTCAGAGTATCTTCTTTTAGCCACTCTGATTCCCTTATTCAGTGTGTTCCTGGCCTGATTGTACAAGACTTTATCCCCAACTCTGTAAGAATCCTCTTTGGCCTGATGAAGCTGCCTGAGTTCCGCTGTAAACCATGGTTTGTCGTTGTTAAATAAGTCCTAGTAGGAATGCACATATCCTCACAGAAACTGATATATGATGTTACAGTATCTTGTGAGCTCATCCAGATTGGTGTCTGCAGCTTCAAGAACACACTAGACCTCATATCAGAACTAACTTCACTTTTCTGAACCATTTTTGCAACTTGATTTTTAGTCGGCAAATGAAGTGTGTTCAGAGGTGTTGTAGCAGAGTGGCTACTGGTGTAGTTCATTAAATTAACTAAGGACATGTCATCCAGAAATTATCCAAATACTTTGTCTTCATTTTGAACATATACAGGTGCATCTCAATAAATTAGAATGTTGTGGAAAAGTTCATTTATTCCAGTAATTCAACTCAAATTGTGAAACTCGTGTATTAAATAAATTCAATGCAGACAGACTGAAGTAGTTTAAGTCTTTGGTTCTTTTAATTGTGATGATTTTGGCTCACATTTAACAAAAACCCACCAATTCACTATCTCAACAAATTAGAATATGGTGACATGCCAATCAGCTAATCAACTCAAAACACCTGCAAAGGTTTCCTGAGCCTTCAAAATGGTCTCTCAGCTTGGTTCACTAGGCTACACAATCATGGGGAAGACTGCTGATCTGACAGTTGTCCAGAAGAAAATCATTGACACCCTTCACAAGGAGGGTAAGCCACAAACATTCATTGCCAAAGAAGCTGGCTGTTCACAGAGTGCTGTATCCAAGCATGTTAACAGATAGTTGAGTGGAAGGAAAAAGTGTGGAAGAAAAAGATGCACAACCAACCGAGAGAACCGCAGCCTTATGAGGATTGTCAAGCAAAATCGATTCAAGAATTTGGGTGAACTTCACAAGGAATGGACTGAGGCTGGGGTCAAGGCATCAAGAGCCACCACACACAGACGTGTCAAGGAATTTGGCTACAGTTGTCGTATTCCTCTTGTTAAGCCACTCCTGAACCACAGACAATGCCAGAGGCGTCTTACCTGGGCTAAGGAGAAGAAGAACTGGACTGTTGCCCAGTGGTCCAAAGTCCTCTTTTCAGATGAGAGCAAGTTTTGTATTTCATTTGGAAACCAAGGTCCTAGAGTCTGGAGGAAGGGTGGAGAAGCTCATAGCCCAAGTTGCTTGAAGTCCAGTGTTAAGTTTCCACAGTCTGTGATGATTTGGGGTGCAATGTCATCTGCTGGTGTTGGTCCATTGTGTTTTTTGAAAACCAAAGTCACTGCACCCGTTTACCAAGAAATTTTGGAGCACTTCATGCTTCCTTCTGCTGACCAGCTTTTTAAAGATGCTGATTTCATTTTCCAGCAGGATTTGGCACCTGCCCACACTGCCAAAAGCACCAAAAGTTGGTTAAATGACCATGGTGTTGGTGTGCTTGACTGGCCACCAAACTCACCAGACCTGAACCCCATAGAGAATCTATGGGGTATTGTCAAGAGGAAAATGAGAAACAAGAGACCAAAAAATGCAGATGAGCTGAAGGCCACTGTCAAAGAAACCTGGGCTTCCATACCACCTCAGCAGTGCCACAAACTGATCACCTCCATGCCACACTGAATTGAGGCAGTAATTAAACAAAAGGAGCCCCTACCAAGTATTGAGTACATATACAGTAAATGAACATACTTTCTAGAAGGCCAACAATTCACTAAAAATGTTTTTTTATTGGTCTTATGATGTATTCTAATTTTTTGAGATAGTGAATTGGTGGGTTTTTGTTAAATGTGAGCCAAAATCATCACAATTAAAAGAACCAAAGACTTAAACTACTTCAGTCTGTGTGCATTGAATTTATTTAATACACGAGTTTCACAATTTAAGTTGAATTACTGAAATAAATGAACTTTTCCACAACATTCTAATTTATTGAGATGCACCTGTATGTATATACTTTACATTGTTTAATAATTTAAAATAAACAAACAAAACATCTTTTTGTAAAAACGTCCTTTTACTTAAAAAGTGTGCTTGTGCTATATATATATATATATATATATATATACTGTTTTTAAATATATGACACAAAGTGTGATATTTTGTTGTTGATAATATGCAATGATATTTATAATCCTCTAAATATGTTTTGGACCACTGCATGTTTTGTTCTCCTAAACTGTGCTTACTGAATTACATAATATCCAACAAGAAGAAAATGCATTAATCACATTTCTCAATATGAAAAACATCTGAAATGAAAACACATCTGTTCCATACTTTGACATTTTTGTGTGTTTTTGTGTGTGTGTGTGTGTGTGTGTGTGTGTGTGTGTCATGATGGGTAATTAATTGTGGAGAGCTCATTTATTGTGGATTCCATGACTTTTGCGTGCACAGAGACTGTTATAAAGTTGTTTATTACAAAAAGAGCACTATAAATATACTGCGCAAACATACTGTGTGTGAAATTTCCAATAAATGCACTCTAAAGTTTAACACATGCTGTTGTTTTCATGTGAAAGTCTATATGATCTCGTATAGTTCATAGTAAAATGCAATTAGTTACATATTTTATGGTAAATTCCTCATGCAGCTAATAAACCGCATATATATTAGCAGCGGTTTAGTTCTGAGTCTTGCAACAATGACTTGATATGGACAAATTTACTGTAGTATCTCTGAACACCAGCAAAATATGTGGATGATTGAAATAACATCTTTTAGAATCAGCCATGGATCGACATTTAACAAGTGGATAATTTAGATTTGATAGGATATTGAAATCAGCCACAATAAACAACTTTTATTGTTCATCTCTCATCCACCAGAGGGAGCTACAGACCTCTGGGAATAAAGGCCTTTTCGCAGAGAAATGGATAATTCATGAAACTGTCATGAATCATTGCTGTATTTAGGCCAAAATGCAGCAGCCCATGCATTTTTAAGTCTAGGCCTTCAGTGCGATTCATGCCATTATGAAAACAGTTTCACAATTAAAAAGACAGACACACTTTGGACATCATACATTATGTCGCAGCCAATTAATAATACCAATTGACATTTTAAAAAGATGTCCACGCAGGAAAGCCAAATCCAAGGAGGTCTAATACCAAGAAAAATCTATCTAATAATATCTGTGATTTAAATGTTGCTTGCAATTAATTTTGTACCGTAAGGTACAAACTTTTCAAAACTTGACACTAACTGACACTGAATACTCCAGCCAGCCTAATTTACATTTAGAATACTCCTAATGTTGCTATAACAATGCAAAAAGCACTTACCAATTTGCTTGAAGTGAAAATCAGCCCTCCTTTCCTGTTTAAATCTCAGGTTTTTAAATCCATAAGGATTCTCAATGGCAATAATGGCAATGAAAGCCGACTTGTCAGCTATAGATCTCCCACTCCTGCGTCACTCAAGGCCAGCTAGAAGGCCTTAGGTGCGTTCCAATCGACCGTTATGGTCTTCTGATGTGGACTTCACACGGTATTCAGCCATCTTAAGGAAGATTCCAGTCCAAAGGGAGCGTCTATGTTCAGTTGGAAGTGCACTACAACACCACAAGGAATGTGTACATCGATATATCACGTCACAGGAAGTGGAGAGGGATATTTACCCACTAGTCATTGCGAACCAGCAGAGTATTGATGTAGTCACTTCATACTATTACGATGGACCTCAGCGGATGAACCGATGCCAACTCCAACCGTAAGACATGGGATACTTCATATGCCATTGCCTGAACCTTGGATTTAGGATAGACCTCACCGAAATGATCGGCCGGTTGAACTGCGAAGCGCCTCACTGATCTCGGCCAGCATCACCTTGGTTTAATGATGGACTATGCTCTTTTTTTTGTTATTAACATTTTTTATTGATTCTAAGACAGACAAGACTAAATTTAACTACACAATTATACATTAGGAATCAACTACATTAGGAAAACCCTTTATAACACCCACCCACCCACCCACCCCCTGCCTGCACAAATATAAAATAAGTAAATACCCACATATAAACAGACACACAAATAGTACATAAAAAATAAAATAAAAAAAAGACAAAGTTCAACATATAGTGAAAGAAGAAGAAAAAAAAATAAAATAAAAATTGTCTCCCTCCACTGCTCCCTGCTAGGACCTCTCCAAATGAGACAAATAACTGCCCCATTTTCTGCCATAACTCGACAGGTTCCCCTACCATCTGGAAGTCATCTCCTCGAAAGCTGCCACTTTACCAACTCGGTGCATCACTCATGAAATGAGGGTGCATCAGTTGACTTCCAACCCCTAAGGATTAGCTGTCTGCCAATCATCATGCTGCTTAGTACCCAGCTTTTCATATATATATATCTCCTATATTCAGGACCCCTCCATCACCCAAAATACAAAGTCTGGGGCAAAATGAAAACTGAGTGTCCAGTACGTCACACACAAAATGCTGGATCCTCAACCAAAATTCCTTAATTTTAATACAACCCCAGAAAACATGGGTTATGTCCCCGTCTTCTGACTGGCATCACCAGCAGGTGGGTGAGTCTTTAAGACCAATCCTGTACAATCTAGAGGGTGTCCAATAAAATCTATGTAAAATCTTAAATTGCATGAGGCGAACCCTTGCATCTCTAGATGCAGACTTTATGTTGTTTAGAATCCTTGGCCACACTCCCTCCTCCAATAACAAATTTAAATCTTCCTCCCATAATCTTTTGAGAGAATTTAAAGCTCCGTCCCCCAGACTCTGAATTAACAGGGAGTAATACACTGATGCCTCATGACCTTTCCCAAAAACAGCAATCACCAGAGTATCTGCTGCTCTAGGGTGGTGTATGCTACTCCCAAAAATAGAGCAGAGCAGGTGGCACAGCTGTAGATACTTATAAAATTGAGATCTGGGAATCCCAAAATGTTGAATCAAATTTTCTAAAGATCTCAATACTCCACCCTCATACAGGTCACCAAGTGTATTAACCCCCCTCACAATCCAATTTGACCAAGAGAAAGGGGACTTATTAATACATAGTTTAGGGTTCAGCCATATGCTCGAGGCTACGTTTATATAAATATCAGAATTAAACACTCTGGACACTTTTGTCCATATCGAGTGCAAATGCAAAATATCGGGGTGCGGCTTAACCTCTCCAGCTAGTTTAATCGAAAGACTTTGCAGTGGTGAGATGGGGCAAGAACATCCTTTTCAATACAAAACCAGGGAGGAGCTCTCTCAGGTGGAAGCGACCAATGAATCAAATATCTAAGACTGAATGCATAATAATAAAACAAAATCTTGGGTAGGCCTAATCCACCTTTGTCAATCGGCCTATGTAATTTACTGAAATTTAACCTGGGACGTTTACCATTCCAAATGAAGGACTTAGCGATACTATCAAATTGCTTTAAATAAGAGAGGGGGACATCTACAAGGAGAGATTGTAGCAGGTAGTTACATTTTGGAATACAATTCATTTTAATAACATTAACCTTCCCAATCATCGATAAATGTAACGAAGCCCACCTGTCCACATCGTTCGAAAACCTTTTTATTAAGGGATCAAAATTAACTCTGCTGGGAATAAAATCCCCAAATACTTAATTCCCTGTTTGGGCCACTGGAAGGCACCCGGCTGGAAGGCCGTTACTGGACAGTACGCTGTCAAAGCCAAAGCTTCGGATTTAGACCAATTGACTTTGTATCCTGAGAATTTGGAAAAGGAGTTAATAATTCTGTGGAGGCAAGGCATAGATCTAGTGGGTTCAGAGACTAATCATAAAATATCATCTGCGTAAAGCAGAAGTTTATGCGCCACACCTCCCACCGTCACCCCTGGAAAATCATCCTCTTTTCTTATCTCAGCTGCTAATGGTTCCAGGGCAAGACAGAACAATAATGGGGAAAGAGGGCAACCCTATCCAGAGTAAAATAATCTGAAATTAATCCATTTGTTTGTACCGCTGCTACAGGGTGTCTATAAAATAACTTAATCCAACCAATAAATGTACTCCCGAACCCATACATTTCCAAAATCTTAAAAAGATAATCCCATTTTACCATATCAAATGCCTTTTCAGCGTCAAGAGAGATGGCAGCAACCGGAGATTGATCATTCGCTACTGACCACATAATACTGATGAGCCGCCTGATGTTATCAGAAGAGCTGCGGCCCCGAATAAACCCCACCTGATCTATATGTATCAGTGATGTCATAACTTTACTTAATCGATTAGCCAGAATTTTGGACAAAATTTTTACATCTAACTGGATCAGGGAAATTGGGCGGTAACTTTTACACTCGCTTGGATCTTTGTCCTTTTTTAAAATCAGACTGATCCGGGCTTGTGTCATGGTTGGTGGAAGCTTTTTGTTCTTTAATGATTCCATATAAACTTCTAGCAAAAGTGGAGGCAGTTCTGTAGCAAAAGATTTGAAAAACTCAGAGGAAAAGCCATCAGGCCCCGGAGACTTGCCAGTAGGCAAGGCTTTAATTACCTCGTCAAGCTCCTCCAAGGTTATCTCAGAATCAAGAGAGTTTTTTTGCTCAGTTGTCAGTTTAGGGAGATCTAATGGTTCCATAAAGGTCCTAATATCTTCATCAGTGGATGAAGACATGGAACCATAGAGATCAAGATAGAACTCTTTAAAGGCATTATTAATATCAATAGCCGAGGTAAATATTTCACCACAAGCAGATTTCACTGAGGGAATGATAGAAAGAGACTCTCTCTGCTTTATATACCTAGCCAAAAGCTTCCCTGCTTTGTCCCCTGACTCAAAGTATGACTGTCTTGCCCTGAATAACCAAAACTCCACTTTCCGTGACAAAATAGTATTATATCTATATTTCAATCAGGTCAGTTCTCTGAGGCCATCAGACGATATTCGGCGCTTCAGCTCTGCCTCTGCACTTTTAATATTCCCTTCCAACTCCACGAGTTCTCGTGCTTTGGGTGTTTTAATGAATGAGGCATACTGTATGATCCAACCCCTAAGAACCGCCTTAAGTGCCTCCCAAGCCACGCCCACAGAGGATACTGAGGACCAGTTGGTCTCCATATAAACACTGATTTCAGTCTTTAACATTTGTTGGAAATCAGGATTTTGCAAAAGGGACACATTAAGGCGCCAACTATATGATTTCTTTTTCTCTGTATATGGCAACACCTTTAAACTCACCAGGGCATGATCTGAGACTAAGATATTTCCAATTGAGCAATCAACAACAGATGAAATGAGGGATTTGGTTATCAAAAAGAAATCTATCCTAGAATAAATCTTGTGGACTGATGAAAAAAATTTATAGTCCCTACCCGATGGGTTCAAAAGTCTCCAAATATCCGTAAGACCAAGATTTTTACACAACCTATGAAGCGTCAATGTTGCTCTAGGGGGTTTACAAACTTTTGCTTCACTGTGATCAAGGACTGAGTCCATCAAAAGATTAAAGTCTCCTCCCAATATTATATCATGAGGGGTGCCAGCGACTTGCAACATCCCTTCAAGATCTGTAAAAAAGACGTCCGGAGTGGTGGTGGCGTAGTGGACTAAAGCACTGAACTGGTAAGCAAAAGGTTGTTGGTTCAATTCCCACAGCCACCACCATTGTGCCCTTGAGCAAGGCACTTAACTCCAGGTTGCTCCAGGGGGATTGTCCCTGTAATAAGGGCACTGTAAGTTGCTTTGGATAAAAGCATCTGCCAAACGCATAAATGTAAATGTAAAAGCCCTGATCATAAGCGTTAGGTGTGTAAATATTAGCCAAAATCAACCTTTGCCCTTGAATTTCAACTAACACAATAATTACTCTTCCTAATTTATCGTTAATCTGTTTGAGACATTTGAATTGTAGATGTTTATTAATCAATATAATGACTCCCTTGCTCTTACTTGAGCCAGCACTAAAGAAAACATGTCCACCCCATATCTTCCCAAATTTTCCAGCTTCCTGTGGGGAGAGATGTGTTTCTTGAAGAAACACTATATCATATTTCTTACGTTTAAGGAAAGAAATAACCTTCCTTCTTTTTATGGGGTGCCCCAACCCATTTACATTCCATGTGGAGAGAGACAATCCGCTCATATTAACATTTGACATATTGATATAATAATAAAAAAAATAAACTGTGTCAAAAACAGAATTATACAGACCACATTCCCCATTAGTGAAACAATCAACCCCCGAACATCCCCCCGAACAAAACAAACAGAAAAAAGAAAAACGTGCGCATTAACCCCACGCACGACAGCGCCAACTGCCGTCAATCCCTCTAAACTCAAAAGGTCCATGAACGCCCATGAGCCCCCACAACAACTTTGCCATCGGATTGCTCAATTTTGCCTCACAAATTTGTGAGGCAAAATTACATAACAGAAAATACATTGTAAAATAAACCCAGTCAATAGGAAGAATGAACACAAAGGACATGTAGATTAATTCACAGAACTGTCTCAAAGGTGTGATCTTCCACAAAACAAATTCCAGCTGATTTAAAACCGATCAGATTCCTCGGACAGACAAACGAATGTTCAGTGAGCCAGCTGTTATGAGTTCAACGGATGACTTATTCATTCCAATGTCCTGTAAAAAAAAAAACTCAACAAAACAAACTACAGCCAGCAGGAGGAATAAGCACGAAGAACGAACAGATTAATCCACAGCTGTTGCAAAGGAGTGTTTTTCAATAGAACAAGCTCCAGCCGCTAGGCGGAGCCAACACAAAAAGAAACAAATCCGGCATCCCGGTTCCCTGGATGGTCGAGTCAATTCACTCGGAGGCCGCATAAACATATATACCATGACTTACACAATCCGTCAATTTTATAAAAGACATCCTTTGTGTGAGCATGTAGATATTTTGCGGTCATCCATAGTGTCCACTCTCAATCTGTCCGGGAACTTAAATGCAAAAGTTTCTTTAAGGAAAGTGTTATTCACAAAACAAGCTCCAGCCACTAGGCGGAGCCAACGCAAAAAACCTAAAATGTCGCCCAGCTTCCTCGAGTAAGAACAGCGTGTCAGGCCCACTCATATGAGAAACTTCCAATGGTTTACTCAGACATTGATTCAATAAAAGACATTGCCAGATTTGGACATGTAAATACTTTGTGACCAACCTTCGTTTCTATTCTCAGTTTTGCTGGAAACATCAGAGCAAACGAGATCTTTTTCTGATGTAAGAGTTTCTTAAATTCGCGTTTCTCTCTTGTCGAACTCGCAAAGTCCGGGAACAAGAAAATATTATGGTTCTTCCAAGAAAGCTTCCCTTTGCTCCTCGCCTGGCGCAACACAAGATCTTTATCGGATGATCTCAGAAATCTGGCCAGAATCGATCTGGGCCTGTCTCCCTCAGCAGATCTGTGAGCTGGCACTCTGTGAGCTCGCTCGATTTCCAGCTTGTGGCCTGTTATGTGGAGCAGACTCGGGAAAAACTCGTCTAGGAATTTCACCATATCTCTGCCCTCCTCATGCTCAGGAATTCCAACAATTCGAATGTTATTCCTGCGGTTTCTATTCTCAAGATCTTCAAGCTTTTCAAGGAGATGTTCCAAATCAACTTTGGTCACGGGCGGATTAGCGGTTAATTCTCTCTCCGAAGATTCCAGAAAATCGATTCGTTTTTCAACATCAGTCACTCTTGTAGCTAACTCAGAGAATTTTATTTCCATTGCCGTAATCGATCGACGTATTACAGCGAGATCCTCCAAGTCAGCAAGAATCTTTGTCAACATCACCAACATGTTGGACAACTGACACTGGATCACCTCTCCCACCACGCCATCCAAATCGAGTCCCCGGTCTGTAGGCCTGTCGAGGCTTTCATCCTGAACACGTAAGTGTCTTTTAATGTCTCCAGAGCCCGAGGATTTTGACTTCTTTGCCATGTTTTGCAACAAAGGGCAAATGTGTAACTGGGTGTATCAAAATTTACCAGATTATAACATGAAAATAATTGAAAATTCAGCAAAGTGCACAAAGCTCATCGCTCACACGTCTGCTCCTTGCATGGCGTCACGTGACCCCCCCCCCCCGATGGACTATACTCTTAAAATGGAATACATAGACTATCAATAAATTGCCAACAAAAGCCTTCATCAGCCAACTAACAAAGGACAATGCATCTATATGAACTTCTGCAGTTAATCCAGGATGAACTTCAAAGACATTAGTCATTAATCATACAGTTCTTACAAAATCTTTGTTTAAAGGTGTGTGTAACACTTCTCAATGGAAGGAGGAGGCAAGAAGCAAGGTTTCCTGGTTCAGGTAGGCGTTTTATTCTCTTCTGTGCAACAGATACACTCTTTCAGGGTTTTCACTCAGTTCAATAATTCACTCTCAAAAATAAACAAACTTCTTCACAAACACTCAATAGCTTCAACATGTAATGGAAACAGTTTGACAATGCTGCACACTTGTTTCTCTCCCCCGACTGCTGGCGGTGTGGCTCTTTTAAGCCGCTCTCCCCATGCTCACTGAAATTAGAGACAGGTGTTAGACATAATTTAGCTCAGGTCTAAGCACCCTTACCGCTTTCTCTCTCTCCGGAGAGATGCTTGAACATGCCCCCGCTGCCACATATCCCCACCGCCCAGCTCAGGCCGGGGCAGCATCTGGCCTGCCTACCACTCCCCCCCCATTCCTGGAGAGGAAGTCGGCGACAGCCATCTGTGCCCCCGGTCTGTGGACCACCTTGAACTTAAATGGCTGAAGAGCCAGATACCAACGGGTGATCCGCGCGTTGGTATCTTTCATGCGGTGGAGCCACTGGAGCGGGGCGTGATCGGAACAGAGGGTGAAGGCCCGCCCCAACAGGTAGTATCGGAGAGTGAGGACCGCCCACTTGATGGCGAGACACTCCTTTTCCACGGTGCTGTACTTAGTTTCCCTCAACAAGAGTTTACGGCTAATGTACAGCACCGGGCGCTACTCCCCCTCCACCACCTGTGAGAGCACGGCCCCCAGCCCACTGTCTGAAGCATCTGTCTGTAAAACAAAAGGGAGAGATAAGTCAGGTGAATGTAAAAGCGGCCCCCCACAAAGTGCGGCTTTAACTTGCGTGAACGCCCGCTGACACTGCTCCGTTCACTGGACCGGGTCTGGAGCTCCCTTTTTAGTGAGATCAGTCAGCGGGCTGGTGACGTCCAAATAATTAGGCACGAACCTTCTATAATAGCCAGCCCCAGGAACTGTCTCACCCCCTTTTTGGTCTTGGGCCTCGGGCAGGTTGCAATCGCTGCTGTCTTTTCAATTTGGGGACGCACCTGCCCGTAGCCCAAGTGGAACCCCAGATACCGTACCTCCACCCGCCCAATCGCGCACTTCTTTGGGTTTGCTGTGAGTCCCGCTCGCGCAGCGATCTCAGAACAGCCCTCAGATGTTGCATGTGCCACTGCCAATCATTGCTGTAAATGATGATGTCATCTAAATAGGCAGTGGCGTAAGCTGAATGCGGTCTGAGGATTCAGTCCATGAGCCGCTGAAACGTAGCCGGGGCTCCAAACAAACCAAACGGTAGTGTCACAAACTGGTGTAAACCAAACGGTGTGGAGAAGGCATTTTTTTTTTACAGGAAATTAGTGTCAAGGGGATCTGCCAATAACCCTTCGTCAAATCCATTGTCGAATAAAATCGAGCAGTGATAAAGTCCCTCCTCCCAGGCCTCTCGCAATGAGATGTTGCGAAGAGGCACTGCTTCCAGATATCATGTTGCATAGTCCACTAGGACCAATACAAAGCGATGTCCGCGTGCTGACCATTCTAATGGCCTGACGAGGTCCATTCCAATTCTCTCAAAGGGGACCTCGATCAACGGAAGAGGGTGCAATGGCGCTTTTGGGGTGGCTGGTGGGTTAACCAGCTGGCATTCGCAGCATGCCGCAAACCACCTGCGGATATCGCCGCCAATGCCCGGCCAATAGAAGTGGGCTATTAGACGGTTCAGTGTTTTCCTTTCTCCTAAGTGACCCGCCATGGGATTATAATGAGCCACCTGGAATACCATTTCCCGACGGCTCCGTGGAATCAAAAGTTGGGTTGTATCCTCTTTAGTCTGAGCATCCTGTGTCACTCTATACAACCGCTCATTTATAATCGCAAAATAGGGGCGATGTCAGGCTGGAGTCATTGACCATCGATGACTCTCACTTGGTCGAAGGCGTGTTTGAGGGTTTCGTCTCGCGACTGCTTCAAAGGGAAATCCCCCTCAGGGAATTCCCTGAGAAGGGGAGGGGCTGCAGCCTCTCCCCCTCTCTCGTCATTATGATGTGGAGCTGTCGAGGACGGCCCCGGCTCCGCCTCCCCTGCCAGAGCATCGCACATTGCACATCTCCCTAATTTAATACAGGACCCATCTGCACAAATTCCCTTTAATAAAACTCTAAAGTCAGGCCAATCAGTACCCAAAATCAGTAGATGGGTGAGGCGGGAACTAACCGCGGCCTCCACTCTATGCTTTTTCCCCCTGAATTTAATCGTCAGGGTCACCACCGGATACTTGTGAATATCCCCGTGCACACATTTCACCCTCACCATTTTAGTTGTGCCCAAAGCCTTGGGTTGAACCAAGCGTTGGTGGATAGTGGTTTGATTACACCCGGTGTCCACCAGCGCTTGGCGAGTACCCCCCTTGACACTTACCAGTATCCGGTACGCTCCGGCCCAGTCGGGGGCAGCCTGCGGGAGGTCCGAGACCCGCACCACTGTCCCCAGCTCCATCAGAGGGCACTGATCCCAGAAGTGGTCCTGGGTTTCGGCACCAGTGTAACACTTCTCAATGGAAGGAGGAGGCAAGAAGCAAGGTTTCCTGGTTCAGGTAGGCATTTTATTCTCTTCTGTGCAGCAGATACACTCTTTCAGGGTTTTCTCTCAGTTCAATAATTCACTCTCAAAAATAAACAAACTTCTTCACAAACACTCAATAGCTTCAACATGTAATGGAAACAGTTCGACAATGCTGCACACTTGTTTCTCTCCCCCGACTGCTGGCGGTGTGGCTCTTTTAAGCCGCTCTCCCCATGCTCACTGAAATTAGAGACAGGTGTTAGACATAATTTAGCTCAGGTGTAAGCACCCTTACCGCTTTTTCACTCTCCAAAGAGATGCTTAAACACGCCCCCGCTGCCACAGTGCAATATGTAAAAATTTTCATGTAATATTCGCCTTTTTTTTTGCCAATGTATGAACGGTTTGTAACGCAACTTAAAAAAATTAGCCCTTCTCGGATTTTCTAGGTTGCCTATTAAAGCCTGTAGACTGATTTTACAAAGGATGTGACATTTATGCACACTCCCGAGAGCCTTGCCTACAGTCTGCAACACTAGGTAACGTTATCTTAGAGATGGAATCCAACAAACGTCTGGCTCCCAGCACAACACTGACTCCTACACAAACTCAGAGTAAGCCACAAAAACAAAGCAAAAACATTTATCTACTAAATCCCGTCTGGCTAAACAGGAACGTGATCGTGGTCGACCAAAAACTAGAGTGAACATCGGCAGGGCATTTGATTCCTGGAGGGACCTTCGTTCGGTTTTTGGGATCAAATCCGACCCTGAATTGGTGTTCTTCTTATTGGACAGGTAAGCTTACATAAGTGCAAAGCATGTGAAGTATAGTGCCACAAGGATTAATCTGTGTAATTTTAGCTAACTTGATCTTGCCTGCTAACGCTGACGAATTGCAAGCTACCTTGCTTCGTAACTTTCAAATAATTTCAACGATCTTCTCTTTATACTAAAAGTCAGGTATACAGGATAAATGTAAGCAAATATGCTGGTTTCTTGATCGTAGTACAACATATGACATACAAAACATACAATAGTGCAACATAACAGTGCAGTGCAACAGTAAACTGTCTGGTATAGTTCGGTAGTAAGTAGCTGTGTGTGAGTGTATCAGTATGCTATGTTAGCTGATAAGTAGTTTTAGTTTAGTCTCAAAGTTTGTAGTAAAACAATCATAACTGTGTAATTTTAATTATGCTACCTCATCTGTCAGCATGATGCCAGTGAATCACGTTCAGTCTCTTTGTACGTTATGTCATTGCTTTAGATGCTTGCTCGCTCGCGTCCCTATGAAGTGTGTGCACAAGCGCGAGCACAAGAAGCAGTACACTTTACGGCCACAGGTGTCATTAATAACAAGGGTTTCTGGTCCTTTACACTTAGTTTAATAATTTTAAACCATGACTTGCACTGCACATATATAAATAATATTGGCATTATATTCGTGCTGTTAGCCAGAGGGGAACTGGTCCCCAAAGTGAGCCTGGTTTATCCCAAGGTTATTTTTCTCCATTAACCAACATCTTATGGAGTTTTGTGTTCCTTGCCACAGTCACCTTCGGCTTGCTCACTGGGTTTCTAAATACAATTATTATTTAATTACTTATTTTTATACACACTTCATAATCGTATTTAATCAAACTACACAATGATGACTCTAAGACTTTATAGGTATTACAGTTTCATTTCCTGTTAATGCATGATTTTCTGTAAAGCTGCTTTGAAACGATGTGTGTTGTGAAAGGTGCTATACAAATAAAAAGGACTTTACTTTGACTTGTAGTGTGGTTAAAATAAACACTGAAATCAAATAAACAAACAGGGTTTGAGGTGCTGGCATTTTAATTAAGCTCAATGGATTCCAATCCGAAGGGAGCGTTTATGTTCAGTTGGAAGAGCACTGCAAACTGCACAAGGAATAAGTGTACATTAATTCATCACGTCACAAGAAGTGGAGAGGGATTACACACCAGTCATTGTGAACCAGCAGAGTACTGGCATAAGGTGGCAAAAATAAATGCTGAAATCAATAAACAAACGGGGTTTGAGACGCTGGTGTTTTAATTAAGCTTAATTGACTCTATGCACGGTCACTTCCACATTTTGCCTCAGGGGGCTCACTTACTTCCAGTGCAGTGCTGGAAACTATTTCACCCTACGATGAAGAGGCGACTCATGGGAAATTACTTTTCACACGCGTTAGTTACAGGAGTTTCTGCAGATGACATTAGACAATATCCATCGCATACACTGAGACATGGAGCTGTTGCTCCTTCCAGTAAAAAGGAGATTTAACAACATGTATGTTAAGTTATTTCGACCACAATGAGGGTGAATATTCACAAGCCATAGACCAGCACTTGCTCAGCAAGGTCCCTGTTTCCAACTGTATTACACGTAATTATTTTGATTCATTTTGTTAGATAAAGTATAGCCCTCTGTGATATAAGTTAATATAATATGACAATTTATAATACTCAAGCTTCACAGCAACTGCTGAAGTATTGTTAATTGTTAATTCATGTTACCTAATGTTAACAAATAACCTTATTGTAAAGTGTTACCAACTGTGTTATTGTATCATTACTTTAATTTATAAATACTGTGAGATATTACAGATTATATTAATACAAATCCTCAACTATGAGTTTTTTTTTTCCTCAGTAATGTTTTACTCATGTGTAATCTCATGCTTTGACTAGGGGGAATATAATAATTTACAAAATAATAATTAAAAAAACCTGTCCCACATCGTCGTCTTGTGATTGTTTGTGCTCTGACATGAATCGCTTGTGTTGCTGTATTTCTCACTTGTAAATCACTGTACAATCACTGGATGTAAATACTTTGCACACAGAGGAAGCCTTACACAACTGTATAGCAGTGCTCCGCCGTGCTGCAAGCTTAAAAATATAATAGAAAATATAAAATCACATTTGTTGTGAAAAATCGCTTTATTTTAGAAAGAATAGTAGTTTGCTACAACACTTGACACTTTCACGTTAGCTGAATACGATACCGGAATATTGTTTGCCCCCTGAGATTTGACCAGAAATGCGTAGGCTACGTTCCATGCATAGAGTCCATTTACCTCAGGTGTGCTTTCTGTGCGGTTGTTGCGCGAGTGTAAAGTGCACGAGATGCGACGGTTACATCCATTACCATGACAGTTGGTCATAACAGTTAAGAAGGCACACATATTATAAAATAACCACATAGAATTATATATATATATATATATATATATATATATATATATATATATATATATATATATATATTAAACAGCAAAAGTCATTTAATTTACAGGTTACAAGTCTAGAGGAATAAATTAATTTTAAAATGTATAACCATACATTTTTATAAGTATACACATGGATGTGTTATATTAATTTGTGTGTGTGTGTGTGTGTGTGTGTGTGTGTAGGTTATTTATTGTACATTTATACGTATTTACAAGAGTATATTGTGGGCGAATTCCAAACGGAATTTTTGCGCCCTTGAAGGGCATGGCGGGAAGGGGACACCACACGAAGCGGTGTTCCAAACAAAAGTGAGCAACTCAGGCCCTCCACAAGGCCGTTAGCAAAGGGTACATGCGATGGTCACTTTGAGGAAGTACTTTCACCGTTTATGATCATGTGACCCTCAGGATATATTTTAAAGTAAGGTTGCTGATCAGAGCATATTACACGCAGGATTTGAAATTAACTTTCTGGCTCACTGGCCACTGAGCATTTTCAATAGCCAAAATCCACCACCTCACAAAAAGGGATAAAGATAACTGGAGCCTGTAACTACATGCATTTGATGCATTTGTTGGGACATTTTATTTGAACGAGAATGATATTAGTTTAGCAGGACACAGGCCTAATGATTTAAGTCATCTTTTGGATATCTGAAGGCACACGGCCAGTTATAATAGGAGCAGAACAGGGCCTCGTTTCCGTGTCATGGCAGATTCCCAAAACAGCCATCGAAGCTCAGTCGAGTCAAAAATTTCTTGGAGGCGCAAAGTTCTGATTCCAAAAATAGACTTTTATTACAGAGTAACAAAGCCGAGGTGTTCCATGGAGCATCTAAAATTACACTTCAGAATCATGCATTTTTTTATACAGTTTCTGTTCCCTCTTATCTCTTTGAGTGATGGCCTCTTCATCCAATAAATTCATCTTATGCCCCCCTAGTTTCGTCATCACCGTCTTCCTTCTAGCTGGTCGTCCTGACCCAACTTCATATGGTTACATGTTTTATATTAACTAACAGTCATTACTTTCTGCATTAATTTGATTAAAATATTAAATGAGTTCCCTTATTACAGTCGTTGGTTACAAACATTCCTGCAAGATGGGAAATGGTACACACCCACATACCAGGCCCGGTTCCAGATCAAAATCACTGAGGGTGCTTCTGAAAATAGTGGGGGTGCTCTGTATAAAGAGTAGATGTATCATAATTACACATTTTTTAATAGACTAAATTATGTTTAAATGCTACTTAACGTAAAGAAAAGTTTTTTTATTTTTTATTTTTTATGTACAAAACATTTATTGGTTTTTTTTCCCCCCATGATCTGTTGCTGAAAATGACAGCAAATTTCTGCGCCTGCAGATTAGGACATACTGATTTGCAAAATCATACACGTTTATAAGTTTTGATGCAAGGATTTTTGTGTGTTTGCTGGTATTCAAGAATATCTGCTTGCCAGTTTACAGTATTAGTCTTACATATTCAATTGAGCAGGGGAAATTTTTGATTATTTTCATGTTATAATTTGGTGAAATTTGATACACCCAGTTACACATTTGCTCTTTGAGACAAAACATGGCAAAGAAGTCAAAATCCTCGGGCTCTGGAGACATTAAAAGACACTTACGTGTTCAGGATGAAAGCCCCGACAGGCCTGTGGACTCGATTTGGATGGCACGGCGGGAGAGGAGATCGAGCATCAGTTGTCCAACATGTCGGTGATGTTGACGAAGGTTCTTGCTGACTTGGAGGATCTCGTTGTAATACGTTGATCGATTACGGTGATTGAAATAAAATTCTCTGAGATAGTTACAAGAGTGTCAGATGTTGAGAGATGAATCCATTTTCTGGAATCTTCGGAAAGGGAATTAACTGCTAATCCGCCCGTGACAAAAGTTGATTTGGAACATCTCCTTGAAAAGCTTGAAGATCTTGAGAATAGAAGCCGCAGGAATAACGTTCGAATTGTTGGAATTCCTGAGCATGAGGAGGGCAGAGATATGGTGAAATTTCTAGACGAGCTTTTCCCGAGTCTGCTCGACATAACAGGCCACAAGCTGGAAATCGAGCGAGCTCACAGAGTCCCTGCTCACAGATCTGCTGAGAGAGACAGGCCCCGATCGATTCTGGCCAGATTTCTGAGATCATCCGATAAAGATCTTGTGTTGTGCCAGGCGAGGAGCAAAGGGAAGCTTTCTTGGAAGAATCATAATATGTTCTTGTTCCCGGACTTTGCGAACTCGACGAGAGAAACGCGATCGGTTCAAGGAATGCAAGAAACTCTTACATCAGAAAAAGATCTCGTTTGCTCTAATGTGTCTGGCCAAACTGAGAATAGAAATGAAGGTTGGTCGCAAAGTATTTACATGTCCAAGTCTGGTAATGTCTTTTATAGAATCAATGACTGAGTAAACTGTGTTGGCTCCGCCGAGCGGCTGGAGCTTGTTTTGTGAATAACACTTTCCTTAAAGAAACTTTTGCATTGATGAAAGATTACTTTCGCATTTAAGTTCCTGGACAGATTGAGAATAGACACTATGGATGACCGCAAAATATCTACATGTTCACACAAAGGATGTCTTTTATAAAGTTGACAGATTGTGTAAGTCATGGAATATACATTTATGCGGCCTCCGAGTGAATTGACTCGATCATCCGGGGAACCGGGATGCCGGTTTTGTTTCTTTTTGTATTGGTTCCGCCTAGCGGCTGGAGCTTGTTCTATTGAATAATACTACTTTGGAAAAGCTGTGGATTAATCTGTTCGTTCTTCATGCTTATTCCTCCTTATTACGGGACATTGGAATGATTACGTCATCCGCTGAACTCATTACAGCGGCTCACGGAACATTCGTTTGTCTGTCCGAGGAATCTGAACGGTTTTATATCAGCTGGAATTTGTTTTGTGGAAGATCACATCCTTGAGACAGTTCTGTGAATGAATCTACATGTTCTTTGTGTTCATTCTTCCTATTTGCTGGGGTTTATTTTACAAAATATTTTCTGTTATGTAATTTTTAAAAAAAAATTGAGCAATCCGATGGCAAAGTTGTCGTGGGGACTCGTGGGCGTTCATGCACCTTTTGAGTTTAGAGGGATTGTCGCCGGTTGGCGCTGTCGTGTGCGGGGTTAATGCACACATTTTTCTTTTTTCTGTTTGTTTTGTTCGAGGGGGATGTTCGGGGTTTGATTGTTTCACTAATGGGGAATATGGTCTTCATAATTTTGTTTTTGGCACACAATTTATTTTTTCTATTATATCAATATGTCAGTTGTTAATATAAGTGTACTATCTCTCTCCACATGGAATGTGAATGGGTTGGGGCACTCCATAAAAAGAAGGAAGGTTATTACTTTTTTTAAACGTAAGAAATATGATATAGTGTTTCTTCAAGAAACACATCTCTCCCCACGGGAAGCTGAAAAATTTGGGAAGATATGGGGTGGACATGTTTTCTTTAGTACTGGCACAAGTAAGAGCAAGGGAGTCATTATATTGGTAAATAAACATCTACAATTCAAATGTCTCAAGCAGATTAAAGATAAATTAGGAAGAGTAATTATTGTTTAAGCTGAAATTCAAGGGCAAAGGTTGATTTTGGCTAATATTTACGCACCTAACGCTGATGATCAGGGCTTTTTTATAGATCTTGAAGGGATGTTGCAAACCACTGGCACCCCTCATGATATAATATTGGGAGGAGACTTTAATCTTTTGATGGACTCAATCCTTGATCAAAGTGAAGCAAAAGTGTGTAAGCCCCCTAGAGCAACACTGACGCTTCACAGGATGTGTAAAAATCTTGGTTTTTTCGGATATTTGGAGACTTTTGAACCCATCTGGTAGGGACTATACATTTTTTTCATCAGTCCATAAGATTTATTCTAGAATAGATTTTTTTTATATATATATCCAGATCCCTCATTTTATCTGTTGTTGATTGCTCAATTGGAAACATTTTAGTCTCAGATCATGCCCTGGTGAGTTTAGAGGTGATGCCACTTATAGAGAAAAAGAAATCATATAGTTGGTGCCTTAATGTATCCCTTTTGCAAAATCCTGATTTCCAACAAATGTTAAAGACTGAAATCAATGTTTATATGGAGACCAACTGGTCCTCAGTATCCTCTGTGGGCGTGGATTGGGAGGCACTTAAAGCGGTTCTTAGGGGCCGGATCATACATTATGCCTCATTCATCAAAAAATCCAAAGCACGAGAACTTGTGGAGTTGGAAGGAAATATTAAAAGTGCCGAGGCAGAGCTGAAGCACCGTATGTCATCTGATGGCCTCAGAGAATTGACCCAATTGAAATATAGATATAATACTATTTTGTCACGGAAAGTGGAGTTTTGGTTATTCAGGGCAAGACAGTCATACTTTGAGTCAGGTGACAAAGCAGGGAAGCTTTTGGCTAGATATATAAAGCAGAAAGAGTCTTTTTCTACCATTCCCTCAGTGAAATCTGCTGGTGGTGAAATATTTACCTCGGCTATTGATATTAATAATGCCTTTAAAGAGTTCTATCTTGATCTCTATGATTCCATGTCTTCATCCACTGATGAAGATATTAGGACCTTTGTGGAACCATTAGATCTTCCTAAACTGACGATTGAGCAAAAAAACGCTCTTGATTCTGAGATAACCTTGGAGGAGCTTGACGAGGTAATTAAGTCCCTACCTACTAGCAAGGCTCCGGGGCCAGATGGTTTTGCCGCAGAATTTTTTAGATCCTATGCTACAGAACTGGCTCCACTTTTGTTAGAAGTTTATACTGAATCATTAAAGAACGGAAAACTTCCTCCAACCATGACACAAGCCCGGATCAGTCTGATTCTTAAAAAGAACAAAGATCCAAATGAGTGTAAAAGTTACCGTCCAATTTCCCTGATCCAACTAGATGTAAAAATATTGTCAAAAATTTGGGCTAATCGATTAAGTAAAGTTATGACATCACTTATACATATAGATCAGGTGGGGTTTATTCGGGGTCACAGCTCTTCTGATAACATCAGGCATCTCATCAATATCATGTGGTCAGTGGCGAATGATCAGACTCCGGTCGCTGCCATCTCACTTGACACTGAAAAGGCGTTTGATATGGTAGAATGGGAAAGATTTTGGAAATGTATGGGTTCGGGAGTACATTTATTGGTTGGATCAAGTTACTTTATAGACACCCTGTAGCAGCGGTACAAACGAATGGATTAATTTCAGATTATTTTACTCTGGATAGGGGCACCCGTCAGGGTTGCCCTCTTTCCCCATTATTGTTCTGTCTTGCCCTGGAACCATTAGCAGCCACGATAAGAAAGGAGGATGATTTTCCAGGGATGGTGGCAGGAGGTGTGCCGCATAAGCTTCTGCTTTACGCAGATGATATTTTATTATTTGTCTCTGAACCTACTAGATTTTTGCCTTGCCTCCACAGAATTATTAATTCCTTTTCCAAATTCTCAGGATACAAAGTCAATTGGGCTAAATCCGAAGCTTTGGCTGTGACAGTGTACTGTCCAGTAACGGCTTTCCAGCCGGGTGCCTTCCAGTGGCCCAAACAGGGCATTAAGTATTTGGTGATTTTATTCCCAGCAAATTTGTCTGATTTAGTTAGTGTTAATTTTGACCCTTTAATAAAAAGTTTTTCGAGCAATGTCAGCAGGTGGGCTTCATTACATTTATCGATGATTGGGAAGGTTAATGTTATTAAAATGAATTGTATTCCAAAATGTAATTACCTGCTACAATCTCTCCCTGTAGATGTCCCCCTCTCTTATTTCAAGGAATTTGATAGCATAGCGAAGTCCTTCATTTGGAACGGTAAACGTCCCAGATTGCATTTTAATAAGTTACATAGGCCGATAGACAAAGGAGGGCTAGGCCTTCCCAAGATTTTGTTTTATTACTATGCGTTCAGTCTCAGACATTTGGCTCATTGGTCACTCCCACCTGAGAGAGCCCCTCCCTGGTTTGTTATTGAACAGACAGTTCTTGCCCCTATTTTGCCATTACAAAGTATCTCTATCAAACTATTCGGAAAAGTTAAGTTACACCCCGTTATTTCGCATTTACACTCGGTATGGACTAAAGTGTCCAGATTGTTTAAATTGGACACTTATTTAAATGCTGCCTCGAGAATATGGCGGAACCCAAGACTGTGTATTGGCAAGTCTCCTTTCTGTTGGCCGGAATGGATTGTTAGGGGGGTTGCTACTACTGACCTATATGAAAGTGGTGTGTTGAGATCGTTTGAAAACTTGGTCCAACATTTTGGGATCCACAGACCTCAGTTTTATAGGTATTTACAACTGCGCCACCTGCTTTGCACTATTTTTGGGAGCAGCACACATCCCCCTAAGGAGGCAGATGCTTTGGGAGAGGTGATTGCGGCTTTTGGAAAAGGTCATGAGGCATCAGTGTACCACTCCCTGTTAATTCAGAGTATGGGGGATGGAGCCTTAACTTCTCTCAAGAGAGTATGGGAGAAAGATTTCAACTTGGCATTGGAGGAAGGAGTGTGGGCTAAGATTCTTAAAAATGTTAAGTCTGCATCAAGTGATGCAAGGGTGCATCTTATACAATTCAAAATTTTGCATAGATTTTATTGGACCCCCTCTAGACTGTATAGGCTTGGTCTTAAAGACACACCCACCTGCTGGAGATGCCAGTTGGAGGATGGAGACATGGCCCATGTTTTTTGGTGGTGTGTCGAGATCCAGAAATTCTGGTCGAAGGTTCAGAATTTTGTGTGCGATGTGGTGGGCACTCGGGTTTCGTTTTGCCCCAGACTTTGTGTTCTGGGCGATGGGGCGGTCATCGAAGTGGGGGATGGCCATATAGGGAACTGGGTTCTGACTTGTGTGATGATCGCCAGGCAGGTTTTTTTGAGGGGTTGGAGGTCAGCTGGTGCGCCCCCATATCCGGAGTGGTGCACGGAGGTGGGGAGGGTGGCAGCTTATGAGGAGGTGTCATCTAGAAGACGGGGTAGCTTGGATAAGTTTGCTCGGAAATGAGGCAGGTATTTGGAGTTTTTGGAGGGCTCTCGGGTGGGATGTGGAGAGAGTAATGTATTATAGTTTGTATGATTATTATGTGTGTGTATGTATGTATGAATGTGTATATTTATGTATATGTATTTATGTTTGTATATGTATGTATGTATATGACCACAGGGTTGTTGTTTTTTTGGGGGGGGGGGGGGGCGGGGTGGGGGAGGGGGGTTGTGGGGTTTAAATGTTGATTTATATATATATATATATATATATATATATATATATATATATATATATATATATATATATATATATATACACTATATTGCCAAAAGTATTCGCTCATCTGCCTTTAGACGCATATGAACTTAAGTGACATCCCATTCTTAATCCATAGGGTTTAATATGACGTCGGCCCACCCTTTGCAGCTATAACAGCTTCAACTCTTCTGGGAAGGCTTTCCACAAGGTTTAGGAGTGTGTTTATGGGAATTTTTTACCATTCTTCCAGAAGCGCATTTGTGAGGTCAGACACTGATATTGGATGAGAAGGCCTGGCTCGCAGTCTTCGCTCTAATTCATCCCAAAGGTGCTCTATCGGGTTGAGGTCAGGACTCTGTGCAGGCCAGTCAAGTTCTTCCACACCAAACTCACTCATCCATGTCTTTATGGACCTTGCTTTGTGCACTGGTGCGCAGTCATGTTGGAACAGGAAGGGGCCATCCCCAAACTGTTCCCACAAAGTTGGGAGCATGGAACTGTCCAAAATCTCTTGGTATGCTGAAGCATTCAGAGTTCCTTTCACTGGAACTAAGGGGCCAAGCCCAGCTCCTGAAAAACAACCCCACACCATATTCCCCCCTCCACCAAACTTCACAGTTGGCACAATGCAGTAAGACAAGTACCGTTCTCCTGGCAACCGCCAAACTTAGACTCATCCATCAGATTGCCAGATGGAGAAGTGTGATTCGTCACTCCAGAGAACGTGTCTCCACTGCTCTAGAGTCCAGTGGCGGCGTGCTTTACACCACTGCATCCGATGCTTTGCATTGCACTTGGTGATGTATGGCTTGGATGCAGCTGCTCGGCCATGGAAACCCATTCCATGAAGCTCTCTACGCACTGTTCTTGAGCTAATTTGAAGGCCACATGAACTTTGGAGGTCTGTAGCGATTGACTCTGCAGAAATTTGGCGACCTCTGCGCACTATGCGCCTCAGCATCCGCTGACCCCGCTCTGTCATTTTACGTGGCCTACCACTTCGTGGCTGAGTTGCTGTCATTCCCAATCACTTCCACTTTGTTATAATACCACTGACAGTTGACTGTGGAATATTTAGTAGCAAGGAAATTTCACGACTGGACTTGTTGCACAGGTGGCATCCTATCACAGTACCACGCTGGAATTCACTGAGCTCCTGAGAGTGGCCCATTCTTTCACAAATGTTTGTAGAAGCAGTCTGCATGCCTAGGTGCTTCATTTTATACACCTGTGGCCATGGAAGTGATTGGAACACCTGAATTCAATTATTTGGATGGGTGAGCGAATACTTTAGCATATATTGCACATATATAGTATATATATATATATATATATATATATATATATATATATATATATATATATATACATGTTTACATTTCATTGTAAAAATGTTTTATAATAAAAAAATAATAATAATAATTGTGAGTGTTTACATAGTTTCGGGGAAATCTTTGAACAATATTCTCGGAATGTCCCAAATTATTTAAAAGGCCATGCAGTGACTTTGTACTAGTGATGGGTCATTCATGAATGATTCGTTGATTTTGAACGAATCTTTTATGTGACTCAGAAGAACGAGTAGTCTCTGAGAGTGATTCGTTCATTTTGTGTTGGCCGCGCAAGTGCATTGCGCAACCTCCGTTCGTTTGTTACGTGAAAACCACATAGGCGCTGAACAGGAAGCAGAAATGATTAGTTCACCTCTCGAGTCTTTTGGTCCGAGTCGTTCGTTCTTTTGTCACGTGACAGCCGGATAGGCTATGCATTGTAACATTTTAATTTAATTCTGCTCAAATGAACAAAATGAACTAAATTACTTGAATAAAGATTCATTTATTTTGCTGAACGAGACTCAAAGATTCAATTCAGTAAAATGATCCGATCTTCCCATCACTACTTTGTACAAAAACTCTGATATGGTTTCATGTGACCTGACCTTGAGGTAATATCTTAAACATGTTGAATTTCTTTCCAGGGACATTCTCTGCTTAAAACATTTTTGCTAGAAATTGTGTTATTATGTTTATGTTGAAAATGTATTACATTTGTGTTGAGCAATGGTACCACCCCCCCCCCCCCCACACACACACACACACACATTCTTTTTAATTGACAATTCACATCATTCACATAAAAAACAATAAACAGTGTGCATACAAATTAAATGTAAAAAATTTAAAGGATTGATTTTGTCAGAAAAATCAAATTCATTGAAATAATATTTATATCGATCAATCCATCCATCTAGCAAATATTTAAACTATGGTTTCTGTCAAGGGTTGCACTACACCTTTAAAAGAGATCTTTTAAACCTTAGCAGTTCTACCATTGGAAGAGCACAATTTCTCTATGGTTAATGGTCAAAGAAGACACTGTGCACTCTAAAGTCTCCCCAGAATTGAGGCAACTCTGCATAAAAGGAATTTAATTTTGTGACAATAAATGTACCAACAGGGTAATTACAAATATTCTTTTACAGGCATGTTACCAGAACCCTGTAAAATGGAAATATGTGCTTAAGGAATTTGGTGCTGTAGGGATTAAGAAAAAAAATGAAAAGTTATTTGTCATTTCCAATTCCTCCTAAGGTTAAAGAGGTGAACTTCTAAATTTTAAATAAGTCTTATCCAACAAATGAATGTATTTAAGATCAAGATTAAATTTTTGATGTGATTAATTGTGTATTTTGTTAAACAGATATCAAAAATGTAGATTATGTTTTTTCATTGTGAATTGGTGCAACCTTTTTGGAGAGATGTGTAGAGCTGGTTACAGACAAGGGAGATTGAACTTCCACCCCTGACAGTGAAGATAATCAAATTTGGTATTTTCTTTTTTGAAAATAAGGAACTAGACTTTGGAACAAAAACTTTAACAAATGATTGAAACTTGTATAAGTTTGGATAAGTTTAAGTTAATTTGTGAAAGCCCTATATGAATATATATATATATATATATATATATATATATATATATATATATATATATATATATATATATATTCGCTTTTTTGTTGTTGTTGCCCTTCTATTTAATTCCTGGTTATGCTCAGCTGGAGGCAGAGGATTTGTCGCTTTTTATTGTGACTTAACTATACTTAAACTATAATTTTTGAAGCATTGAAAAAAAAAAAAAAAAAAAAACAAAAAAAAAACAGAAAAGAGGCAAAAAGAGTCATTTTACGACAGTTTGCGAATGCCTTTTAAATGAACGGGGAGAGTCTTAAACTGACACCTGTCTAAAATCATCCGTGACTTCTCTTATAAAACAGCAGTTATATCTTAGTAAACTAAACAAATAGTTTACTTCAAAAGGATTGTTTAATGTAAATATATTAAAGATTATCGGAAAGGCGGTCAGTTCATTAAGTGACGAGCTGTTTCCTCACAAAAGCAGTTTATTCAGCATACTGAAGCATGTCATCCATACGCATCCATTCAAAAAGAACAGCTCACTAATCTTAACTACTTCAGTCAGAAGCGGGCTGCTTTAAATGCTTTTTGAGCGCGCAATTACGGCTCGCGCTTGCGCAGTTGCGGGCGAAGACAACAGTCGTTCAGTTTGATCACCGCTTCAAATATTTCATCAACAGGTAAGTGTATAAGAGCGGCTAATTTTCTTAATCATTATGAACTGTTTGTTTTGTTGATTACCAAGTTTACGTCTGTTTTACCTTAATGTGTATTTAATGTTTGAAATTATATTTTACATGTTTTTAGCAGGATATTCTATTGTAAATGTAGCACACATACTTTGAATAGGTAAATGTAATGTGAAGTTCACTAAATATAACAAAGATATAAAAATAAACATGATAGTTTTAGTTAGAGAATGACCCAAATGATACAAAATAAATAAATTCATGTTGCAACGAGCTGTAGACAGTAAGCATTTTTATTTATTTATTTATTTATTTATTATTATTATTATTATTATTATTATTATTATTATTTTGCTATTGTGAATTCCTGAAGCTTATAGTATCAGATTAGGCTACTAGAATAATACAATGAAGTTTTTTCAAATGGATTGCCTATGCACATAATGTTTTTGACTGTTTAATAAAAGGATTTTTAACTTTTAAACTAGTCCATTACAACATTTCTGTTTAAACAGCACTTAAGTTAGTCATTGGCACATCCCTATTGCTGAAATGAGCTACATAAACTTTTGTCAGTTTATTATTTTGCAACTAAACCTGTTTTACCATAAAACAGGGATATCAATAAAAAATCTGTTTCAAACTGTCCTATGGACTTATGAACTGCAAATTTAAATGTTTTATAATTTAATGAAATTTATTGTGGATGAAGATGTGGATTTTTGAGAAATAACCATAAAGTGTCTTTCATTAATTTTAACCTTCTCTTTTGTGTTAACTTGTTAACAGCACAAATGTCAGAGAATTCAGAAGAACTGAAGAAACTGGAACGAGCCATATTTGTTCGACTGGACAAAGTGGACCAGAAACTTTCAGATATCAAATCCATGCTTTTAGGTCTTGTCCCACCAAATGACTCTTCTGATGAGTTTCTGTTAAATCCTTGCCAGAGCACAAATTAATTGAATGATTTGTGCTTGAAATTAAAAGACAGCGAATATAAGAATAAAACTGTAAGTTATTTAAATTTCCCAGTAGATGATATGTCTGTTGATGTTTTGTTTCAATTTTGAATGCAGCTTTTGTCATTCTTTTATTCACATAAGTCCCAGAGACTTGCTTTTTACAACATTTTATACTGTTTTAGTGGTCTGCACATAATCTATATGGAACTGAAATGGGAAAAATGCAGCCCGCTAAAATATAATTGATTTATTTCAGATCCATCACCTAAGCCTTCTTGGTAGCAAAACTCCAGGTGATGCTGTAAGGAGGGTGTTGCGCACAGTTGCCACAAACAATGTGAGGGCTCAGTACAGCATGAAGGGTCGAAAGGGAAAGAAAAGTCTTGAAGACCTGGAAATTTGCACGGTGATCATTCGTAAGTGTTCAATTAAAAGATTTTCTGTACCTCAACTGTGATATTGCTTTAATACAAGTTTAATCAGCAAGCATATTTGTTCAATAAATGGCCATTTAAAACAGATATTCTGATACACAAAGATATTATTTTTTACTTTTGCCTATCTATGCTAAATGGTTATTTCAGAATCCCAACAGAATTCATTCAGATTCACTGCACCTGTAAAATGGTGGGATACATTCTTTAGAACATCTTTGTTTTGTTAAGCTCTTTAGAGCTTTTCACACGGTTTATCCATAGTTTAAAGGAGATGTTAAACCAGGGTTAAGGAAAATTGTAGCCATTATAATCAATTAGATTGTATACTCTGGATGTGTCGCCACATTGCGTTGCACAAACAATAGAACAGGGTTCCAATATGTCAGTGAAATACCTCTTTTGAAAATAAAACAGGATGCAGGTTATTCAGACATTTTATTAATTGTTGAAGTCTACTCAAGTTCAAAGCTGATTGTCTGTGCTTTATGTAAATTTACATTTATTCATTTATTATAGCCTTTATTTAACCAGTATAACCTCTCTGAGATTAAAAATCCTTCACCGGAGTGTGAAAGCAAGTAAATCAAATATACATAACCTAATTAAAATCAACATAATTCTGTAAAATTTAACAGAAGCTTTTATCCAAATCGACTTACAAATGAGGAATACAACAAGCCATTTATCAGCAATAACATGAGAAGTGCTAACAATACGAGGTTCCAAAGTCATTCAGAAAAGTACAGGCTAGAACAGGGAGAGAAGAAATAGTAAAAGTTTGTCATTTTGAATGTTCACTTCACATCCGGAGTAGACAGACTCAAGCTCATGTGCCATCTGCCTTGCACAGTGTAGACAGGGTGTTATTGTACTGTCAGTTGAAAATAAGAATGTTTAAAAGTTTTTATTTTTGATGCAAACAAATTATTTATGAAAAATATGTTTTTAGAGGCATGCCACAAGATACATCCAAAGGTGTCTATAAAGGTGTTTGTTGAATGCATTGCAGAAACCTTAAAGTATGCTCCACATCGTGGAACAAGGGTAAGTTTTTATAACAACATGGATGCGATGACTTACTGGCATATTGGCAAGGCTTTATGCACATATGTGATCTTTTGACACGCATAACCCCCCCCCCCCCCCCCCCCTTAACTGTTTCCAGGCACTAGATAACCAGTCAGTGATATTTGTTTATACTAGAGCATATATATCTGTTGTGTAACTTAATTACCATATTACAATTACTACAAGTTTTATTTTTATTAAACTGTTTCAGTTTAAATGAGTCTTAATCTGTTCAGAATATTCTTGTTCTTTTCTCTTTTTCTCAAAAATTAAAATTGGTTGACTGATGGTTAATTTTAATGCAATTTGTAATTGAAAGATTTCTCACAGTTTTAAGGATTGTTTCACTGTGGAACATAAAAATGTAGTACAGCATCCAAGCTGTTCTTTTACATACATATATTAGAATGTAGACTCTAGGGTAAAGGGAGTAAAGTGACTATGCAAACTCGAAAAAACAATTGAAGCATAAACAATATTTACCGGCTAAGGTGCAAAGCAAGATTTGAATGAATGGATAATTTGGTCTGTTTCTCACACAAAGATATCATATGGCATTAGATGACGTGGTATCCAAGCCACATGGCCTAAAGGTTTTTATTTGTCTTTTCTTTGTACCTTACCTTAAGGTCTAACACTTGCACTGTGGCAGCAGTGGCGCAATCAAAACATTGTTTTAGGCACACATTCAGGCCAACATGCTTGGTTGTATAATAAAACATGTTTTTTTTTTAGCAATTTTCCTTGGTGGGAAATGACACACTTCAGCTTTAGAGCAAAGATTATAAAATAAGTTCAGTTGCATGAAGTAGCTAAAGTGAATGTCTTATGATAATCTCATAATATAATAACAATCAAAAATAATAACTTGAGGCAATCTGTTCACTTCACAGGTGCAGAATCAGGAAAGTGGACACCAGTAGTGTGTGTAATGTGTTAATGTTATAAAATGCACACACACACACATTTAATATGAGGCTTCATAATTTTGCATGAAAATTTTAGATGTATCCGAATTTGTATTTGTTGTCCTTGTTTTTTATACTATTAAACCAGTTTTTTGAAAATGGTTTGAACATTTATGGTTGTGAAAAGTTTTAATAAATATTTCGTATAACTTAATTTGACATGATTTCTTTATTATGAGAAAGAATACAGTTTGTAGGTTTTTTTTTTTTTTAGCAGGAATGCTTTCCTTCAGATGTTCTATTCATGGTAGGAAGACTGGACATTTTCATGTACTTGGAATATTACAAATAAACATTCCAATAATTATATTGTGAGGGGAAATAAAGTTAGCAAAATGTAAAAAACATTACCCTTTCAATGACATTCTAAGCACAAGAAGAACATTGTAATATTAATATAATGTTTAAATAAACATTTAAACTGTTATATTGTGAAAAATGTTTTAAAAACATTTTTTCTTTCTTTTTTGTTTTTTACCTTTAAATAATGTTCTAATCACAATAAGAAAACTGGACATTTTAACGTTCATAGAATATTAAAAATAAACGTTCAAAGAACGTTATATTTTAGGTGAAAATAAAGTTAGGAGAACGTAAGAAACGTTTTTGTAACCTTTATATAACGTTAAAATCACGACAAAAAAACTGGACATTTTAACGTTCATAGAATATTAAAAATAAACGTTCAAAGAACTTTATATTTTGGGTGAAAATAAAGTTAGGAGAACGTTGTAAGAAGCGTTTTTGTAACCTTTATATAACGTTAAAATCACGACATTTTAACATTTTAGTAACATTTTTAAACAACGTTTGGAAAACGTGTTTAGAACCAGGCGGGTGACCTGTAAGACGTCTCTTAGTGACACATGACAAGAAATGCTGTTAGTCACAAAAACACGCGTTTGAAGAAATTGTATTATATTTTCATTATATAAGAACAGACAAAAGAAAAGCCATCATTGCTCCTGTCTGATTCGCTGTTTGTTCAGAGGCGTGCAGCGGGACACTGTCTTATGGAACATAAAAGAGTTAGCACTCCTTTTTCTCTTTTTTATTCGTCTGGAAACTTTTTGCAAGAATAATGTCATCTATGAGAATGCTGAAAATGATCTCCGATCATCTCTGAAGGTGCTGTGAATTTCGCTTTATTGTGGAGCAATTCGCAACTCTGCATTGTGAACATTATATATAATATATGTACAGTATTTGTATTAAAGAAATAAATCGTAAAATAATATGACACCTTGAACCTAAAATTGAGTTCTATTTTCTTTTCTTTTGGCAGCATAAAGTGTATTATCAAAATGCAATACAAATACATTCGATAAGAACACACATTTTTTTTAATTATTATTATTTTTTTTATTTTTTGGGGGGAACAAATGGGAATTTATTAGGCTTATTTATTATGATGATGATTATTATTATTTTTACATTTATAACTGTCTTTAGTTCTTAATTTGTAGGATATTAGTAATTTTTCACCTATTGTCCTTGATGGATGCTTGGCAAATGGGGCCATTGGAGATGGTAAATGTTTGGATTTGAGGTGGTTATATATAAGATTTTTGATCACTTTGTTATTTTAATTGCGTTTTCGTTTAGTTTAAAGTGCAATTTGAATTTAGAAATGTATTTTGTTGAGAGAGGTCACGTGACGCCATGCAAGGAGCAGACGTGTGAGCGACGAGCTCTGCGCACTTTGCTGAATTTTCGATTATTTTCATATTATAATCTGGTGAAATTTGATACACCCAGTTATACATTTGCCCTTTGTTGCAAAACATGGCAAAGACGTCAAAATCCTCAGGCTCTAGAGACATTAAAAGACACTTACGTGTTCAGGATGAAAGCCCTGACAGGCCTACAGACCAGGGACTCGATTTGGATGGCACGGTGGGAGAAGGAATCCAGCATCAGTTGTCCAACATGTCGGTGATGTTGAAGAAGATTCTTGCTGACTTTCGCTGTAATATGTCGATTGATCACGGCGATGGAAATAAAATTCTCCGAGTTAGGTACAAGAGTGACTGATGTTGAAAAACAAATAGATTTTTTGGAATCTTCGGAGAGGGAATTAACCGCTAATCTGCCCATGACCAAAGTTGATCTGGAACATCTCCTTGAAAAGCTTGAAGATCTTGAAAATAGAAGCCGCAGGAATAATGTTCAAATTGTTGGAATTCCTGAACATGAGGAGGGCAGAGATATGGTGAAATTCCTAGACAAATTTTTCCCGAGTCTGCTTGACATAACAGGCTGCAAGCTGGAAATCGAACGAGCTCACAGAGTGCCGGCTCGGAGATCTGCTGAGGGAGAAAGGCCCCGATCGATTCTGGCCAGATTTCTGAGATCATCCGATAAAGATCTTGTGTTGCGCCAGACGAGGAGCAAAGGGAAGCTTTCTTGGAAGAACCATAATATTTTCTTGTTCCCGGACTTTGCGAGTTCGACAAGAGAGAAACGCGATCGGTTCAAGGAACGTAAGAAACTCTTACATCAGAAAAAGAACTCATTTGCTCTAATGTTAATGCACACGTTTTTCTTTTTTCTGTTTGTTTTGTTCGGGGAGATGTTCGGGGGTTGACTGTTTCACTAATGGGGAATGTGGTCTGTATAATTTTGTTTTTGACACACAATTTATTTTTTCTACAATATCAATATGTCAAATGTTAACATGAGTGTACTATCTCTCTCCACATGGAATGTAAATGGGTTGGGGCACCCCATAAAAAGAAGGAAGGTTATTTCTGTTCTTAAGTGCAAGAAATATGATATAGTGTTTCTTCAAGAAACGCATCTTTCCCCGCAAGAAGTTGAAAAATTTGGGAAGATATGGGGTGGACATGTTTTCTTTAGTGCTGGCTCAAGTAAGAGCAGGGGAGTCATTGTAAACATCTACAATTGGGGGCCTGGGTAGCTCAGTGGTAAAATACGCTGGCTACCACCCCTGGAGTTCGCTAGTTTGCTAGTTCGAATCCCAGGGCGTGCTGAGTGACTCCAGCCAGGTCTCTTAAGCAACCAAATTGGCCCGGTTGCTAGGGAGGGTAGAGTCATATGGGGTAATCTCCTCGTGGTCGCTATAATGTGGTTTGTTCTCGGTGGGGCACATGGTGAATTGAACGTGGTTGCCGCGGTGAATGGTGTGAAGCCTCCACACGCGTTATGTCTCCGTGGCAAGGCGCTCAACAAGCCACGTGATAAGATGCACGGGTTGACTGTCTCAGACGCGGAGGCAACTGGGATTCGTCCTCCGCCACCTGGACTGAGGCGAATCACTATGCGACCATGAGGACTTAGAGTGCATTGGGAATTGGGCATTCCAAATTGGGAGAAAAAGGGGAAAAATCCCCCCCCCCCCCCCAAAAATAAATAAATAAATAAATAAACATCTACAATTCAAATGTCTCAAACAGATTAAAGATAAATTAGGAAGAGTCATTGTTGTGTTAGGAGAAATTCAGGGGCAAAGGTTGATTTTGGCTAATATTTACGCACCTAACGCTGATGATCAGGGCTTTTTTATAGATCTTGAAGGGATGTTGCAAGCTGCTGGCATCTCTCATGACATAATATTGGGAGGAGACTTTAATCTTTTGATGGACTCAGTCCTTGATCAAAGTGAAGCAAAAGTGTGTAAACCCCCGAGAGCTATTGACACTTCACCAGATCTGTAAAAATCTTGGTCTTGTAGATACTTTGAACCCATCTGGTAGGGTTTATACATTTTTTTCATCAGTTCATAAGATTTACTCTAGAATAGATTTTTTTTTTTATATCGAAGTCCCTCATTTCATCTGTTGTTGATTGCTCAGTTGGAAATATCTTAGTTTCAGATCACACCCTGGTGAGTTTAGACATAGGAAATCATATAATTGGCGCTTTAATCTATCCCTTTTGCAAAATCCTGATTTTCAACAAATGTTAAAGACTGAAATCAGTGTCTATATGGAGACCAACTGGTCCTCGGTATCCTCTGTGGGCGTGGCTTGGGAGGCACTTAACGTGGTTCTTAGGGGTCGAATCATACAGTACGCCTCATTTATCAAAAAATTCAAAGCACGAGAACTTGTGGAGTTGGAAGGAAATATTAAAAGTGCAGAAGCAGAGCTGAAGCGCCGTATGTCATCTGTTGGCCTCAGAGAATTGACCCGATTGAAATACAGGTATAATACTATTCTGTCGCAGAAAGTGGAGTTTTGGTTGTTCAGGGCAAGACAGTCATACTTTGAGTCGGGGGACAAAGCAGGGAAGCTTTTGGCTAGATATATTAAGCAGAGAGAGTCTTTTTCTACTATTCCCTCAGTGAAATCTGCTGGTGGTGAAATTTTTACCTCAGCCATTGATATTAATAATGCTTTTAAAGAATTCTGTCTTGATCTCTATAGTTCCACGTCTTTGTCTACTGATGAGGATATTAGGAACTTTGTGGAACCATTAGAACTCCCTAAACTGACGATTGAGCAAAAAAACTCTCTTGATACTGAGATAAACTTGGAGGAGCTTGACGAGGTAATCTAGTCCCTACCTACTGGTAAGGCTCCGGGGCCAGATGGTTTTGCCGCTGAATTTTTTAGATCTTATGCTACAGAACTGGCTCCACTTTTGTTAGAAGTTTATACGGAATCATTAAAGAATGGAAAGCTTCCACCAACCATGACACAAGCCCGGATCAGTCTGATTCTTAAAAAGGACAAAGATCCAAGCGAGTGTAAAAGTTACCGTCCAATTTCCCTGATCCAGCTAGATGTAAAAATTCTGGCTAAAATTTTGGCTAACCGATTAAGTAAGGTTATGACATCTCTTATACATATAGATCAGGTGGGGTTTATTCGGGGCCGCAGCTCTTCTGACAACATTAGGCGTCTCATCAACATCATGTGGTCAGTGGCGAATGATCATACTCCGGTCGCTGCTATCTCACTTGATGCCAAAAAGGCGTTTGATATGGTAGAATGGGATTATCTTTTTAAGATTTTGGAAATATATGGGTTCGGGAGTACGTTTATTGGTTGGATTAAGTTACTTTATAAACACCCTGTAGCAGCGGTACAAACAAATTGATTAATTTCAGATTATTTTTCTCTGGATAGGGGCACCCGTCAGGGCTGCCCTCTTTCTCCATTATTGTTCTGTCTTGCCCTGGAACCATTAGCAGCCATGATAAGAAAAGATGATGATTTTCCAGGGGTGGCGGCGGGAGGTGTGGCGCATAAGCTTTTGCTTTATGTAGATGATATTTTATTATTCGTCTCCGACCCCACTAGATCTATGCCTTGCCTCCACAGAATTATTAATTCCTTTTCCAAGTTCTCAGGATACAAAGTCAATTGGTCTAAATCCGAAGCTTTGTCTTTGACAGCATACTGTCCAGTAACGGCCTTCCAGCCAGGCGCCTTCCAGTGGCCCAAACAGGGCATTAAGTATTTGGGCATTTTATTCCCAACAAATTTGTCTGATTTAGTCAGAGTTTATTTTGACCCTTTAATAAAACGGTTTTCGAGCGATGTAGACAGGTGGGTTTCATTACATTTATCGATGATTGGGAAGGTTAATGTTATTAAAATGAGATTTAACTACTTGCTACAGTCTCTCCCTGTAGATGTCCCCCTCTCTTATTTCAAGCAATTTGATAGCATAGTGAAGTCTTTCATTTGGAGTGGTAAGCGCCCCAGACTACATTTCAGTCAATTACATAGGTCGATTGACAAAGGTGGGCTAGGCCTACCCAAGATTTTGTTTTATTATTATGCATTCGGTCTCAGACATTTGGCTCATTGGTCGCTTCCACCTGAAAGAGCCCCTCCCTGGTTCTGCATTGAACAAGAACTCCTTGCCCCTATTTTGACATTACACAGCCTTTCCATCAAATTAAATAGAGAAGTTAAATCACACCCCATTATTTCACATTTACACTCAGTATGGACAAAAGTGTCCAGAGTGTTTAATTCAGATATTTATCTAAATGTTGCCTCGAGCCTATGGCTAAACCCCAAACTATGCATTAATAAGTCCCCTTTTTGTTGGTCAGAGTGGATTGCAAGGGGGGTTAATTCACTCAGTGATCTTTACGAGAGCGGTGTGATGAGATCCTTTGAAAATCTGGTTCAATATTTTGGGATCCCCAGATCGCAGTTTTTTAGGTATCTTCAGTTACACCATTTGCTCTGTACTATTTTTGGGAGTAGCATACACCCCCCCTAAAGCAGCAGATACTCTAGGAGTGGTGATTTCTGCTTTTGGAAAGGGCCATGAGGCATCAGTGTATTACTCCTTATTAATTCAGAGTCTGGGGGACGGAGTCTCAACCACTCTCAAGAGATTATGGAGAAAGATTTAAACCTGGAATTGGAGGAGAGAGAATGGGCTAGGATTTTAAAAAACATAAAAACTGCATTGAGAGATGCAAGGGTGCGCCTTATACAATTCAAGATTTTACATCGGTTCTATTGGACCCCCTCTAAATTGTATAGACTTGGTCTTAAAGACACACCCTGGCGATGCCAATCAGAGGAAGGAGACATGGCCCATGTTTTTTGGTGGTGCGCTGAGATTCAGGAATTTTGGTTGAAGGTACAGAGTGTTCTGTGTGACGTGTTGGGCATTCGGATTTCGTTTTGCCCCAGACTCTGTGTTTTGGGTGATGGGGCAGTCATCGACGTAGGTGATAAATACATAAACAATTGGATCCTCACTAGTGCGATGATAGGCAGGCAGATTGTTTTAAGGGGTTGGAAGTCGGTGGGAGCACCCTCAATTTGGGAATGGTGCGAGGAGATGGGAAGGGTGGCAGCCTTCGAAGAGGTATCATGTAGAAGGCTGGGGATATGGGATACTTTTATTGGCAAATGGGGTAGATATTTGACGTTTTTGGGGGGCTCTCACAGTGGGTCTGGAGAGAGAGAGGTATAGTTTAGAGTTGTATGTTTATTATAGGTGTATGTATATGTGTATATGTGTATATATATATAGTATATATGTATGTGTGTGTGTGTGTGTGTGTGTGTAAATGTTTATGTATGTATGTGTATGTGTGTGTGTATATATATGTATATATTTATTTATTATTTTATTCTCTATAAATGTGTGTACTTATGTAAGACCACTGGGATGTTCGTTTGGGGTGGGGTTCTTGATCGGGGAGGGGAAGTAGTGGGTGTTAATGTCGATTCACTGTATATATGTTTTGTTTTTCTTTGTTTTGAAAATTAATAAAATGTTAATCACAAAAAATAATGCCTTTAAAGAATTCTATCTTGATCTTTATAGTTCCACGTCTTCATCACTGATGAAGATATTAGAAACTTTGTGGAACCATTAGATCTTCCTAAACTGAAGACTGAGCAAAAAAACGCTCTTGATTCTGAGATAACCTTGGAGGAACTTGACGAGGTAATTAAGTCCCTACCTACTGGCAAGGCTCCGGGGCCAGATGGATTTGCCGCAGAATTATTTAGATCCTATGCTACAGAACTAGCTCCACTTTTGTTAGAAGTTTATACTGAATCATTAAAGAATGGAAAGCTTCCTCCAACCATGACACAAGCCCGGATCAGTCTGATTCTTAAAAAGGACAAAGATCCAAGCGAGTGTAAAAGTTACCGTCCAATCTCCCTGATCCAACTAGATGTAAAAATTTTGTCAAAAAGTTTGGCTAATGTAGAATATTTTTATCAAGTTGAGTATAAATTAATCAAATATAATCAATGTTAATATAGCCATTTTATTTACAATTATTTCTGATGGTCAAGCATGAATCTTATTGTGTGTGTGTGTGTGTGGAGAAGCCTGTGTAGGAAAGGAATGTGCTCACATATAGTAAACTGCTCTCATGACTGCTGAGAAAATATATGTTGAGGTTCCTCCACAGGTGTCTCCTGTCCACTTCTTAAAATAAACAGATTGGAGTCAAAGAATAGGAATGGTGACATGTATGGAATTTATTGGCCACTCCTTGGTAGATGATATGTATAAGCAGGTGTAACATCCTAGTTGTTGTAGTTGTTGTGATGGGAAGAACCGGCTTTTTTTATCTCTGATAATAAAGTCTATCTTCTGGCATCAAAACCCCAAGACTTCAAGAGTGATGTTTCACAGAGGTGGCAGAAGCCACAACACTAACTGATTAAGTAAGGTTATTACATCTCTTATACATATAGATCAGGTGGGGTTTATTCAGGCCATTGCTCTTCTGATAACATTAGGCGTCTCATCAATATTATGTGGTCAGTAGCGAATGATCAGTCTCCGGTCGCTGCCATCTCACTTGACGCCGAAAAGGTGTTTGATGTGGTAGAATGGGATTATCTTTTTAAGATTTTGGAAATGTATGGGTTCGGGAGTACATTTATTGGTTACTTTATAAACACCATGCAGCAGCGGTACAAACAAATGGATTAATTTCATATTATTTTACTCTGAATAGGGGCACTCGGCAGGGTTGCCCTCTTTCCCCATTATTGTTCTGTCTTGCGCTGGAACCATTTGCAGTCGCAATAAGAAAAGAGGAGGATTTTCCAGGGGTGATTGCGGGAGGTGTGGTGCATAAGCTTCTGCCTTACGCAGATGATATTTTATTGTTCGTCTCCGACCCCACTAGATCTATGCCTTGCCTCCACAGAATTATTCATTCCTTTTCCAAGTTCTCAGGATACAAAGTCAATTGGTCAAAATCCGAAGCTTTGTCTTTGACAGCATACTGTCCAGTAACGGCCTTCCAGCCAGGCACCTTCCAGTGGCCCAAACAGGGCATTAAGTATTTGGGCATTTTATTCCCAACAAATTTGTCTGATTTAGTCAGAGTTTATTTTGACCCTTTAATAAAAAGGTTTTCGAATGATGTGGACAGGTGGGCTTCATTACACTTTTCGATGATTGGGAAGGTTAATGCAATTAAAAAAAATTCAATTACTTACTGCAGTCTCTCCCTGTAGATGTCCCCCGCTCTTATTTCAAGCAATTTGATAGCATAGCGAAGTCCTTTATTCGGAACGGTAAGCGCCCCAGGTTAAATTTCAATGTTACATAGGCCAGTTGACAAAGGCGGGCTAGGCCTACCCAAGATTTTGTTTTATTATTATGCGTTCGGTCTTAGACATTTGGCTCATTGGTCGCTTCCACCTGAGAGAGCCCCTCCCAGGTTTTGTATTGAAAAGGAAGTTCTTGCCCCACTGCAAAGCCTTTTGATCAAACTAGCCGGAGAGTTTAAGTCGCACCCCGTTATTTTGCATTTGCACTCGATATGGACAAAAGTGTCCAGAGTGTTTAATTCGGATATTTATTTAAACGCAGCCTCGAGCATATGGCTGAACCCTAAACTAAGTCCCCTTTTTGTTGGTCAGATTGGATTTTGAGGGGGGTTAATGCACTTGGTGACCTATTTGAGGGTGGAGTATTGAGACCTTTTGAAAATTTGGTTCAACATTTTGGCATTCCCAGATCTCAGTTTTATAAGTATTTACAACTTCGCCACCTACTCTGCACTATTTTTGGGAGTGGCACGCACCCCCCTAAAGTGGCAGGTGCTTTGGGAGAGATGATTGCTGCTTTTGGAAAAGGCCATGAAGCATCAGTGTATTACTCCCTACTAATTCAGAGTCTGGGGGATGGATTCTTGACTTCTCTCAAGAGAGTATGGGAAAAAGATTTGAATTTGGAATTGGAGGATGGAGTGTGGACTAAGTCTGTATCTAGAGATGCAAGGGTTCACCTAAGAGATTTTACATAGATTTTATTGGACACACTCTAGATTATATAGGCTTGGTCTTAAAGACACACCCACTTGTTGGTGATGCCAGTCAGAAGTTGGAGACACTACCCATGTCTTTTGGGGGTGTGTTAAGATCCAGGAGTTTTGGTTGAGGGTTCAGAGGTATTTGTGTGATGTTTTGAACACTCAGGTTTTGCTTTGTCCCAGACTCTGTATTTTGGGTGATGGGGCGGTCATGTATTTAGGGGATAATCACATAAAAAATTGGGTTATGACCAGTCTCATGAACGGCAGGCAAGTCATTTTAAGGGGTTGGAAGTCAAGTGGCGCACCCTCTTTTTCCGAGTGGTGTGTGGAAATGGGGAGGGTAGCTGCATTTGAAGAGGCTACCGCTGAAGGCTGGGGTTTAGGGACTTATTTGCTAAAAAAATGGGGCAAATATTTAGTTTTTTTGGGGGACTCTTGGGGAGGGATGTGGAGAGTGTAGTTTAGTTTAATCATGTATGTTTATTATTATTTTATTTATTTGTGTATATGTATGTATATATATATATATATATATATATATATATATATTATTTTATGTGTGTGTATATATATATATATATATATATATATATATATATATATATATATATATTATTATTATTATTTTTTTTTTTTTTTTTTTTTGGGATTGTGTGTGTTATGTGGGACCACAGGGGTGTTCTAGGGGTCAGGGTGGGATTGTATTAGTAGGGTTTCAATGTAAAATGTTGATTCTTTATATATGTGTTGAGTTTTTTTCCACTGTCATATGCTTATGAATCAATAAAAATGTTAATTACAAAAAATCTACAGTAGAACACATTCAGGTCATCAGCCAGTTGTTGGTCCACCAACAGGGTTCGGGGCAGGTGTCCTATAATTCGTAAGTTGTTTCATGCCACTCCACACTGATTCAGGGTCATTAGCTGAAAACTTGTTTTTCAGCTTCTCAGAGTATCTTCTTTTAGCCACTCTGATTCCCTTATTCAGTGTGTTCCTGGCCTGATTTTACAAGACTTTATCCCCAACTCTGTAAGCATCCTCTTTGGCCTGATGAAGCTGTCTGAGTTCCGCTGTAAACCATGGTTTGTCGTTGTTAAATGTTAAATATGTCCTAGTAGGAATGCACATATCCTCACAAAAACTGATATATGATGTAACAGTATCTGTGAGCTCGTCCAGATTGGTGTCTGCAGCCTTAAAAACACTCCAATCAGTGCAGACAAAGCAGTCTTGTAGTTCCAGCTCTGCTCCGTTGGTCCATGTCTTTACAGTCCTTAATACAGGCTTAGCAGATTTTAATTTCTGTCTGTAGGTTGGAAGATGATGAACCAGACAGTGATCAGATAGTCCCAAAGCTGCTCTAGGAACAGAGCGATATGCATCCTTTATTGTTGTGTAGCAATGATCCAGTATATTTCTGTCTCTGGTTGGGCATGTCATGTGCTGTTTGTATTTGGGCAGTTCAAATGTGAGGTTTGCTTTGTTAAAATCCACAAGAATAATAATAACTGTCCGGGTATTGTTGTTCCGTGTCTGTGATTTGATCAGCCAGCTGTTGCAGCGCGGCATTCAAACACGCGTTTGGCGCGATATACACACCAGAATAAACGAGGAAAACTCCAGCGGCGAGTAGAAAGGTTTACAGTTAATAAAGAGCGCTTCCAAATTAGGACAGCACATCTTCTTTAACGTTGTTACATCTGTTCATCAACTTTCATTTATGTAAAAGCATGTTCCACCACCTCTCGTTTTCCCTGTTAACTCCGCGATGCAATCCGCTCTGAACAGCTGAAAGCCCAGCAGATGTAACGCACTGTCCGGAATAGCTTCACTCAGTCAGGTTTCTGTGAAGCACAAGGCAGCATAGTTTGAAAAGTCCTTGTTTGGAGATGTAGTTCATCCTTTTTGTTAGGGAGAGAGCGGAGATTCGCTAGATGAATGCTCGGCAGCGTTGTTCGAAAGCCCCGCCGACGGAGTTTGACCAGCGCGCCTTCTCATCTTTTTGCCAAACTGGTCGACAAAGGTAAACATTCTTTAAAACTGTTACTCCTCCTCCTCCTAGTCTCTCTGGCTGATGGCTCCCTAAATTCCTTTTGAGATAGGGAACCTCACATCTAAAATAGGGGATGTATACTGAGTTAGCGGGTATTTCTGTTGACACTGCTAATTGCCCCAGTAGAATAGGACACAGCATATAAAGTCCCTCCAGTTGTTTTACCAATGGCTCAACGGTCAAAATTTTATTCACTACGGGTTGCCAGTCCACTCATGGCTATTCCTGTTCTATTTCCTTTAAATTTGTGATGAAGTCTTCTTTTGTTCTGTTAATTCCCTTGTCTGTCCTATATAATCTATGTTCTCAGTTTCTTTCCAAAAATGATTACTAATCCCTCTTGTCTCTATTAATATCCTTTCTAATTCTCTCACCTCTTCTGCTTCAGCTGTTCTAGTCGAGCGTATACTTTCCAACTCGGCAATTGCCTGGGTCCACATTAGATTTTAGTTAAGAGGAAAACAGAGAAAAAAGCTGTCTGTGTCTCTCTCTGTGTTTATCTGTCTGCTGACAGTATAAGTACAGCACAGCTTATACCATCAACACATATAAACAAACAATGCAGTGGAAAACTCCTGCATTTCAACACACCCCCAAAAGACATGGGTTATATCTCCATCCTCTGATTGGGTATGGGTGTGTCTTTAAGACCAAGTCTATACAATCTAGAGGGGGTCCAATAGAATTTAAATAAAATCTTGAATTGAACAAGGCACACCCTTGCGTCTCTAGATGCAGTCTTGACGTTTATTTAGAATCCCAGCCCACTCCCTCCTCCAATTCCAAGTTTAAATCTTTCTCCTATAATCTAATGTGATTGGTCGAGGTTCCAGCCCCCGGACTCTGAATTAACAAGGTGTTAATGCCTCATGATAATTATAATAATATTATATTATTATATTATAATAATAGTGTTAATGCCACTAATGCTTCATGATCTTTTCCAAAAGCAGTAATCACCACTCTCATAGTATCTGCCGCTTTAGGGGGGTGAATGCTATTCCCAAAATTAGTACAGAACAAGTGGCGCAGCTGTAGATACCTAAACAAAACTGAGATCTGGGGATCCCAAAATGTTGTAACAAATTTTCAAAGGATCTCAACACACTACTCTTATATAGGTCACCGAGTGTAGAAACCCCCTCACAATCCACTCTGACCAGCAGAAAGGGGACTTATTAATATGTAGTTTAGGATTCAGCCATAAACTCGAGGCAACATTTAGATAAATATCCGAATTAAATGCTCTGGATACTTTTGACCATACCGAGTGCAAATGCGGGATAACGGGGTGTAATTTAACTTCTTCTGTTAGCAATGGCAAAATTAGTGGCAAGAACTTCCTGTTCAATATAAAGCCAGCCAAAATTTTTCTTGTGTGTTTATTTCAGACATTTGTCATCTGAACTTTGCGCAAGTATTTGGTTCAACCCAAAATTGTGCATTAATTGTCCCCTTTCTTCTGGACAGAATGGATTGGGAAGGGTGTTACTATACGCTGGGTGACCTGTATGAAAATGGAGTGTTGAGATCCTTTGAAATTATTATTCAGCTGTTTAGAATTCCCAGATCTCAATTCTTCAGGTACTTACAGCTGCGCCATCTATTCGTACCACCTTTGGGTGTAGTACGCAGCCCTCGAAAGTAGCAGACAATCTTGAGATGGTGCTTGCTGCTTTTAAAAAAGGTCATGAAGCTTCATTGTACTATTCCTGGCTAATTCAAAGTTTAGGGGACGAGGTTTTAGTACTAGAAGATGGAGAATGGGTGTAGGATTTTATCAATTAAGGTCATACAAAGTCCAGTAAACATAAAAAAGCTACCTTTGCATTCAAAACAGTACCAATTCTCCTAGGTCACCTGGACAGTTTTTCTTGGTTGTTAGCAGATAGGATGTTCCAAGCTTCTTGGAATTCTATCTATTTAGGCTGTCTCAACTGCTTCTGTCTCTTCATGCAATCACAGACTGACTCTATGTTCAGTGGAGGGGCTCTGTGGGGGCCATGCTATCTTTTGCAGAGCTCCCTGTTCTTCTATTCTATTCTATTTGCGAATTTTCGGGAGTTTAAAATGTATATTTTCTATTGACACTAAAGCTGAAGATATCTGACCATCTAAAGACAAATGTTTTTGTGAAAAATCTTATAAGACTTTTGCACAGTAATGTATGTATGTGTGTGTATATATATATATATATATATATATATATATATATATATATATATATATATATATATATATATATATACAATTATTATTATATATATATATATATATATATATATAAATATATCAAAAATATAGCTGGCATGTTTTTTTCTTTTTCTTGTAACTTACAGTATGTTTGGTTCCTATATAATATTTTGTATTAGAAATATTAATTGATTCTTCTTTAGACTTGATTTTAAATCAAATTTAAGCAACCAAAAGTTTACCAAATAAAATTACATTCATTACAATGTTTTGTTGCATTTCAGCATGATTTCACTATTTCCATCCCAACATGTCGTTATTAATTAAATTAATCAAATTAATGTTTTTTATTTTTATTTTATTTTCATTAGCTTAGCAATTACCGTTCATGTTTAAATGTGTAATCTAATTTCTCTGTTATTTTGGGCAGATAAAGGATGTAGACTGCAAAGATGCTCTGGACATGATTTGTAATTTAGAGTCAGAGGAAGATGAGAAAGGAGCTCTCAGTCTTTATACTGCATTTTAAGCGCCAGCTTCTCAGTGGGGATGTTTATTGTGCCTGGTAATAACCTTATTCTCACTCTAAATGTTTCTGCCGGTCTTGTTGTAACAGTCACTCTTTGTTTGAAATTTACTTACAGTAGTAATAATTAAATGTTTAATCACGTAAAATATGTTTAGCAAGAAATATCATTAATAATTTATAATTAATATTTATCATACTTATATTTGATTACTGTTGTTTAAAAACCAGTGAAGGTACCGTTAACTTTAAGTGGATATATTGAAGTATTCGTATTTATCTTACAGGGAACTGAAACTGTTTTGGAGTAAGCTTCTAATATGGCTCGAATCAAAACAGGTCTTCTTGAAGCAGTGCAGACTCTTATCACGCCTTTCTGGGAGAGTGTTCTACTCCTCATCAATGCTATTCAGGCTGAGATTAGCAATTTTTTTTTGTTTCAATATTTTATGGAAAATAAGGCAATGGCACTCAGGTGACAATGACATTTTTGATTCTTCAGATTAGAAAAGATGGACTTTCAGTGTGCATCGAAATGAGCATTCAAGTGCTAAAAATGGGATTTCATGTCTGTGAGAACTGCAATATCACTATCTGCAAAACAATCTTTTGTTTGCTGCCTTTGGACTTAGAAGTGAAACTGGCTTGTCAACTCACTGAGTTCCTAGTAAATCCATCTCTAGACTCTTATTATACTGTTGAGACACTTGGAAGATGATCCACCAATTCTGAACTCACTCCGTTATGACATATTGTTGGCCTTAAAGACAAAGTGGCCTTTTGATCCAGAGTTCTGGGACTGGAAAACACTCTGAAGCGTCATTGTATTGCTTTGATGGGTCAAGAGGCAGCAGTGATGTTGTCTGCTGACAATATTATTGACGTGAAAACAATGAAGGCCAAGATCCATATGAGAAAGATTTCAGACATCTACATTTAACCAATAGTGCGACTTAAAACTTAGTGAAGTTGAAGCAGAATAAAAAATGAAAAGAAAAATGAAGAAAATGAGAGAGAGAGAGGGGATTTGTGTCGATTCCGCAACTGGCAAGCTTATATGCAGTATTGTATGTTTTGTGATAAAGGATCATTAAGATATAGGATATAGGATTGTGAAGCATGCATGTCCAAGATGGGATTTTCTGATACCCAAAATGTACTCAAACTGTTGAAACTAGGTCGATTCTAGAGCCTCATGTAGCATCACATGTAAAACAGTTATGTAAGAAATGTCTTGCTGCTATGAATGCAACCAAGAATGGTCCCAGTCTTAAAGCTAAGTTGACATCAGCTAGCACTACATTAATACAAGACCATTACAATAATACTGCAGTGCAAGTCAGACAAGGGATAACTATTTGCAAAAACAATATTTATGCTTCAAACAGCACTCCAAGCACAAATGTGAAAAGTAAAATTGTCTTGATATCATCTCCAAGACAAGGTGAACCTATTCGTGACTTTAACAACACTAAAGATTGTTTATGGCCTGTTTCAAGCTGTCAAAAAGTTTTTAAGTACTTCAGAAATCTGGTTGCACATGTTAGGGCCCACAAAAATGAACAGAAGCAACACATTTCCTAGAAATACAGAGCAAGAAGGCTATGTGAGAGTATTGTCACCGTCTGCTTGTTAACATGACTCATCTTAATGATCACTTACAGTCACATCATGGCGAGAAGCCATATTTTTGCTTTCAGTTGGGATGTAATTGTAGCTTTTCCTCTCAGTTTCTTGTGCGCAGAAAAATACATGCTGAATTTCAGGCACGGTGTCCATATCCAAACTGTGAGAGAATATTCAGCGAGAGGTACTTACTGTATGATCACGAAGTATAGCACTACATGATGTGTAGTGCTGTACATAACTGTGGCAAGGCATTCCGCACTCTGTCTGAGCTAGATCTGCATCAGAAAGATCATGCAAAGCCGGACCACTCTGCTGTTGATGAGGGTTCACATTCTAAACTGCCATCACAACAGATCTGTTTCCATGCCAAATGAACAAGGTTAGCATACTCTTAGTGTACTACATGCCCTTAATTGCAATCAGACTTGTGACTTGTTTAGTGATGTCCCCCTGACAGATTAATCAAATCCAGATATTTGTAATCTTAATTAGTCACTGGATGGAAAAGGAGGACTCCTTTTAGATGATCAGATCGTTTCAAGTTCTTTTGGAACTACGAAAACAAAGAGAATCAAATCATCTAAAAGAACAAAATGGCCTGTCATAATACAGGGTGGAAAAGTAATTTGCTGCAGGTGCTACAGAGCTCAAGTACAAAATCACTTGGAGGACATTTATCAGAACATTCAAAGTGCAAACCTGTAGATGAAATTGATCTTACTGCTGACTTACCAACATTATTTCTTGATTTTCTGAATGATCCTGATATTTTAACAGTACAAATGCTTCTCCCTATAAGTAACGTACATGAGCAAAATCACAATCCCTTCATTTGTCCACCGTTAGAATCAAATTATCTTTAACGCTGACAGTTTAACAAGCATAACAACCAAGCTTGGCACACACTGCAGCATTCAGAACAGTAATATGTCTGAAATCATTTTAAATCCCACTTTCTGCCACCCATCTGTCCCAGAGACAGACATAGAAATCAAAGGTGAATTTGAAATCACACCTACAAATACTGGTGAAGATGGCAAAATCCTAGAAATTGAAAGGGCATTACGAGAACGTCTTGATTTAGTTGATATACTCAAACAACCTTTTGTCTACAACCTAAAACTGACACCAGAAATGATCAGTGTCACACATTTAAAGATGACAAAGAAAATAATATGCAGAAAGTAACTTTAAAGTCTTTTAGATGTAAGGAAGGCTGTGTTTATGGGGCAATGACAAAAGAACCCCTCTTTAAACACATTTGCGGGTACATGATTAGGACAGGATAAATGAAATGAAGAAAACCCCTGACAAATTAGCACCCTACAGCTGTCATTTATGTTTGAAGTCATTTACAAGAACCACAGCCCTTAAAATCCACTACAAAAATGTCCATCGTTATACAAAAGAAGAAATGTCTAGCCTGAAAATTGGTATTGGTTACAGAAAGATCAGAAAATCTACATCAGTGTCAGAAGACGTGCACTCCAGTCCCATCATCAAACATGGAAATGACTCTATACAAGAGCAGCATCACCCCCAAATCAATCCAGAATTCACCTTTAGATCTTCAGATTTACCTGTAGAATTCAAAGGAGAAGCTGCCAGTGTAGAAGGGAAAAATAAAAGCCCTACACAAGACTCCAAAGTTTCCAGCTCTGAGACCTGCAGGACTTTGGAAGCATCAAAGATAAATTCATTAAATCTTGATGTGCTTACCGATATATTTGTTAAACCGCTGCAGATCCCTTTTTGAGCACAGAAAATCACGTTAGTGACCCGAATAAGCTAGGTATATTTGCAATGCAAGAGCTGAGTTGTGAAAGTCCCTATCCATTTAGAACATGTAATGCTCCAGACAAAGGTACCGAAGGTGCAACTCCACAGTTGAACGGACAAACTTAGACTAATTCAAATGTGAAGGTGGTTCTACAGGAGGAAAATGAAATGCCTGTGGACAACTTTGATTTCGGTGATTGAAGTGGTACAGTCCGTATAGATACAGGTTATACCGATTTGTGCATGAAGGATGTCTGGCTTCCTTTTCAATCAAAAAAATATTTTCCTGCATTACACCGCTATGCATCATTCAGAAAGAAATGAAATAACTGCCTGTTCTAAAGAAGCTGAAAGGGCGTCGGAGTGCAGGAATACAAATTTTGTCAACGTTTGCTCAAAAGTTGTGTCGAATGTCACCAGATTTTTGAAACACTATCTTTTACTTCACAGATGCACACTGGAAAAGGCAAGGGCATTGTTATCTGGAGTTAAAGTAGGCACATTTCAGTGTGACCAGTCAAAATGTTCGGCTCACTTTGCATGTCATTTGAAGTTCATTGATCACATAAACAATTATCACAAGGCAATAAAAATGTAGGAAGACGGGGACTTTAAGAGCGTGGACCTCAAATTTGAATGTGAATTTGAAGGTTGCAACAGGGTTTATGCTACAAAGTAAAATCTTCTGAGACATCTTATGAAGAAACATTTATTATTATTATTATTTAACGAAAGTGCCACTGTCACAACCATGCCAGTAGTCAAAAGTTAAACAGGTCGTCCACGTAAGTAGGAATGTACAAAAAAAAATCAGTCTAGAGAGAAAGCTGAGTCTTAGGAACTGCTCTTGTGAAAGTGTTAAATGTATTTGAAAGCCTCAGGATCGATATTCTAACCATCAAGAGAACAAAGCTGCACTTAAACTTTACAGGCCTTCAGAATTTGAGACATCCAACCTAGAGTTCAATGAAGATTTCTTGGCCAAAATCTCTGCCGAAAAATAAATCCATGTCATTGGACATCAAATCAACAGTGAAAATTTCAGCCAGTCATCCGAGAAAGAGATGAAGTCCAATGTATTGTTAATTTCAAAAATCCCCTGAAGATCTAAACTGTGAGAAATGTTAAAATTATGTATGGAAATATTTCTCTTTGTTCTGATCTTCTGCTAAAACTTCAAGACATGTAACTGATAGTCATCCTGGAAAAGTGTCTACACACAAGTTGGTTAATTTAGAGACTGAATTTTGTATTTATTTATTTTATTTTACAAGGCTTTGCATCAGGACCACATACTGTATGTCACATGCTGCTGACAGGAACATTCAGCTACACCTTTTTCACACATTTATACATTTACACATTTCAACACCTTGTTTAGATAAGTGGTTAAAAACTTTTGTAAAACATTTTAATGTTCCATTATGGTTGTGTTTTAAAGTATCTTGTATTTCTAAAATTCTCAAATGGAAATTAGATGAAAACATTTTAAAAAATTTATAATTTTATGTAGTATAAAATGTATGAATGAAATTGCCCTGTGGGATTTATATCATTTATTTATTTATTTATTTTTAATAAATATTTATTTGTAACTTAATAGTAGTGTTAATATACTTGTCTTCCATCCAATATTCAATTAAAAGAAATCTGAACGCTTATGTAAATTGTAGTATGTACATTGGTGTCGGATTGTGATATTTGCAATTCTGAGATTATTTTCTCCAGAAACCAAGAATGGGCTAAATATTTGTGTGAACATTCTAAAGCACATAAATGAAGAACAAAGTACAAAATAGAAGAAAAATAAATATGTTAAAAGAATATGTGTAAAGAAAATATTTCTGCAGTATGGAAAATTATTTTTACAATTTCAGAGTAAATTTTCGATAATGTAGTTGTAGCATGTGCTGTCCAGTCAATATTTGTCGCTCGCAAATTAGATGTCATCTGTTGTTTGAAGTCTAGCTATCATAGTAAACAGACCATTCTAAAACAACCACATGTGGATTCAAGAGGAATTTTCTTCATGCTTATTTTTTGTTTTTTTTTGGCCACTTTTTTCATTTTACAACAAAGTGTAAAAGTTATTGGGGATGGGGAATGGGATGGAAACACAATGTGTCAAACTCAAACATTTGTCTCCCACATAAGCATGTGAACTCAGTTGGACTGTATGTGGTGACTGCTGTTTCGACATGCCATACATTTTTAAGCGTGACAGCATATAAAATAGGTAAGTATCTGCTGAGATGAAATGAAAAATCGCCCAGAGCATTTACTTAACAGAGGCAATGAGCCTGTTAACATGAACACCAAAACGCTGATAACTCCAAGAAATCACCTTGTTTAAAAATCCAACAAAGCAAAACATCTGCTTTTACATGAGATTTTAAATGATCAAGGCGTTTTCCCCAAGGTTATTTTTCTCTGACCGTTTGACCTAGAGGACTTCAAAACCAATGGCAAAGCATAATTATTACAAGAAGGTTCAAGATAGTTAAGAGGGCTGGCAAAAAAAGACATCAGAAAAGACATTGTTCAAATACAAAATGACTTTTTTCAGAAGTTGTGCAAAATAAATAGGAAAATAATGACAGAATATCTGATATATAGAATATCAATATAAGTTGGTTTGGCTTGAAATGTGATAGGTTTAATGGGTATTGTAGCAAATGTCAAACGAATGTCAAATATCAAACTTTTACCGCAATAAGAAATCAAGCCAACTTCAAATTATAAAGAATATTATTCGCTCTGTTGCACAAAGATTATTTTTGGGAGATTTTCATTGGTAGTTATTATTTAGAATATTTGGTCCAAAACTCCAAGACCGCTTGACCTATCGATATCAAACCAACTGCAAATGACTCAGAATAGTATTCTCTCTATTACACAAGGCTTATTTTTGGTAGTTTTTATTTGGTAATTTTAAATAGAATATTTAATCCCTATTATTATATAGAATATTTGGTCCTTTTAAATCCATTAAACTACAAGACCGCTTGTCCTAAAGATGTCAACCAACTGTAAATTACTCAGAATGTTATTCTCTCTATTGTAGAAGGTTTATTTTTATGATTTTTTTCTTTGGTGCTTCTTTAAACGATTATTTAATCCTTGTTTTTTAAATATAGAATATTTGGTCTCTTAAATACGTTAAACTTCAAGACCGTTTGACCTAAAGATGTCAAACCAACAGCAAATTACTCAGAATATTATTCCTTCTGTTGACAAATCTTAATTTTGGGAGTTATCCTTTAGTAGATTTTATACAGAATATTTGGTCCTTTTTAAGATTACCATTTTTATTTGAGTCATAAAAATGACAACAACAAAAAAACATCTATACAATTAATCAACATTTAACTCCCACTACTACCCCTCCCCCTCCCCAATCAACAATCCCACCGGTCTCACATAATATATAAAATAAATATATAAAATAAAATAAAAAAATATATAATAATCATACACATCTCAAACTACGCCTCTCTCTTCACAGTCCCTCCCTGAGAGTCCCCCAAAAATGTCAAATAACTGCCCCATTTCCCATCAAATTAATCCCAGATCCCCAGCCTTCTACACCACACCTCCTCGAAAGCTGCCACCCTGCCAATCTCCTCGCACCACTCACGAAACGAGGGGGCTCCAGCTGACTTCCATCCTCTAAGGATAACCTGTCTGCCCACCATAACACCGGCCAGGATCCAATTCTTCATGTACTTATCTCCTACATCAATGACTGCCCCATCACCCAAAATACAGAGCCTGGGGCAAAAGGAGATCCGATTACCCAGTACCTCGACCATAAAATTCTGGACCCTCAACCAGAACTCCTGTATCTTAAGACACCCCCAAAAAACATAGGTGGTGTCTCCATCTTCTAAATGGCATCGCCAGCAGGTGGGTGTGTCCTTAAAACCAAGCCTATACAATTTAGGAGGGGTCCAATAAAATCTGTGTAGAATCTTAAATTGCATAATTCGCACCCTTGCATCTCTAGATGCAGACTTGACATTTTTAAGAATCCTAGCCCACACTCCCTCCTCCAAAAACAAATTTAAATCTTCCTCCCATAATCTTTTGAGGGAATTTAAAGCGCCGTTCCCCAGACAATGAATTAGCAGGGAGCAATACACTGATGCCTCATGACCTTTTCCAAAAGCAGTAAAAACCACTCCCAGAGTATCTGCCACTCTAGGGGGTGCGTGCCACTCCCAAAAACAGTGCAGAGTAAGTGGCGCAGCTGTAAATACTTATAAAATTGAGATCTGGGAATCCCAAACTTTTGAACCAAATTTTCAAAAGGTCTCAATACTCCACTCTCACATAGGTCACCGACTGTATTAACCCCCCTCACAATCCAATCTGACCAACAGAAAGGGGACTTATTAATGCATAGTTTAGGGTTCTGCAATATGCTCGAGGCTACGTTTAAATAAATATCTGAATTAAACACTCTGGACACTTTTGTCCATATCGAGTGTAAATGCAGAATAACAGGGTGTGACTTAACTTGACCGATTAATTTGATCGAAAGGCTATGCAGAGGCGAGATAGGGATAAGAGCTTCCTTTTCAAAACAAAACCAGGGAGGGACTCTCTCAGGTGTCTGAGTCCAAATGCATAATAATAAAACAAAATCTTGGGTAGGCCTAACCCACCTTTGTCAATCGGCCTATGTAACTTATTGAAATTTAACCTGGCATGCTTACCATTCCAAATGAAGGACTTCGCTATGCTATCAAATTGCTTGAAATAAGACAGGGGGACATCTATAGGGAGAGATTGTAACAGGTAGTTGAATTTTGGAATACAATTCATTTTAATTACATTAACATTCCCAATCATCGATAAGTGTAATGAAGCCCACCTGTCCACATCATTCGAAAACCTTTTTATTAAGGGAACAAAATTCACTGTCAAAGCCAAAGCTTCTGATTTAGACCAATTGACTTTGTATCCTGAGAACTTGGAAAAGGAATTAATTATTCTGTGGAGGCAAGGCATAGATCTAGTGGGGTCGGTGACGAATATTAAAATATCATCTGCATAAAGCAGAAGCTTATGCGCCACACCTCCCGCAATCACCCCCGGAAAATCATCCTCCTTTCTTATCGTGGCTGCTAATGGTTCCAGGGCAAGACAGAACATTAATGGGGAAAGAGGGCAACCCTGCCGAGTGCCCCTATTCAGAGTAAAATAATCTGAAATTAATCCATTTGTTTGTACCGCTGCTACAGGGTGTTTATAAAGTAACTTAATCCAACCAATAAATGTACTTCCGAACCATACATTTCCAAAATCTTAAAAAGATAACCCCATTCTATCATATCAAATGCTTTTACGGCATCAAGTGAGATGGTAGCGACCGGAGACTGATCATTCACTACTGACCACATGATATTGATGAGATGCCTAATGTTATCAGAAGAGCTGCGGCCCCGAATAAACCCCACCTGATCTTTATGTATAAGAGATGTCATAACTTTTCTTAATCGGTTGGCCAAAATTTTGACAAAATTTTTACATCTAGTTGAATCAGGGAGATTGGATGGTAACTTTTACACTCGCTTGGATCTTTGTCCTTTTTAAGAATCAGACTGATCCGGGCTTGTGTCATGGTTGGGGGAAGCTTTCCAGTCTTTTATGATTCAGTATAAACTTCTAACAAAAGTGGAGCCAGTTCAGTAGGATCTAAAAAGTTCTGCGGCAAAACCATCTGGCCCTGGAGCCTTGCCAGTAGGTAGGGACTTAATTACCTGGTCAAGCTCCTCCAAGGTTATCTCAGAATCAAGAGCGTTTTTTTGCTCAGTCTTCAGTTTAGGAAGATCTAATGGTTCCACAAAGTTTCTAATGTCTTGATCAGTAGACAAAGACGTGAAACTATAAAGATCAAGATAGAATTCTTTAAAGGCATTATTAATATCAATGGCTGAGGTAAAAATTTCACCACCAGCAGATTTCACTGAGGGAATGGTAGAAAAAGACTCTCTCTGCTTTATATATCTAGCCAAAAGCTTCCCTGCTTTGTCCCCCGACTCAAAGTATGACTGTCTTGCCCTGAATAACCAAAACTCCACTTTCTGCGACAAAATAGTTTTATATCTATATTTCAATCGGGTCAGTTCTCTGAGGCCATCAGATGACATACAGCTTCAGCTCTGCCTCTGCACTTTTAATATTTCCTTCCAACTCCACGAGTTCTCGTGCTTTGGATTTTTTGGTGAATGAGGCATACTGTATGATCTGACCTCTAAGAACCGCCTTAAGTGCTTCCCAAGCCACGCCCACAGAGGATACTGAGGACCAGTTGGTCTCCATATAAACACTGATAACAAATGTCTTTAACATTTGCTGGAAATCAGGATTTTACAAAAGGGATACATTAAGGCACCAGCTATATGATTTTTTTTTCTCCGTATGTGGCAACACCTCTAAACTCACCAGGGCGTGATCTGAGACTAAAATGTTTCCAACAGAGCAATCATCAACAGATGAAATGAGGGATTTGTATATAAAAAAAAAAAATTATTCTAGAATAAATCTTATGGACTGATGAAAAAAATTTATAGTCTCTACAAGATAGGTTCAAAAGTCTCCAAATATCTGTGAGACCGAGATTTTTACACATCCTGTGAAGCGTCAGTGTTGCTCTAGGGGGCTTACACACTTTTGCTTCACTATGATCAAGGAAAGATTGAGAGTCCATCAAAAGATTAAAGTCTCCTCCCAATATTATATCATGAGGGGTGCCAGCGGCTTGCAATATCCCTTCAAGATCAGCGTTAGGTGCGTAAATATTAGCCAAAATCAGACTTTTCCCCTGAATTTCTGCTAAAACAATAATGAGTCTTCCTAATTTATCATTAAACTGTTTGAGAAATTTGAATTGTAAATGTTTATTTACCAATAAAATGACTCCCTTGCTCTTACTTGAGCCAACACTAAAGAAAATATATCCACCCCATATCTTCCCAAATTTTTCAGCTTCCAGCGGGGAAAGATGTGTTTCTTGAAGAAACACTATATCATATTTCTTACGTTTAAGAAAAGTAATAACCTTCCTTCTTTTTATGGGGTGCCCCAACCCATTCACATTCCATGTGGAGAGAGACATTTTGATATAGTAGAAAAAATAAATTGTGTGTCAAAAACAAAATTATACAGACCACATTCCCCATCAGTGAAACAATCAAACCCCGAACTTCCCCCCCGAACAAAACAAACAGAAAAAAGAAAAACGTGCGCATTAACCCCGCGCACGACAGCGCCAACCGGCGACAATGCGTCCATACTCAAAAGGTCCATGAACGCCCACGAGCCCCCACGACAACTTTGCCATCGGATTGCTCAATTTTGCCTCACAAATTTGTGAGGCAAAATTACATAACAGAAAATACTTTGTAAAATAAACCCCAGCCAATAGGAAGAATGAACACAAAGAACGTGTAGATTCATTCACAGAACTGTCTCAAAGGTGTGATCTTCCACAAAACAAATTCCAGCTGATATAAAACTGTTCAGATTCCTCGGACAGACAAACGAATGTTCAATGAGCCAGCTGTTATGAGTTCAGCGGATGACGTGATCGTTCTGTAGGACTTTACTGGTTGTTTAGATCAGTGTTACCATCAGAAATAATTAATAATTATTTCTTTAGTTATTAATTAATATTTAAATAAATCCATTGAATCTAACTCATTAAAACCTCATATGGGGCTCCAGTAAATGTAGTGCACTACGTTTAGGAGCGGGTGTGGTTATTAGCAATAATCAGTAATTATCAAAGATAATTATTAATTATCATAATCAATAGAACATTGATGAGAATCAATGTTAGCTTTTTTAATCCTTTAAATCAACAATTATCAAAGATAATCACCAATCATTAACATCTATGATATATTAATTAAAATTAACACTAGCTTATTGATCCTTCAAAATCAACAATCGTCAAAGATAATTATCAATTATCAAAAATCAATAGAATATTAATAAGGATTAATTTTGATGAGGCACCACCCTGGAATTAGGGACTAATAACCAGATAGTATAACAGTCTCAATGTTAGATTGTTTTCTTAAGAAAATCGACATCCGAAGAATATCGATTTTTGGGAAAAAAACAATGAATGAAGGCTTGAATCCGAGCACTGACATCCCGTCAGCATGACACAGGTGTATGCAAAACAAACCAAAACACTTCTCTTTGTAATATAACAAAATTTATTTATGCAGTAATATCAATTAATAATTAATACAATGCAGTCAATAAACTTCCGACTTACAACTAAAAATTAAACAGCGATATGATTAGATATGGTAATCAAAATAATCCTATAACACATGAGGGTGTGTGTGTGTGTGAGAGAGCGAGTGTGTGTGTGTGTGTGTGTGTGTGTGTGTGTGTGTGTGTGTGTGTAAGGAGGGACGCGCACAAAATGGCAGACGTGACTCTCGTGGAGAGTATGTCATGCGAGACTTCCGGCCAGAGAATATGGCCGCGAATGTGGGCGGAGAGAAACCAGTCAATGGTGTCTACAAGTTACCGCGTGTATCCGCTTGTACGATAGCTTAGGGACAAAGCTGAGCTTTATCATGAAGCAATCTACTAGCCAAAAATGTGTCTGAGAATGTTTGTGAGGGATCACGCACGCACGTGTGTGTGTGTGTGTGTGTGTGTGTGTGGTTAGTACGAGAGAGAGAGAGAGAATAAAGTGATGGCCCCAAAGCCGGTTTCGCGATCGTGGGAGAAGAAGCAGCTGTTAGTTTATCACTCAGAGACGCGGTGGACGGCTCGTAAATTGTCCAGCAGTCTTTGATTCTTTAATGGATAAACTCAGTTTGCTGGTCTCACCCGCGATGGCAGAAATGCACAACAGTCCAATGTGGTTGGACCACAATACAGCAAATCAAATTCGTGATAATTAATACCCTGAGTATTAATAATGAGCGGACATGGCGGTCTGTAAACTGTACAAGCAAAAACCTTGAAACACAAGAATAACACACTATAATATTCTATCTCTGCCCAGACTTAAACCTCTTACTTGAATCGCATGAGGATGCAGAATGTGTGTTCATGCATCCTTTAACGGGAGGCCATTTCCTCACTCTGTCAGCGGGCGGTACGGCTGCTGATTCTTGGCGGGCTGGCGGAGAAATCAGGGACTTCGACTTGATTGAAGAGGGAAGAGAAATCTTTTCTGTTCACTTCTGCAGGCAAACGGATGAAGATGCGGATTGCTCGGCAGTCTTCTTCGGATCCGTTAGAGTGTTCGGTGGAACACAGAGTAATCTCAACTCATCCAGCGTGATGGAGATTGTATGGCCACAGTTTCAAGTCGGACGTTACTTCCTTGTGCCACGAGGCTGCACCTGAGAGCAGCGATGAGCTGCGTCTACACACGGCGAGCAAAGCTGCTGGAAGCAAATCCCGGAAGCATTTCAGAGGTATTTCTGCTCCTGATGATGTCATGGTTGAGGTGCATTCTGTTGTGTGCCTCATCCAATAGGAGTTGAGAGTTCGATCCTTTAGTGAGCAAGGCTTCATGGGATTTGTAGTCTGTTTTGGACTCCCTTTGTTTGATTTTGGCATGGTTTTTATCAGTAAGATTTATGACCTGGTATGTTGGGGCCTGAGTTAGGTTTTACGACTGTGTTAGGCCTGACTTTGTCTTCTATCTGAATACATGGGGCCCAACAGTTCCAATGTCCCGTAAAAATACTCAACAAAACAAACTCCAGCCAGCAGGAGGAATAAGCACGAAGAACGAACAGATTAATCCACAGCTGTTCCAAAGGAATGTTATTCAACAGAACAAGCTCCAGCTGCTAGGCGGAACCAATATATAAAGAAACAAAACTGGCATCCTGGTTCCTCGGATGGTCGAGTCAGTTCACTCCGACGCCGCAAAAAAGTATATACCATGACTTACACAATCCGTCAACTTTATAAAAGACATCCTTTGTGTGAGCATGTAGATATTTTGCGGTCATCCGTAGTGTCCACTCGCAAACTGGCCAGGAACTTCAATGCAAAATAATCTTTCGTCAATGCAAACGTTTCTTTAAGGAAAAATGTTATTCACAAAACAAACTCCAGCCGCTTGGCAGAGCCAACACAAAAAGAAAAAAGAAACCAAAATGACGCCCAGCTTCCTTAAAAGCCAGTGTAAGTACAGCGAGTCGACCCACTCACATAAGAAACACCCAATGGTTTACTCACCCATTGATTCTATAAAAGACATTGCCTGATTGGGACATGTAAATACTTTGCGACCGTCCTTCATTTCTTTTCTCAGTTTGGCCGGAAACATCAGAGCAAAAGTGATCTTTCGCTGATCTAAGAGTTTCTTACATTCCTTGAACCGATCGCGTTTCTCTCTTGTCGAACTCGCAAAGTCCGAGAACAACTAAATATTATGGTTCTTCCAAGAAAGCTTCCCTTTGCTCCTCGCCTGGTGCAACACAAGATCTTTATCGGATGATCTCAGAAATTTGGCCAGAATCGATTGAGGCTTTTCTCCCTCAGCAAATCTGTGAGCTGGTACTCTGTGAGCTCGCTTGATTTCCAGTTTATGGCCTGTTATGCAGACTCGGGAAAAGCTCGTCTTGGAATTTCACCATATCTCTGCCCTCCTCATGCTCAGGAATTCCATCAATTCGAACGTTATTCCTGCGGCTTCTATTCTCAAGATCTTCAAGCTTTTCAAGGAGATGTTCCAAATCAACTTTGGTCACAGGCAGATTAGCGATTAATTCCCTCTCCGAAGACTCCAGACAATCGATTCATCTCTCAACATCAGTCACTCTTGTAACTAAATCAGAGAATTTTATTTCCATCGCTGTAATTGATCGACATATTACAGCGAGATCCTCCAAGTCAGCAAGAACCTTCGTCATCATCACCGACATGTTGGACAACTGACGCTGGATCACCTCTCCTGCTGCGCCATCCAAATCGAGTCCCTGGTCTGTAGGCCTGTCGGGGCTTTCATCCTGAACACGTAAGTGTCTTTTAATGTCTCCAGAGCCCGAGGATTTTGACTTCTTTGCCATGCTTTGTCTCAAAGAGCAAATGTGTAACTGGGTGTATCGAATTTCACCAGATTATAACATGAAAATAATTAAAAATTTAGCAAAGTGTGCAGAGCTGGTTGCTCACATGTCTGCATCTTGCATGGCATCACGTGACCCCCCAGAATATTATTCCTTCTGTTGCACAAGGCTTATTTTTGGTAGTTTTTCTTTGGTAATTTTAAATAGAATATTTAATCCCTGTTTTATATAGAATATTCGGTCCTTTTAAATCCATTAAACTCCAAGACCGCTTGTCCTAAAGATGTCAAGCAACTGCAAATTTCTCTGAATATTTTTCTCTCAATTGCATAAGCGCTAGTTTATCAAAATTCTGTGAATAACTTTTTGTCGTGAGTGCCTCTAGATGATGCTGGCCAATTTTCGTGCAAATCGGACAAACAGTCTAGGAGGAGTTCGAAAAAGTAGGTTTTCAAAACATTTAAAAATGGTGGATAGGAAGTTTGCTCGATCATGACATAATTGTTCTCGGCATGAACCAAGGAATCTATCAAGACCAGTCTCATGACAGTAGGCAAAAGGAGTCAATAGCTATTAGCATTTTTAAATATAGCATTATAATTTTTGACCACAAGGTGGCGCTGTCCCGAAACTTTTTGAGACCCTTCAGAGCATGGTGCCAAAGACACATACCGAGTTTTGTAATGATACGCCAAGTCGTTCGTAAAATACAGTATTTTATGACTAAATTCAAAATGGCCGATGTCCAAAATGGCGAACATAGGAATTTTTATATCGTTGGACTCGCTATACCCAACTGAATCTAAAGAGACCAATTTGATGACTTTATGACAAACTGTTCAGAAGTTATAAGCAAAAATGTGCTTTTTTCATATCTCGTGACCACTAGGTGGCACCATTCCGAAACTGAGCAGGCACCCTCGAGTCATGGTGCCTATGACAAATAATAAGATTGGTATGAATATGCTAAAGCATTACAGAGATATACCCTCACATCCATTTTGGCATGCTCTTTGTCGAATTCGTTGAAGCGCCATTCGATAACAGTATGGTCTATCAAAATTCTGTGAATACATTTTTGTCGTGAGCGCCTCTAGATGATGCAGGCCAATTTTAGTGCAAATCGGACAAACAGCCTAGGACAAGTTCGAAAAGTAGGTTTTTCAGAAAATTCAAAATGGCCGACGTCCAAAATGGCCAACATAGGAATTTTTCATATCGTTGGACTTGCTATACACCACTGAATCTAATGAGACCAATTTGATGATTTTATGACAAACTGTTCAGAAGTTAAAAACAAAAACTTTTTTCATATCTAGTGACCAGTAGGGGGCAGTGTGCCAAAACGCTGCAGTTAACCTCAGGGCCTAATGGTGATGACACATACCAAGTTTCTTCCCAATCCCTCAAAGTGTTGCGAAGATACAGCCTCAAGTTAAATTTTGCGCGTTCTTCATTGAATTAGTTGAAAACGGTATGATTTATCAAAATTCTGTGAATAATTTTTTGTTGAGAGTGCCTCTAGATGATGCAGGCCAATTTTCGTGCAAATCGGAAAAACGGCCTAGGACGAGTTCGAAAAAGTAGGATTTTCAGGAAAACTTTTCATGAGGGAAAATTTCATGACAATATCTCATTCCATTTAAGAGTTATAGCTATTTAAGTAGCATTGGCTAAGTCAACTACTTATATTTTGCATGCCATTGACACGTAAAATCGAAAGTTTTTTAATTTTTTTTTAGAATTATTCATAAATAGACCACAGAGAATCTTGTGGCACTTGTTTCATTGGGATTGAGCGAAAAATCTAGGAGTAGTTCGCAAAAGTAGGTTTTTAAGGCCTACTTTATTTAAACCTTCAAACCTTTCCTATGTCCTTTGTGAGTTATTTTCCATTCATTACTGCATTGTTTAGTTGGGTTGGTTTTGCTCTTGTTCTGTCTGATGGCTTAGTTCTGTTTTGCTGCTCTTTGCAAACTCTGCTTAATGAATACACAGTATTAGCATCCTAACAACCCTGATCAAAGTGCACTCATTACAAATACAACATAGTGGAAACAATAAACATTTAATTACAGTAACATACTATTTTAAGCTATTTTCATATTTCACCTGCTATTATGAGAAATCCAAACAAGCTCTAATTATTTTTTTTTACATGTGGTTTTAAATTATTGTGCTTATATTTTCTATAATACAACCAGGATTTTTCTATTGCGCTTATTCCATCATGCAACAGACAAATTGTTTGGGATTTTTACTTGTGTTGTGCACTACGTTCAGGAGCAGGTTTGGGTATATAGATCAATGTTAGCTTTTTAATCATTTAAATCAACAATCATCAAAGATAACCATCAATTATCAAGTTCAATATAATATTAATTATTATCAAAGATAATCATTAATTATTAAAATCAATGGAGCATTGATTAGAATTAACACTAGCTTATTGATCCTTCAAATTCAACAATCATCAAAGATAATTATCAATTATCAAAATCAATAGAATATTAATAAGGATTAATATCACCTGGGCATGACCCTGAAATCAGGGATTAATAAACAGACAGTATAACAGTCTCAATATAGGATTGTTCTCTTAGGAAAATCGATGTCCAGAGAACATCGACATTCAAAAGGAAAACAATGAAGGCTTGAATCCAAGAACTGACATCCCCTGCCAGCTTTTAACACAGGTGTATGCAAAACAAACCAAAACACTTCTCTTTGAAATTGCTCAGCTGTCTCCTTCGGATCCTTTAGCGTGTTCGGTGGAAATCTTGACTCGTCCAGCGAGATGGAGATTGTATGGCCACAGTTTCAAGTTGTACGTTACTTCCTTGTGCAATGAGGCTACACCTGAGAACAGCAATGAGCTGCGTCTAGACACGGCATGCAGTATCGCTGGAAGCGATGCCCAGAAGGATCTCAGAGGTATTTCTACTCCCGATGACATCGTGGTTGAGGGGCTTTCTGTCATGCACCTCATCCAATGAGTCCTTTGGAACATTCCGCCCTTTGGTCTGAGGAGTTGGTTGTTGTTCAGCATCTTTAGAGCAACTGAAGGGCCGAACAGTTCTTGTTGGTTCACAGTAACCTGTGGGTTACACTGTCCATGTATTCTTGATAGAAAAGAAAACGGTGGCACAGTCCATACAGTTCATTAGAGTTCACAGAGGCTTTATCGTCTGGACAGAGATTGAGGCACATCTGGGCATAGAACTTCTAGCTAAGTCTAAAACTACATTCATCACACATGAACATTTCAAGTTATAGGTAGGCACAGCATTAACCGTAACACAATCCTTTGTTGTTCTTTGGTCATAACACAAAATCAAAGCAGAACCTGACAATGGTTACTAGGACCAAAACGTAAGAGGAAAGGAAAGGAGGGTTAGAGGTTAAATGGCTTATCCTTGGAAATGATTGGGGTTAACTTGTGGGATGGGCTCAGACTGGAGTGTAAAATGCGACTGTACAAGAAGGAGGGAGTCTGGTCTTGCTTGTAGGTGTTGAATGTACTTGTACATGGCGTGTGCAATAATTGCCATGATGATCCAACTACTAAGGAGGAGCCCAAGGGTGACCAAACTGAAAGGGTGTTCTTGGTATGATGACGATCTGCTTGTGACTAGGAAATATAGTGGTCAAGCCAGTCAGTTTGAGACTGAACTTCACTAATTTCTTCCCTTCAGCCTGAAGCTGCTGTTGAAGGGTGTCATCAACAGTGAAGTTGTGACCTCTAAATTCATCCATGAAATCAATTTCTGTGACATGTTTGTCAATGTTGAGATAATGGGGGACAATATTGTACATGTGCACGGTGGCTCCTTGGGGAAGTGTTCCTTTGAGGAGTTTGGCGGCGCTGGTGAACGATGGAGCACATTAAGCTGCGTTACCACCTCCGTCATGCATCTCCTGACTATACCCTCTATTTCTGGTCCCAAACCTTGTCCTCTGAGGGGGGTTGAAACCTTGTCTACCCACTCACCTTCTTGCTTGGGTTTTCGTTCAAACCGAACCTTTCCTTTCGGCCGGTGAACGTTTTGCCATTTTGGCCTTGCATGACTCTGGGGGTGTGTCTGGTCACCACCCCCTGGTTCTGTTGCCCACCCTGCAGGTGGGGTGATCAGCACCTCTGGGGTCCTGTTCTAGTGTTCACCTTAACGCGAGGCATTTCATTGCCTTCAAGCGCTAGGTCTACATATTCTGAGGCTTGGATCCCCAGGACTCTGGCGTCGCCTTCATGCCTTCAAGCAGGGCGCACGTCTCCCATGCCAGTTGTGCGTACCTTCTGATTTCCTGCATGATGGAGTTGCCTGTTCTGCAGTGCATCATGATGTCATATTGCACACTCTCATGGAGGTTGTGAAGGAAAAGAGACTTGAAAGCCCGTTCCTCCTCCAGACCTGGTGCATTATGTCCTTGGAAGTACGTGGTTCTCAGGCATCTGTAATACTCGCGTGGAGGTTCATGCCTCTTCTGTGCGATGGCGAAAGCACCTAGGGTAGTGGAGGCTTTGTCAGTATACAGCGAATACTCCTCGCGTAGGACTTTACACAGAGCTGAGTAGCGATCTCGGGTACCAGTCACATGGACACTCCTCACTGTAGTCTTCCAAACGAACTTGAGTTTTTCACATGACAAAGCATGAGGCAAGTCAACAAGGCAGCGCTCAATTTCTCTGAGATAATCGTCGATGTTTGAATCTCGATTACTTGGGTCAAAGCACTCTATGTCCCTTGCGAGGGACTCAAGTTGTCAACTCGTTTTGAATTTGAAGGTCGCAAAACCTTTCGTCATGACGCAAGGAATCACAAGAAACAAATTTTTTTTTAGCATTTACGGCCCGGAGTCATAGCCCAAATTGTGATTTTTGTTTGTTTTGTTCACAATAGTGCCACCCAGTGTCTGACGGGTGTGTGTGTGGGGGGGATTTGGAACCATCCTGCCAATTTTGGGGTCTCTATGACCTCTGATGCCCAGACACTTTTAGGGCAGAATTGTTTTTTTTAACTAATATAACGCCACCAAGAGGAGGAGATGCACAATTGTTTTTGTGTGTCCTTAGAAAGACTCTATACATATGTGTACCAAATTTGGTGACAATATCTGATTCTGTTAAAGAGTTATAACCATTTTAGTAAAAGTGGCCACACTCATTACGAACGTTTTGGCATACTGACGATAAATTACAATTTTACAATTCCTTAGATAACTTTTCATTTTGGGACTCCAGAGAATATTTCTGCACTGGTTTGGTTCCAATCGCGCAAATGGCCTTCGACTAGTTCGAAAAAGTAATGTTTTAAAATAATCTAGTATTTAAGTATTTAATGAACGTTTTGTTTCAAACCAATGGTACTTAAGGCAAAGTTGTTCAGAATGAGGCTGTTTACAGCATGGTCTGAATAACGTGTTTCTTTTTGAAACACAGTGGTATATACAACAATTTACATGCATGTAAAACGTGATAGCACCTCCCGGTGGCCAATGTTTGTCAAATTTTGCATAGAGCTCTTGGGCCAAGGGATAAATAGGCCTACCAAGTTTTGTTCCGATCTGCCTTATTTAACCCTATATAAAAGCTGCTGAAAGCTGATTGGTCAATGACGGACATGTTTTTAAAGATATGCGACTGTCCTCATAGATCTTGATGGCAGCTTGGACAAAGACACTGCATGCAAAATTTCAAGACGATCAGACCTACGGTTCCACAGTTAGAGCCATTTTTAATTTTTTAATTATTATACCACCACCAAGAGACAAAGGTGTGAAATATTTTGTGTGTGTCCTCAGAAAGCCCATACATATGTGTACCAAATTTGGTGACAATATCTGATTCTGTTAAAGAGTTATAACCATTTTAGTAAAATGGACATGCCCACTATGGACGTTTTGGCATACTGTTTGACGATAGATCAGAATTTCAAAATTCCTTTGATAACTTTTCATATTGCAAAAAACAGATGGATCTTACAAGATTCATGACGCAAGGAATCACAGGAAAAAAATTTTTTGACAGAATAAATCCAAGCGGCAATCATCAGTGCCCAAGCCCATGTGAAGAAATAACCAAAATAATAAGAACTGACAGAAATGATCCAGTGGATGACAAATAATACAAACTGATGGAATAGATCCTGCCTAAACTAAATTTGTTGAAAATTGGGGAAAAGTTTGATTTATTACTTGGTTGCTAGGGTAACCCCATCTGGTTGCTAGGCAGTTACCAAAGTGATAATCAAAAGGCTCCTTGCTACCCTGAGACAAATGAACGAAACCGGAAGTCTCTACGTTGTTCTGGTGCAGAGATTTGTGATTGTTACTTGGTTGCTAAGGTAACCCCAACTGGTTTCTTGGCAGTTACCAAGGTGATACTGAAAAAGCTCCTTGTTACCCTAAATCAAATGAACAAAACCGGAAGTCTGTATGATGTTCTGGTGCAGAGATATATGTTTTGTTACTTTGTTGCTAAGATAAACACATTTGGTTCCTAGGCAGTTAGCAAGGTGATACTCAAGGCAAGGCTCCTTGCTACCCTGAGTCAAATGAAAGAAACCGGAAGTGTTTGCGATGTTCTGGTGCAGAGATATGTGATTTGTTACAAGGTAGTTAGAGTAATCCCATCTGGTTGCTAGGCAGTTACCAAGGTAATACTAAAAAGGCTCCTTGTTATCCTGAGTCAAATGAACAAAACCAGAAGTTTCTACAATGTTCTGGTACAGAGATATGTGATTTGTTACATGGTTGCTAGGGTAACACCATCTGGTTGCTAGGCAGTTAACAAGGTGATACTCTAAAGGCTCCTTGCTATCCTGAGTCAAATGAAAGGAATCGGAAGTCTCTACATTGTTCTGGTGCAGAGATATGTGATTTGTTACTTGGTTGCTAGGGTAACCCCATCTGGTTGCTAGACAGTTAACAAAGTGATACTCTAAAGGCTCCTTGCTATCCTGAGTCAAATGAAAGGAATCGGAAGTCTCTACGTTGTTCTGGTGCAGAGATATGTGATTTGTTACTTGGTTGCTAGGGTAACCCCATCTGGTTGCTAGACAGTTAACAAGGTGATACCTAAAAGGCTCCTTGCTACCCTGTGTCCAGTGAATGAAACCAGAAGTCTCTATGATATTCTGATTCTGAGATCCGCATCTAAACATTTTGAATGGAAGTCAAGGGGGTTTGGTTGCTAGGGTGCTCTAAATGGTTGCTAGGGCATGGCTAAGTAGTTTTTCTAAGTCAATCATGACGTCTGATTGCTCACCCAAGTAAAAGAAGCCAACTGTCATTTCTCTAGGAAATTCTGATCCAAAGATATCACTCTCAGCCATTTTGAATGGAAGTCTATGGGGTGTGGTTGCTAGGTTGCTAGTGCATGGCTAAGTAGTTTCTATGATACCTGAAGTCTGATTGCTCACCCAAGTAAAAGAAGCCAACTGTCATTTCTCTAGGAAATTCTGATCCAAAGATATCACTCTCAGCCATTTTGAATGGAAGTCTATGGGGTGTGGTTGCTAGGTTGCTAGTGCATGGCTAAGTAGTTTCTATGATACCTGAAGTCTGATTGCTCACCCAAGTAAAATAATCCAACTGCCATTTTTCTAGGACATTCTGATACAAAGATTTCACTCTCAGCTATTTTGAATGGAAGTCAGTGGGATTTGCTTGCTAGTTTGCTCTAAATGGTAGCTAGTGCATGGCTAATTAGTTTCCATGATGATACCTGAAGATTGATTGCTCACCCAAGTAAAACAAGCAAACTGTCATTTCTCTAGGACATTCTGATCCAAAGATATCACTCTCAGCCATTTTTAATGGAAGTCAATGGAATTTGGTTGCTAGGTTGCTCTAAATGGTTGCTACAGCATGGCTAAGTAGTTTCTATGATGATACCTGATGTCTGATTACTCCCCCAATAAAACAAGCGAACTGTCATTTCTCTAGGACATTCTGATCCAAAGATATCACTCTCAGCTATTTTGATTGGAAGTCAATGGGGTTTGTTTGCTAGTTTGCTCTAAATGGTTGCTAGGGCATGGCCAAGTAGTTTCCATGCTGATACCTGAAGTCTGATTGCTCACCCAAGTAAAACAAACGAACTGTCATTTCTCTAGGACATTCTGATCCAAAGATATCACTCTCAGCCATTTTGAATGGAAGTCAATGGAATTTGGTTGCTAGGTTGCTCTAAATGGTTGCTACGGCGTGGCTAAGTAGTTTCTATGATGATACCTGACGTCTGATTGCTCCCCCAATAAAACAAGCGAACTGTCATTTCTCTAGGATATTCTGATCCAAAGATTTCATGGGGGGTCAATGGGGCTGGTTGCTAGGGTACTCTAAATGGTTGCTAGGGCATGGCTAAGTAGTTCTTCAAGTTGATACATGAAGACTGATTGCTCACTCAAGTGAAATAGCTTCTGTAAAAGTCTGTAGTCCATTCATGTTCCAAAGATATCCCTCTCAGCCATTTTTAATGGAAGTCAATAGGGCTGATTGCTAGGGTGCTCTAAATGGTTGTTAGGGTGTGGCTAGCCAGTGAACAGAGAGATTCTTATTGGCTGATTACTAACCTGACTCGAAAGATCCAATTGCCAAGTGTCTACAAAATTCTGTTCTGAAGATTCCCTTCTGAGCCATTTTGAATGGAAGTCTAAGGGGTGGTTGCTAGGGTGCCGTAAATGGTTGCTAGGGCGTGGCTATACTATTTACAAGATGATACTTAAAGACTGATTGGTTGCCCGAGTGAAATGAGCCTGACCCTGTGTCTCTACGACATTCTGATTGGGAGATATGATCCCACAACATTCATTGTCTTGTCATAGTAGGAAACAGTTGTTTTCATGGGCAAGAGCCTTGCCATAGTATGCCTATGGGGCACTTTTGGGCTGGTTTTAAGGCAGCATTTTACAGTTTTCAGTCGCAGCCATATAGAAATGACGCTAGACAGAAATGGGGATAATGGAAAAATAAGCACATAATATAATTCCAGACATATGTTAACATATCCCTAAAACAATGTGACAGATAATCATGTCTGGCAACTTGACAAATATGTTTTCAATATTTTTAGGATATGTAAAAATTAAGGTGACATTTGATTATCTATAGTCATTTTGGAAATCAGTCAGAAGACATTGTCAGTGTACCACGTTTCTTCAAATAAATTTATATGCATTCCTACACCTATGAAAGCCTTAGACTTAAAAGGATTTCTTATCTGGTGGACAAAAAATAGTATTACAGCGTTCATTGGTCAGATAAATGGCTGATTATTTAAAATGTGCCCCGTTCATCATAAATCCATGAAATTTAGTATGATTCAGAATGTCCTGTTTTCCATATTTACACAGTTTTGTGAAGTTTGGCATTTTTGCACATTTTGGCAATATTACAGGAATATTAGTCATAATGGGCCACACTAGTCAAATATAACGGATTGTATCTTCTAGACGATTTAATGGATCAAAATTCTTTTGATAACTTTTTGCCTGCATGGTCTAGCGCTGACCTGGGCCAAGTTTGGTGAAGATCTAATTAACTCCCTAGGAGGCATTAGAAAAAGTATTGTTTTCAGTAAATCAGAATGCAGAAACATTTTATAAAATTAAATAAAACTGAGATATACATTTTGTAGGACTTGACGCAAGGATTTAGAGGTAAAAAGCAATTTTATTTTAATGTGCTCGGATGCGGAGTAATTCGCAAAATGTAAATGTTTTTGTTATAGTGCCACCTTGTGGCCGATTCTCACAAAACTTGGTACACAGCCTCATTTTGACACTGTGAATGAATATCTCAAGTTTCGTAATGGCCGGCCATTCAGATTTGATGTTATTAGCTGCTGAAATTTGATTGGCTACTGGAGGCCATGTTTGTTGATTTTTCTGAGTGATATTTGAGTTAGCCTTTGGGCCACAGAAGATACAAACAAATTTTCAACATCATTGATCATACAGCTGCGTAGTTATAAGCGTTTTTCAATTGTAGCACCCCCTATAGGCGGAATTTGACGCGATTTGGCATGTTTTGACTTTTAATTTGGTAGATATAGGTCAATTTCGATTACATAGACGACGCCTGACCAGTTCATTGGTTTATATCTTCGTAACGCTTTGACGAAATTAAATTCTTTTGATAACTTTTTGTCAGGAGGTTCCATAGATGATGCATTCTAAATTTCATGCGAATCGGACATAGAACCTTGGAGGAGTTTGAGAAAGTATATTTTCCTGAAAATTCAAAATGCCGGAAACATTTTATAGACGGAAATGAAATCTGAGATTTTGATCCTAGCCCTTAAGGCCCCAGAGTTTTGACCACAAACACAAAGGTGCTTATTATAGTGCCATCTAGTGTCCGACAGGTGTGTGTGTGGGTGCCTGAGTAGTGGGGGGGATTTCTGACCATTCCACCAAGTTTGGTGTCTCTGCGACTTACAGTCTCAGACGCCCAGATACTTTTAAGGCAGAAAATGAATAATAAATAATTATAATAATAATAATAAAAATCATCGGGGTCCAAGCACATGTGAGGAAATAACCAAAATAATAAGAACTGACAGAAATGATCCAGTGGATGCCAAATTATACAAATTGACTATATAAAAGCTGCTGAAAGCTGACTGGTCGATATTTTTCAAAATATGCAACTGTCCTCATAGACATATTTTAAGTCGATCGGACCAATGGTTCCATAATTAGAGCCATATTTTTTTTAACCATTATAGCGCCACCAAGAGGCAGAGGTGTGCAATATTTGTGTGTGTCCTCATACATAAGTGTACCAAATTTGGTGATAATATCTCAATCTGTTCAAGAGTTATAACCATTTTAGTAAAAGTGGCCACACCCATTATGAATGTTTTGGCATACCGTTTGACGATAAATTACAATTTTACCATTCCTTTGATAACTTTTCATTTTGGGATTCCAGAGAATGTTTCTGCACTGGTTTGGTTCCAATCAGGCGAACGGCCTACGACTATTAAGTAATCTTTTAAAATAATCTCAAGTATTTATTGAATGTTTTGTTTGAAACCAATGGTGCTTAGGCAAAGTTGTTTAGAATGAGGAGGTTTACAGCAAGGTCTGAATAACGTGTTTCTTTTTTAAACACAGCGGCATATAAAACAATTTACATGCATGTAAAATGCAATAGCGCCTCCAGGTGACCAATTTTTGTCAAATTTTGCACAGACCTCTTGGATCAAGAAACAAATAGGCATACCAAGTTTAGTTGCGATCAGCCTTATTTAACCCTATATAAAAGCTGCTGAAAGCTGATTGGTCATTGTGTGACCTCAGCATGAACCCATACATATGTTTACCAAATTTGGTGATAATACCTCAATCCGTTGAAAAGTTATAACCAGTTTAGTAAAATGGACATTTGGCGTACCGTTTGACGATAAATCAGAATTTCAAAATTCCTTTGATGACTTTTCATATTATGTAGTATGAGTTCAAATCCAAAATAGTGGGAAAATGAAGGGGATACAAAATTCTGTCGGGAATAAAACTCGTCCGCATGACGCAAGGAATCAGAGGAAAAAAGAATTTATAGGCGAATTTTTTCGTGATTTTGCATGCAGACTCAAAATGTGCAGTTGTATATGTGCATCAAGTTTCGTAACATTTGGCCTTTTCCTTTGGTAGATATTGGTCAATACGTACAAAATGGAAGAGGAAAAGAATTTTGAGATTATTCAACTCGGTTACGGAGTTATTTGAGAAAACGTTAATGTCCTTGTTATAGCGCCAACTTGTGGCCAATTTTCATTCATCTTGGTACACAGCCTCATTCTGACACTGTCTACAAATATCTCAAATTTCGTAATGGTCGGCCATTCAGATTTGATGTTATTAGCTGCTGAAATTTGATTGGCTGCTGGCGGCCATGTTTTTTATTTGTCTAACTGATATTGTAGGATATGTTAGCCTTTGGCCCCTACAAGATGCATACCAATTTTCAACTTCATTGATCATATGATTGCAGAGTTATGAGCATTTTTTTGTTGTAGCGCACCCTATAGGCTAAATTTCTCATGACTTTGTGTGCATCCCCAGAATGTCCTGTTATCTATGTGTATCAAGTTTCATAACATATGGCCTTTTCTTTTGGTAGATATTGGTCAATACGCACAAAATGGACAACGCCTGACCAATTCGTTGGCTTATATCTTCATAACGCTTTGACGAATCAAAATTCTTTTGATTACTTTTTGTCAAGAGGGATCATAGTAGACAAACACCAATTTTTGTGCAAAATGGACATACGGCCTTGGAGGAGTTCGAAACCTACTTTTTTCGAATTATGTAAATTAGCACGAAGGTTTTCATGACAGAAATGAAATCGAAGATATACATATACTTGGTTCGTCTTGAGCCAAGGAATCCAATGATGTAAGACACTTGAGTGTGACAAACGGTTTAAGAGTTATGGGCCAAAATGTAAAAATGATCACTATAGCACCACCTTGAGGATGATCGGGCCCAAAATTTGATATGTTGTACTCTGGAGGACTACCTTCCCTCAAAGATTCAGCTCTCTATGACTTACGGTTTGGTCTGCATGATCAGTTTTAGGGCAGAATAATAAAAATAATAATAATAAATTTAGCTGTGAGCAGCAATTAATGGGGTTCAAGTGGTTTAAGGCCTTTAAGCACATGCGTAAAAAGGTATTATGTTTTATTTAGCAAGCATGTAACCACCTAGATCATAGATGGAATAGACCATTTACAGCCAATACAGGCAATTTACTAAAGAAATACATGGTTTTTAAAGCTTTTTAAAGCTCATAGCGCCGTCTATAGTCCAATCTCCATAAAAGCCTGCATGCTTTTTTAGAATCATATGTTGCATGTGCTCACCTAATTTAGTGAAGTTCTGAGTTTTTGTTTAGGAATTATGGGCTTATTTGTACACTTGACCACGCCCCATTTTCTTTTTTTTTTGTTATTAACATTTTTATTGATTCATAAATTAACACAAAAAATACAACAACATATATATATTGAATCAAACACTTTAAACATTAAACCCCCACTATATCCCCTCCCCCTACCAAACTTTTTTCTTTTTGAAACACAGCGGTATAAACAACAATTTACATGCATGTAAAACATGATAGCACCTCCCAGTGGCCAATTTTTGTCAAATTTAACATAGACCTCTTGGGCCAAGGGATAAATAGACCTACCAAGTTTTGTTCCGATCTGCCTTATTTAACCCTATATAAAAGCTGCTTAAAGCTGATTGGTCAATGGCGGCCATGGTTTTAAAGATATACGACTGTCCTCATAGATCAAGATGGCAGCTTGGACAAAGACACTGCATGCAAAATTAGATGGATCTTACAAGATTCGCCATAATGCAAGAATCACAGGAAAAAAGCCAGAATAATTTTGCCAGAATAGATCCTGCCTTAACTAAATTTGTTGAAAATTGGGAACCAACATTTTTAAGCTGTAAAAAGCACATAAAGGCAGCATAAAATTATTCCATATGACTCCAGTGGTTGAATCCATATCTTTTGAAGCAAAATGATATATGTCAATCTGTTCAAAAGTTATAACCATTTTAGTAAAAGTGGCCATGACCATTATGTACGTTTTGGTGTACCATTTGATGATAAATTAAAATTTCAAAATTCCTTTGATAACTTTTCATATAGGGACTCGGATGGCCTAGGACGAGTTCATTTTGAATTTTTTTCAAACAATCAACAAAATTCTGATGGGCAAGGAATCAGAGGAAAAAATAATTTTGTTTCTAGCCCTTATGGTTCAAGAGTTATGGCCCAAAATATATATTTTTTGTTTTATTCACAATAGTGCCACCTAGTGTCCGACAGATGTGTATCTGTATGCCTGAGTAGTGGGGGGGATTTGGAACCATCCTTCCAAGTATGGAATCTCTATGACTTACGGTCTCTGACACCCAGACAATTTTAGGGCAGAAAAAAAAATATATAGATGCAAGCGGCAATCATCAGGGTCCAAGCACATGTGATGAAATAACCAAAATAATAAGAACTGACAGAAATGATCCAGTGGATGACAAATAATACAAACTGACAGAATAGATCCTGCCTAAACTAAATTTATTGAAAATTGGGGAAAAATTTGATTTATTACTTGGTTGCTATGGTAACCACATCTGGTTGCTAGGCAGTTAACAAAGTGATAATCAAAAGGCTCCTTGCTACCCTGAGACAAATGAACGAAACCGGAAATCTCTACGTTGTTCTGGTGCAGAGATATGTGATTGTTACATGGTTGATAGGGTAACCCCATCTGGTTGCTAGGCAGTTTCAAGGTGATACTTAAAAGGCTCCTTGCTATCCTGAGTCAAATTAACAAAGCCGGAAGTCTCTACAATGTTCTGGTGCAGAGATATGTGATTTGTTACTTGGTTGCTAGGGTAACCCCACCTGGTTGCTAGGAAGTTACCAAGGTGATACTGAAAAGGCTCCTTGCTACCTTGAGACAAATTAACAAAATCGGAAGACTCTACGATATTCTATTGCAGAGATATGTGATTTGTAAATTGGTTGCTAGGGTAACCCCATCTGGTTGCTAGGCAGTTACCAAGATGATACTCAAAAGGCTTCTTGCTACCCTGAGTCCAATGAACAAAACCAGAAATCTGTATGACGTTCTGGTGCAGAGATATATTTTTTGTTACTTTGTTGCTAGAATAAACACATATGGTTGCTAGGCAGTTACCAAGGTGATACTCAATTGGCTCCTTGCTACCCTGAGTCAAATGAAAGAAACTGGAAGTGTCCATGATGTTCTGGTGCAGAGATATGTGATTTGTTACATGGTTGCTCGGGTAACCCCATCTGATTGCTAGGCAGCTACCAAGGTAATACTCAAAAGGCTCCTTGTTATCCTGAGTCAAATGAACATAACCGGAGGTTTCAACATTGTTCAGGTACAGAGATATATGATTTGTTACATGGTTGCTAGGGTAACCCCATCTGGTTGCTAGGCAGTTAACAAGGTGATACTCCAAAGGCTCCTTGCTGTCCTGAGTCAAATGAAAGAAGTCGGAAGTCTCTACAATGTTCTGGTGCAGAGATATGTGATTTGTTACTTGGTTGCTAGGGTAACCCCATCTGGTTGCTAGGCAGTTACCAAGGTGATACTCAAAAGGCTCCTTGCTACCCTGAGTCCAATGAATGAAACCAGAAGTCTCAACTACATTCTGAGGTTTGGTTGCTAGGGTGCTCTAAATGGCGTGGCTAAGTAGTTTTTCAAGTCGATCATGAAGTCTGATTGCTCACCCAAGTAAAAGAAGCCAACAGTCATTTCTCTAGGAAGTTCTGATCCAAAGACATCACTCTCAGCCAGTTTGAATGGAAGTCAATGGGCTGAGGTTGCTAGTGTAAGTCAGATCTCCCATGCTTCGTTGTTTGCATGTTGTTTTTTTCTCTACCAGGTATTTCTTATTATTGATAAATGTTTGAAGGAATCTGTAAGCAGATCTCCCATGCTGTACTGCTGCATGTAGTTTATATTTATTAAAGTCTCTCTGTAGCCAGAAGATCCACACAGTAAACATTGTGTGTAGTTTTTTCTCTACCAGGTAATTGCAATTTGTATTTCTTATTCCATTTCTTTGAATGGAATGCAACTTTATATTATTATGCTTGGTTCACCGATAGCTTTGAGTTTGATTTATTATTTTAATTGGATTGTTTGAATGTATTACTATTACCTGGTAAATAAATTGTTATCATGATTCATTCTGAAGGACTGTTTTCTAGTATATTTCTTATTAACTACAAAGCTATGGTCAGAGTTGGCTTAATTAAGCTACCTCAGAAGTAACCCATTAGTTAAGTATGTAAAAGGCTAAACGGTAAACCGAGAATCTATAATAGAACTTAGCCAAGTAGAATTAAACAGGAATACTAAGGGTAGGACCGAGAATCTGTAAAACAGTGTTGGGCCTCATGTATTCAGATAGAAGGCAAAGGCAGGACTAACACAGTTGTAAAACCTAACACAGGCCCACATACCAAGTCATAAATCTTATTGATACAAATTGTGCCAAAATCAAACAAAGGGAGTCCAAAACAGACTACATATCCCATGAAGCCTTGCTCACTAAAGGATCGAACTCTCAACTCCTATTGGATGAGGCACATGACAGAACACACCTCAACCATGACATCATCAGGAGTAGAAATACCTCTGAAATGCTTCCAGCAACTTTGCTCGCTGTGCGTAGACGCAGCTCATAGCTGCTCTCAGGTGTAGCCTCGTGGCACAAGGAAGTAACATCTGACTTGAAACTGTGACCATACAATCTCCATCTCGCTGGACGAGTTGAGATTACTCTGTGTTCCACCGAACACTCTAACGGATCCGAAGGAGACCGCTGAGCAATCCGCATCTTCATCTGTTTGCCTGCAGAAGTGCAGAGATAAAAGATTTCTCTTCCATCTTCAATCAAGTCGACGTCGCTGATTTTTCCGCCAGCCCGCCGAGGATCAGCAGCCGTACCGCCCGCCGACAGAGCGAGGCAACGGCCTCCTGTCATCACCCGAGCCTCGAGGAACTGAGTCGGAGTTAAAGGACGGATGAACACTCATTCTACGTCCTCATACGATTCAAGTAAGAGGTTTACGTCTGGGCAGAGATAGAATATTATAGTGTGTTATTCTTGTGTATCAAGGTTATTGCTTGTACAGTTTAGGGACCGCCATGTCTGCTCATTGCGATTAATACTCAAGGTATTAATTACCACGAATGAGATTTGCTGTGTTGTAGTCCAACCACATTGGACTGTTGTGCATTTCCGCCATCGCGAGTGAGACCGGCACACTGAGTTTATCAAAGAATCAAAGACCGCGGAACAGTTTACGAGCCGTCCACCGCGTCTCTGAGTGATAAACTAACAGCTGCTTTCTCTCCCGCTATCGTGAAATCGGCTTTAGGGCTGTCACTTCTCTCTCTCTCTCGTAATAACCACACTGACACACACACACTGTCACACACACACCTTATGTGTTATAGGATTATTTTTATTTCCATATCTAATCATATCACTGTTTAGTTTGTAGTTGTAAGTCGGAAGTTTATTGACTGCATTGTATTAATTATTAATTGATATTACTGCAAAAATAAACTTTGTTTAAATTACAAAGAGAAGTGTTTTGGTTTGTTTTGCATACGCCTGTGTCATGCTGATGGGATGTCAGTGCTCGGATTTAAACCTTCATTCATTGTTTTTTTTTTCCCGAAAATCGATATTCTTCGGATGTCGATTTTCCTAAGGAAACAATTTAATATTGAGACTGTTTTACTATTTGGTTATTAGTCCCTAATTCCAGGGTGGTGCCCCATCATTGTTAATCCTTATTAATATTCTACTGATTTTTGATAATTGATAATTATCTTTGATGATTGAATTTGAATGATCAATAAGCTAGTATTAATTTTAATTAATGTTTCATCGATGTTAACAATTAACGATTATCTTTGATAATTGTTGATTTAAAGGATTTTAAAAAGCTAACATTGATTCTCATCAATGTTCTATTGATTTTAATAATTAATAATTATCTTTGATAATTATTAATTATTGATAATAAAAAACTTGCTCCTAAACGTAGCACACTACATTTACTGGAGCCCCATATGAGGTTTTAATGAGTTAGATCCAATTAATTAATTTAAATATTAATTAATAACTACAGAAATAATTATTAATTATTTCTGATAGTAACACTGATCTAAACAACCAGTACAGCCCTACATAATAATTGGTGTCCCGTGTGAGGCATCCTACGTGCCAGTTCTGCCACAGTGTGTATGCATAAGAATCCAAAGTAATAATTTGAATCATTACTTAAAAGTTTGGTTCTGTTTGACAATTTACTTCTCACAACTTGCCAAACATAAGCCAGTGTGGTGTGAAAGTGCTCTTAAGAGTGAATTAGGGGTTGGTAAATTTACTATAGTCTGCTTAAAACCTGCTGTTGTTGTTATTTAACTCCTAACGCTTTCATCTAAATGTTACAGAGAGGTGCCAAGTCACTTCATTGACGTCCACCAAAGAGAGAACACAGTGAAATATGCACATTACATAACAGTAGACCATAAGCCACAGGTTGAAGCCTCTCAACTGTGCTTTCGTGTTAGCATTATAGCAACTGTAAAACAACAAGCTATCAGAGCCACTGTCACAAGAATTTTTACGGCCCCAGTAAAAATGAGTCGCCAATCGCCCTGCGTGACTGGAGCTAAACACAGAAGTTAGTCAACCCAGCACTGCAAGATGTAGTCGCTGCTGTCCTCCGTCTCTCCGTAGAGGAGAGAGATAACCTTAACGGCTACAATATTAGTCGTTGTGATGAAGCATTGCAGGAACTAGTTGATTATGTCAAAAACTCGGTCGGGAAGCCAATACGCTCAATCCTGGACCAAGTGGGCCAAATGTTCCTCCTCCATCACCGCAGATCCCAACTGCAAACCGCAGAGCACCAGGCCCAGCTTGCCCAGCTGCAGAGCAGCTACCAAGCGGTGCAGAATGAAAATCTCAGTCTGCACCAAGAAATTAGGTGCACCTAAGCAGAGAAAGTCCAGGCACAGGAAGATAATGCCCGGATGCAGGAGGAAAACGAAACCCTGCGCAGGCAGATTCAAGCTGCCCAGCTAAAAGTAGAGTCAGATCAGCTAAGTGCAGCTGAAACACACCGCACGACATCTGACATAGAAGAGGGCTCCCTTTTTAGCAATACGCGTAGGAATGTGCCCCTGAGAAACCCAGGGACACATGCTAGGAGCAGAGCTGCCCCTAGTGGTACAGTCTCTGACTTCGTCCTCCAAGACACCATTCAAACTCCTCCAGTGGCCTGCTGGTTGGATGCAGGTGCCCCTCCTTATAGTTGCCCCCCCAGTCAGTTTTCAGTCACGCCACCTTGCGTTTCAAACCAACTGATTCCACACCACGGAGGGGGGATGATTATTTTCAAGCCCAGAGTGGTGTAAGCAGCTCGAATATCCCATTAGCCAGGGAGCTGTATGCAACCCGGGGTCCACCCCCACGTGTCGACTGGACTCCTTCCACACCACGAAGGGGAGGAAGTCATCCTCATCGCTATAGCGATCCGAGTGACTATGTTTCAGATGACTCGGACGACCCATGGTCATACCGACACCAACTCTTGCGCATCCGACAACTCGAGTCCCTCGCAGGGGACATAGAACGCTTTGACCCAAATAATCGAGATTCAAACATCGACAATTATCTTAGGGAAATTGAGCACTGCCTGATTGACTTGCCTTATGTTTCGTCGCGTGAAAAACTCAAGCTCATATGGAAGACCATGGTAAGGAGTGTCCATGCGTTCATGGAAATGCTACCGACTGGTACACGAAACCGCTACTCAGCTCTGTGTAAAGCCCTACGCGAGGAGTATTCGCTGTATATCGACGAAGCCTCCGCTACCATAGCTGCTTTCGCCATCACCCAGAAGAGGCACGAGCCTCCGCGTGAGTATTATAGACGCCTGAGAACCACGTACTTCCAAGGAAGTAACGCATCAGGTCTGGAGGAGGAACGAGCTTTCAAGTCTCTTTTCCTTCACAACCTCCACGAGTGTGTGATATGACGTCACGATGCACTGCAGAATGGGCAACCCTACCATGCAGGAAATCAGAAGATACACGCAACTGGCATGGGAGACACGCGTGCGCCCTGTCCGAGGGCATGAAGGCGACGCCAGAGCCCTAGGGATCCAAGCCTCATATGCAGACCTAGCGCTTGAAGACAACAAAATGCCTCGCGTTAAGGTGAATGCTAGAACTGGACCCCAGAGGTGTCGATCACCCCGCCAGCAGGGTAAGCAACAGAACCAGGGGGGTGGTGACCAGACACACACCCAGGGTCACGGCAAGCCTAAACAACAAAATGTTCGCCGGCCGAAAAGAAATGCACGTTTCAAATGAAAACACAAACAAGAAGGTGAGTGGGTAGGCAAGGTTTCAAATCCCCTCAGAGAACAAGATTTGAGAGAGGAAATGGAGGATATTAGGAGACGCTTGACTGAGTTAGTAACAAAGCTCCACGTGCTCCGTTGTTCACCAGGTCCATTGACCTCCTCAAAGGAACACAGCACTGAAACCCCATCAGTATGACTAGACGATGTACCCCCTCCCGTTAACGCCAAAGTTTACTTTGTAGGTCGGGAAAAGGGGAACAGTGTCCAAGTTGCTCCCCAAAACAGTCACTCCTAACATGCCACACCCTTCTTGGGCGATCTGTACCGTAAGGGCAACGCCTGACACATGGATCATTCCGCTCCCACGCACTACTCGACACCGGTTCTGAAATAGTCTAATGGGTTCCAACACCTACGCAGAGGTGGCTAGAGCAAAGCTCTCCCTTGGCAAACCGTTATAGACAGAGACCTGCAACGTAAGCATCACAAGCTACATGCAAGATAGGTCGTCTATCACAAAACGGGCCTGGATTGACACCTTTCAAGGGATGATGCTAACAGACCCTGTTTACATATGTCCCATTAATATGGAACCACTGTTAGTTGGCCAGGACCTACTGAACCGATTGGCTCCGCTCATTGACTGCTGTCGTGGACACACGTGGGCTCAGGTTAACATACCGAGACCGCTTGGTCCAGAAAACAGTTCACCAGCTTCAGATGCACACGTCGCCATCGTCCAAAAATCCAGCAGAGACGACGACTCCAATAAGAACAATTACAGGGCCTGGGTAAAACCCTTCAGGTACTATAGTCACTGTAAATTTGCAATCTGTTCTTATCAATAACACTTTGCACGCTTTAGGGACTTTGTCAGAGAAAACAACTTATGCGTGTATCGTTAGAGATCTAATGCAGGACCTCAGGGAAATTAGCTCCTCAGTCAACAGTCTGAGTGGTGGAAGTATTCCAGCTTACCTGGTCTCCCTAGACCTTGTCGAACAAATCCTTAGATCTGCTACCATCTCTGTTGTGTAACCTTCACAGATATACTTGGCATATAGTTTTGGCATTGCAATTCCAATCCATGTAAATCTCGGAACCTCAAGATAGGATTTATCCTCAATCTACCATCATAGGCAGAATGTATATAGACAAAAGTCCGTATTTAATGTTGGTTTCCAGAAAGGTAATGCACACATTCACCTAAAAACACCAACACTCGCCTACCATGATGAGGACCCCTCGCTCTACCTTATCCCTAACCTAAACATGTGTACCAAGACAAAGTACATTCATTGGGTTTGTCAAAACGCAACCCCTTTGTTAGAGAGGTGACTAACTACCTCTGCGGCCTAAGAGCCGAATTCCCTGAACAAGTGTCATGGTAACATGTCCATCAAAGATGAAGGAACAGAGACAAGGGTAGAGCGAGCAGGCAATCACTGGCTCGTTAACACACCAGCCACCGAAATCCCAATGTTATACGACTGCCATGATACAGCCACTAAACTAAGGCTACCAAACCAAACGGTGTTCTTAACGGTTCCCCAAGGAGCCAACATGCTCACTGACGATATTGTCCTCCATCATCTCAACGTCGAAAAAAATGATGCAGAAATTGAGATCATGGACGCATTTAGAGGTCACAGCCTCAACGTTGATGACACCCTTCAACAGCAGCTTCAGGCTGAAGGGATGAAATTAGTGAAGTTCAGTCTCAAACCAACTGGCTTGACCTCTATATTTCATAGTCACATAAGCAGATCGTCATCTTACCAAGAACACCCTATCAGTTTGGTTGCCCTCTGGCTCCTCCTTAGTGGTTGGATCATCATCGCAATTATTGCACACGCCATGTACAGGTACATTCAACACCTACAGGCCAGACTGGACTCACTTCTCATACAGCCGTGTTTTACACACCAGTCTGAGCCCATCCCACAGGTTAACCCCATCATTTCCAAGGATAAGCCTTTTAACCTTTAACCCTCCTTTCCTCTAACATTTTGTTCCTAGTAACCAATGTCAGGTTCTACTTTGATTTTGTGTTATGACCAAAGAACAACAAAGGATTGTGTTATGGTTAATGCTGTGCCTTCCAATAACTTGAAATGTTTATGTGTGATGAATGTAGTTTTAGATTTAGCTAGAAGTTCTATGCCCAGATGTGCCTCAATCTCTGTCCGGACAATAAAGCCTCTGTGAACTCTAATGAACTGTATGGACTGTGCAACCATTTCTCTTTCCTATTAGGAATACATGGATGGCGTAACCCACAGGTTACTGTGAACCGACAAGAACTGTTCGGCCCTTCAGTTGCTCTAAAGATGCTGGACAACAACCAACTCTTCAGAACAAACGGGGGAATGTTGGGCCTCATGTATTCAGATAGAAGACAAAGGCAGGCCTAATACAGTCGTAAAAACCTAACTCAAGCCCCACCTTCCAAGTCATAAATCTTACTGATAAAAATCACGCCAAAATCAAACAAAGGGAGTCCAAAACAGACTACAAATCCATGAAGCCTTGCTCACTAAAGGATCGAATTCTCAACTCCTATTGGATGAGGCACACAACAGAACGTCCCTCAAACATGACATCATCAGGAGTTAAAATACCTCTGAAATGCTTCCAGAATTTACTTCCAGCAACTTTGTTCACCGAATATAGATGTAGCTCTTTGTTGCTCTCAGGTGCAACCTCATGGCACAAGGAAGTAACGTCCGACTTGAAACTGTGGCCATACAATCTCCATCTCTCTGGACGAGTTGAGATTACTCTGTGTTCAACCGAACACCCTAACGGATCCGAAGGAGACCGCCGAGCAATTCGCATCTTCATCCGTTTGCCTACAGAAGTGAAGAGATTAAAGATTTCTCTTCCATCTTCAATCAAGTCAACATTTCTAAGTTCTCCGCCAGCCCGCCGAGAATCAACAGCTGTGCCCACCGACAGAGCGAGGAAACGGCCTCCCGTCATCACCCGAGCCTCAAGGAACCGGGTCAGAGTTAAAGGACGGAGGAAAACACATTCTACCTGTGTCCTCATGCGATTCAAGTAAGAGGTTTACGTCTGGGCAGAGATAGAATATTATAGTGTGTTATTCTTGTGTTTCAAGGTTTTTGCTTGTACAGTTTACGGACCGCCATGTCTGCTTATTATTAATACTCAGGGTATTAATTATCACAAATTTGTTTTGCTGTATTGTGGTCCAACCAAATTGGATTGTTGTGCAATTTCGCCATCGCGGGTGAGACAGCAACTGAGTTCATCCATTAAAGAGTCAAATAACGCGGGACTTTTATGAGCCCCGCTCGTAAAACCGCGTCTCTGAGTGATAAACTGAGAGCTGCTTTCTCTCCCACTATCGCGAAATCGGCTTTAGGGCTGTCAGTTCTCTCTCTCTCTCGTAATAACCACACTGACACACACACACACTGTCACACACACACCTTATGTGTTATAGGATTATTTTTATTTCCATATCTAATCATATCACTGTTTAGTTTGTAGTTGTAAGTCGGAAGTTTATTGACTGCATTGTATTAATTATTAATTGATATTACTGCATAAATAAACTTTGTTTATATTACAAAGAGAAGTGTTTTGGTTTGTTTTGCATACGCCTGTGTCATGCTGACGGGATGTCAGTGCTCGGATTCAAACCTTCATTCACTGTTTTTTTTCCCGAAAATCGATATTCTTCGGATGTCGATTTTCCTAAGGAAACAATTTAATATTGAGACTGTTTTACTATTTGGTTATTAGTCCCTAATTCCAGGGTGGTGCCCCGTCAATGTTAATCCTTATTAATATTCTATTGATTTTTGATAATTGATAATTATCTTTGATGATTGAATTTGAATGATCAATAAGCTAGTGTTAATTTTAATTAATGTTTCATCGATGTTAACAATTAATGATTATCTTTGATAATTGTTGATTTAAAGGATTTTAAAAAGCTAACATTGATTCTCATCAATGTTCTATTGATTTTAATAATTAATAATTATCTTTGATAATTATTAATTATTGCTAATAACCAAACTTGCTCCTAAACGTAGCACACTACATTTACTGGAGTCCCATATGAGGTTTTAATGAGTTAGATCCAATTAATTAATTTAAATATTAATTAATAACTACAGAAATAATTATTAATTATTTCTGATAGTAACACTGATCTAAACAACCAGTAAAGCCCTACATCTCAGAATCAAGAGAGTTTTTTTGCTCAATCGTCAGTTTAGGAAGATCTAATGGTTCCACAAAGTTTCTAATATCTTCATCAGTAGACGAAGGCGTGGAACTATAAAGATCAATATAGAATTCTTTAAAGGCATTATTGATATCAATGGCTGAAGTAAAAATTTCACCACCAGCAGATTTCACTGAGGGAATGGTAGAAAAATAATCTCTCTGCTTTATATATCTAGCCAAAAGCTTGCCTGCTTTGTCCCCCGACTCAAAGTATGACTGTCTTGCCCTGAATAACCAAAACTCCACTTTCCGTGACAAAATAGAATTATATCTATATTTCAATCGGGTCAATTCTCTGAGGCCATCAGCTGACATACGGCGCTTTAGCTCTGCCTCTGCACTTTTAATATTCTCTTCCAACTCCACAAGTTCGCGTGCTTTGGATTTTTTAATGAATGAGGCATACTGTATGATCCGACCCCTAAGAACCACTTTAAGTGCCTCCCAAGCCACGCCCACAGAGGATACTGAGGACCAGTTGGTCTCCATATAAACAATGATTTCGGTCTTTAACTTTTGTTGGAAATCAGGATTTTGCAGAAGGGATACATTAAAGCGCCAACTATATGATTTCTTTTTCTCTATATGTGGCATCACCTCTAAACTCACCAGGGCGTGATCTGAGACTAAAATGTTTCCAATTGAGCAATCAACAACAGATGAAATTAGGGATTTGGATATAATAAAAAAAATCTATTCTAGAATAAATCTTATGGACTGATGAAAAAAATGTATAGTCCCTACCAGATGGGTACACATCTTATCAACATTTTTACACATCCTGTGAAGTGTCAAGGTTGCTCTAGGGGGTTTACACACTTTTGCTTCACTTTGATCAAGGACTGAGTCCATCAAAAGATTAAAGTCTCCTCTCAATATTATATCATGAGGGGTGCCAGCGGCTTGCAACATCCCTTCAAGATCTAGAAAAAAGCCCTGATCATCAGAATTAGGTGCGTAAATATTAGCCAAAATCAGAATTTGCCCTTGAATTTCAGCTAAAACAATAATTACTCTTACTAATTTATCTATAATCTGTTTGAGACATTTGAATTGTAGATGTTTATTTACCAATATAATGACTCCCTTGCTCTTACTTGAGCCAGCACTAAAGAAAACATGTCCACCCCATATCTTCCCAAATTTTTCAGCTTCCTGCGGGGAGAGATGTGTTTCTTGAAGAAACACTATAGCATATTTCTTACGTTTAAGAAAAGTAATAACCTTCCTTCTTTTTATGGGGGGCCCCAAACCATTTACATTCCATGTGGAGAGAGATAGTACACTCATATTAACAATGGACATATTGATATAATAAAAAAAAAAATTGTGTGTGAAAAACAAAATTATACAGACCACATTCCCCATTAGTGAAACAATCAACCCCCGAACATCCCCCCGAACAAAAACAAACAGAAAAAAGAAAAACGTGCGCATTAACACCGCGCACGAAAGTGCCAACCGGCGACAATCCCTCTAAACTCAAAAGGTCCATGAACGCCCAAGAGTTCCCACGACAACTTTGCCATCGGATTGCTCAATTTGTGAGGCAAAAATTACATTACAGAAAATACTTTGTGAAATAAACCCAGTCAATAGGAAGAATGAACACAAAGAATGTGTAGATTCATTCACAAAACTGTTTTAAAGGTGTGATCTTCCACAAAACAAATTCCAGCTGATATAAAACCTTTCAGATTCCTCGGACAGACAAACAAATGTTCAGTTTAGGGCCTTGGCCCACTTAAAATGGCAGCAGAGACCGCATGGCCCTTTGTTCTATGATCAAAGGAGAGACATTGAACTCAGTTTACCAGGATCCTTCACAAATTCACAACTGGATGCGAAGTCCCGCCCATGGACCCAGTCTCAAACGCCATTGGTCGAAAGCGGCCTACGACCGATGACTTCATCTTGTCAATAAAACCAGTGGACAGATGAAGTTCGGCCTCTCTGTGCTAAGCTCTGCCTGGCTGTTAAGGGACATCTGTACTGTGCACGTACTGAAGGAGTTTTCCCTCTGTTTTGGACTGAGAACAAAGAGACCACGTTTTTCTAACCTCACCATTTGGCCACGGTAGAGTAAGATTAACTTAGCTTTGTTCAAGTCTTATAGTATACTTATATCAACCGGTTCAGTTTCACTGTAAAGCAACAGTGAATTTATTTTGAGAAATGGAAAGGTGACCAGTTTCCCTTCTCCCTCTTTTTCATTCAACGTTGACTGCTTTCTGCATTCTTCTCCATCGCTGGATCCGAAGAATAAAGCAGAGACGCGTCTTTTCGCTGACGAGCGTAAGACAAGGGACCATCCAGACCGTTTCTCCTGACCGTTCAATGCAACAGGAATTCCAACGGACAACCCTACTGAAATCACACAGGATTTCCCAAGTAAGGCTTGATATCTGGGCAGATTTAGTTTAGAAACTGTGATTTTTTTCTTGTGAAACTAAATCGTATTTTTGATTCTAAATGCTGATGTTTTGAGTATATTTGTATGTTAAACTCTGCTCGCTGCTTCGAGTTGGGAGATTTGTTTTAGTTTCTTTTGGGGTTATGTTTGTTTTGTTGAGTGATCTGAACTAGTAATTCAGTCCCGCTGTTACGAGCGGTTACCCTTAATTAAACTGCATGCACTTTTCCTCTCTCTCTCGCTCTCATTCTCTCTCTCTCACTGATATTCACTGAGTGAGCGGCGCCGCAGTTTGTGTTCGACTCAGGCTGGTGAACCAAATTCTCCCGCCTGTTTCGTCCGCTCATTGCCACCCTCACGTGGTATCAGCTCCATTTTGGATTTAACCCTCCATTTTGAACCTGATCCTCCATTTTGATTCCAACAATTCTGACATTATTTCTGCAGCTTCTATTCTCAAGATCTTCAAGCTTTACAAGGAGATGTTCCAAATCAACTTTGGTCGCGGGTGGATTAGCGGTTAATTCCCTCTCCGAAGATTCCAGAAAATTGATTCGTTTTTCAACATCAGTCACTCTTGTAGCTAACTCAGAGAATTTTGTTTCCATCACCGTAATCGATCGACGTATTACAGCGAGATCCTCCAAATCAACAAGAATCTTAGTCAACATTACCGACATGTTGGACAACTGACGCTGGATCTCCTCTCCCATCGTGCCATCCAAATCGAGTCCCCGGTCTGTAGGCCTGTCGGGGCTTTCATCCTGAACACGTAAGTGTCTTTTAATGTCTCCAGAGCCCGAGGATTTTGACTTCTTTGCCATTTTTTGCAACAAAGGGCTAATGTGTAACTGGGAGTATCAAAATTCACCAGATTATAACATGAAAATAATTCAGCAAAGTGCGCAGAGCTCATCGATCACATGTCTGCTCCTTGCATGGCGTCACGTGACTCCCCTATTCTACTGATTTTTGATAATTGATAATTATCTATGATGATTGTTGAATTTGAATGATCAGTAAGCTAGTGTTAATTTTAATTAATGTTTCATCGATGTTAATGATTAGTGATTATCTTTGATAATTATTGATTTAAAGGATTAAAAAAGCTAACATTGATTCTCATCAATGTTCTGTTGATTTTAATAATTAATAATTATCAAAGATGGTTGTTTAGATCAGTGTTACTATCACAAATAATTAATTATTTCTGTAGTTATTAATTAATATTTAAATTAATCTATTGAATCTAACTCATTAAAACCTCATATGGGGCTCCAGTAAATGTAGTGTGCTACGTTTAGGAGCAAGTTTGGTTATTAGCAATAATAAATAATTATCAAAGATAATTATTAATTATTAAAATCAATAGAACATTGATGAGAATCAATGTTAGCTTTTTAAAATCCTTTAAATCAACAATTATCAAAGATAATCATTAATTGTTAACATCGATGAAACAATAATTAAAATTAACACTAGCTTATTGATCATTCAAATTCAATCATCAAAGATAATTATCAATTATCAAAAATCATTAACATTGACAGGGCACCACCCTGGAATTAGGGACTAATAATCAAATAGTAAAACAGTCTCAATATTAGATTGTTTTCTTAGGAAAATCGACATCCAAAGAATATCGATTTTCTGGAAAAAAAACAATGAATGAAGGTTTGAATCCGAGCACTGACATCCCGTCAGCATGACAAAGGCATATGCAAAACAAACCAAAACACTTCTCTTTGTAATATAAACAAAGTTTATTTATGCAGTAATATCAATTAATAATTAATACAATGCAGTCAATAAACTTCTGACTTACAACTACAAACTAAACAGTGATATGATTAGATATGGAAATAAAATAATCCTATAACTGTGTGTGACAGTGTGTGTGTGTGTGTGTGTGTGTGTCAGTGTGGTTAGTATGAGAGAGAGAGAGAGAGATGATTAAGTGACAGCCCTAAAGCCGATTTCGCAATAGTGGGAGAGAAAGCAGCTCTCAGTTTATCACTCAGAGACATGGTTTTACGAGCGGGGCTCGTAAAAGTCCCGCGTTATTTGACTCTTTAATGGATGAACTCAGTTGCTGTCTCACCCGCGATGGCGAAATTGCACAACAATCCAATTTGGTTGGACCACAATACAGCAAAACAAATTTGTGATAATTAATACCCTGGGTATTAATAATGAGCGGACATGGCGGTCCGTAAACTGTACAAGCAAAAACCTTGAAACACAAGAATAACACACTATAATATTCTATCTCTGCCCAGACGTAAACCTCTTACTTGAATCGCATGAAGACACAGGTAGAATGTGTTTTCCTCCATCCTTTAACTCTGACCCGGTTCCTTGAGGCTCAGGTGATGACGGGAGGCCGTTTCCTCGCTCTGCCAGCGGGCGGTACGGCTGTTGATTCTCGGCGGGCTGGCGGAGAACTCAGAAATGTTGACTTGATTGAAGATGAAAGAGAAATCTTTAATCTCTTCACTTCTGTAGGCAAACGGGATGAAGATGCGAATTGCTCGGCGGTCTCCTTCGGATCCGTTAGAGTGTTCAGTTGAACACAGATTAATCTCAACTCATCCAGCGAGATGTAGATTGTATGGCCACAGTTTCAAGTCGGACGTTACTTCCTTGTGCCATGAGGTTGCACCGGAGAGCAGCGAAGAGCTGCATCCACACGCTGCAAACAAAGTCACTGGAAGCGAATTCTGGAAGCATTTCAGAGGTATCTCAACTCCTGATGATGTCATGTTTGAGGGACGTTCTGTTGTGTGCCTCATCCAATAGGAGTTGAGAATTCGATCCTTTAGTGAGCAAGGCTTCATGGATTTGTAGTCTGTTTTGGACTCCCTTTGTTTGATTTTGGCGCGATTTTTATCAGTAAGATTTATGACTTGGAAGGTGGGGCTTGAGTTAGGTTTTTACGACTGTATTAGGCCTGCCTTTGTCTTCTATCTGAATACATGAGGCCCAACAATGATACCTGAAGTCTGATTGCTCACCCAAGTAAAACAAGCCAACTGTCATTTCTCTAGGAAATTCCGATCCAAAGATATCACTCTCAGCCAGTTTGAATGGAAGTCAATGGGCTGTGGTTGCTAGGGTGCTCTAAATGGTTGTTAGAGCGTGGCTAAGTAGTTTTTCAAGTCGATCATGAAGTCTGATTGCTCACCCAAGTAAAAGAAGCCAACTGTAATTTCTCTAGGACATTCTGATCCAAAGACATCACTCTCAGCCATTTTGAATGGAAGTCAATGGGCTGTGGTTGCTAGTGCATGGCTAAGTCGTTTCTATGATTATACCTGAAGTCTGATTGCTCACCCAAGTAAAAGAAGCCAACTGTAATTTCTCTAGGACATTCTGATCCAAAGACATCACTCTCAGCCATTTTGAATGGAAGTCAATGGGCTGTGGTTGCTAGTGCATGGCTAAGTCGTTTCTAATGTTATACCTGAAGTCTGATTGCTCACCCAAGTAAAACAAGCCAACTGTCATTTCTCTAGGACATTTTGATCCAAAGATATCACTCTCAGCCATTTTGAATGGAAGTCAAAGGGGTTTGGTTGCTAGGGAGCTCTAAATGGTTGCTAGGGCGTGGCTAAGTAGTTTTTATGATGATTCCTGAAGTCTGATTGCTCACCCAAGTAAAAAAAGCAAAATATCATTTGTCTCGAACATTCTGATCCAAAGATATCACTCTCAGTCATTTTGAATGGAAGTCAGTGGGGTTTGCTTGCTTGGTTGCTCTAAATGGATGCTAGTGCATGGCTAAGTAGTTTCTATGATGATACCTGAAGTCTGATTGCTCACCCAAGTAAAACAAGCAAAATGTAATTTCTCTAGGACATTCTGATCCAAAGATATCACTCTCAGCCAGTTTGAATGGAAGTCAATGGGCTGTGGTTGCTAGGGTGCTCCAAATGGTTGCTAGGGCATGGCTAAGTAGTTTTTCAAGTCGATCATGAAGTCTGATTGCTCACCCAAGTAAAACAAACCAACTGTTATTTCTCTAGGACATTCCGATCCAAAGATTTCACTCTCAGCCATTTTGAATGGAAGTCAAAGGGGTTTGGTTGCTAGGGAGCTCTAAATGGTTGCTAGGGTGAGGCTATGTAGTTTTTATGATGATACCTGAAGTCTGAATGTGCACCCAAGTAAAACAATTGAACTGCCATTTCTCTAGGACATTCTGATCCAAAGATATCACTCTCAGCTATTTTGAATGGAAGTCAATGGTGTTTGCTGGTTGCTGGTCCATGGATAAGTAGTTTCTATGATGATACCTGAAGTTTGATTGCTCACCCAAGTAAAACAAGCAAAATGTCATTTCTCTCGAACATTCTGATCCAAAGATATCACTCTCAGCCAGTTTCAATGGAAGTCAATGGGCTGTGGTTGCTAGGGTGCTCCAAATGATTGCTAGGGCATGGCTAAGTAGTTTTTCAAGTCGATCATGAAGTCTGATTGCTCACCCAAGTAAAACAAATCAACTGTTATTTCTCTAGGACATTCCGATCCAAAGATTTCACTCTCAGCCATTTTGAATGGAAGTCAAAGGGGTTTGGTTGCTAGGGAGCTCTAAATGGTTGCTAGAGTGAGGCTATGTAGTTTTTATGATGATACCTGAAGTCTGAATGTGCACCCAAGTAAAACAATTAAACTGCCATTTCTCTAGGACATTCTGATCCAAAAATATCACTCTCAGCTATTTTGAATGGAAGTCAATGGGGTTTGCTGGTTGCTGGTCCGTGGATAAGTAGTTTCTATGATGATACCTGAAGTTTGATTGCTCACCCAAGTAAAACAAGCAAAATGTCATTTCTCTCGAACATTCTGATCCAAAGATATCACTCTCAGCCAGTTTCAATTGAAGTCAATAGGGTTTGCTTTGCTAGGTTGCTCTAAATAGTTGCTAGGGCATGGCTAAGTAGTTTCCATGATGATACTTGAAGTCAGATTGCTCACCCAAGTAAAACAATCCAACTGCATTTCTCCAGAACATTCTGATCCAAAGATTTCACTTTCAGCTATTTTGAATGGAAGTCAATGGGGTTTGCTTGCTAGTTTGCTCTAAATGGTTGCTAGGGTGTGGCTAAGTATTTTCTATGATGATACCTGAAGTCTGAGTGCTCCCCCAATAAATCAAGTGAACTGTCATTTCTCTAGGACATTCTTATCCAAAAATATCACTTTTAGCCTTTTTGAATGGAAGTCAATGGGGTTTGGTTGCTAGGGTGCTCAAAATGGTTGCTAGGTTGTGGCTAAGTAGTTTCTATGATGATACCTAAAGTCTGATTGCTCAGCCAAGTAAAACAAGCCAACTGTCATTTCTCTAGGACATTTTGATCCAAAGATATCACTCTCAGACTCTTTGAATGGAAGTCAAAGGGGTTTGGTTGCTATGGTGCTCTAAATGGTTGCTAGGGCATGGCTAAGTAGTTTACATGATGATACCTGAAGTCTGATTGCTCGCCCAAGTAAAACAAGCCAACTGTCATTTCTCTAGGATATTCTGATCCAAAGATATCACACTCAGCCATTTTGAATGGAAGTCAATGGGGCTGGTTGCTAGGGAACTCTAAATGGTTGCTAGGGCATGGCTAAGTAGTTTTTCAAGTTGATACATGAAAACTGATTGCTCACCCAAGTGAATGAAGCCAACTGTAATTTCTCTAGGACATGCTGATCCAAAGACATCACTCTCCGCCATTTTGAATGGAAGTCAATGGGGTGTGGTTGCTAGGGTGCTCAAAATGGTTGCTAGGTTTTGGCTAAGTAGTTTCTATGATGATACCTAAAGTCTGATTGCTCAGCCAAGTAAAACAAGCCAACTGTCATTTCTCTAGGACATTTTTATCCAAAGATATCACTCTCAGACTCTTTGAATGGAAGTCAAAGGGGTTTGGTTGCTATGGTGCTCTAAATGGTTGCTAGGGCATGGCTAAGTAGTTTACATGATGATACCTGAAGTCTGATTGCTCGCCCAAGTAAAACAAGCCAACTGTCATTTCTCTAGGATATTCTGATCCAAAGATATCACACTCAGCCATTTTGAATGGAAGTCAATGGGGCTGGTTGCTAGGGAACTCTAAATGGTTGCTAGGGCATGGCTAAGTAGTTTTTCAAGTTGATACATGAAAACTGATTGCTCACCCAAGTGAATGAAGCCAACTGTAATTTCTCTAGGACATGCTGATCCAAAGACATCACTCTCCGCCATTTTGAATGGAAGTCAATGGGGTGTGGTTGCTAGGTTGCTAGTGCGTGGCTAAGTAGTTTCTATGATTATACCTGAAGTCTGATTGTGCACCCAAGTAAAACAAGTGAACTGCCATTTCTCTAGGACATTCTGATCCAAAGATATCACGCTCAGCTATTTTGAATGGAAGTCAATGGGGTATGCTTTCTTGGTTGCTCTAAATGGTTGCTAGTGCATGGCTAAGTAGTTTCTATGATGATACCTGAAGTCTGATTGCTCACCCAAGTAAAACAATCAAAATTACATTTCTCTAGGACATTCTGATCCAAAGATATCACTCTCAGCCATTTTGAATGGAAGTCAATGGGGTTTGGTTGCTAGGGTGCTCAAAATTGTTGCTAGGTTGTGGAAAGTAGTTTTTCAAGTGGATACATGAAGTCTGATTGCTCACGCAAGTAAAATAATCCAACTGTCATTTCTCTAGGACATTCTGATCCAAAGATATCACTCTCAGCCATTTTTAATGGAAATCAGTGGGGTTTGCTTGTTAGGGTGCTCTAAATGGTTGCTAGGGCATGGCTAAGTAGTTTCTATGATGATACCTAAAGTATGATTGCTCACCCAAGTAAAACAAGCCAGCTGTCATTTCTCTAGGATATTCTGATCCAAAGATATCACACTCAGCCATTTTGAATGGAAGTCAATGGGGCTGGTTGCTAGGGAACTCTAAATGGTTGCTAGGGCGTGGCTAAGTAGTTTTTCAAGTTGATACATGAAAACTGATTGCTCACCCAAGTGAAATAGCTAACTGTCACATCTGGAGTCCATTCCGTTTCAAAGATATCCCTCTCAGCCATTTTTAATGGAAATCAATATGGCTGGTTGCTACGGTGCTCTAAATGGTTGCTAGGGTGTGGCTAGCCAGTGACCAGAGAGATTCTTATTGGCTGATTACTAACCTGACTCAAATGATCCAATTGCCAAGTGTCTACAAAATTCTGTTCTGAAGATTCCGTTCTGAGCCATTTTGAATGGAAGTCTAAGGGGTGGTTGCTAGGGTGCCATAAATGGTTGCTAGGGCGTGGCTATGCTATTTACAAGATGATACTTAAAGACTGATTGGTTGCCCGAGTGAAATGAGCCTGCCCCTATGTCTCTACGACATTCTGATTGGGAGATATGATCCCACAAAATTCATTGTCTTGTCATAGTAGGAAACAATTGTTTTCATGGGCAAGAGCCTTGCCATAGTATGGCTATGGGGCATTTTTGGGCTGGTTTTAAGGCAGCATTTTACAGTTTTCAGTCGCAGCCATATAGAAATGACGCAAGACAGAAATGGGGATAATGGAAAAATAAACACATCATATAATTCCAGACATATGTAAACATATCACTAAAACAATGTGACAGTTAATCATGTCTGGCAACTTGACAAATATGTTTTCAATATTTTTAGGATATGTAAAAATTAAGGTGACATTTGATTATCTATAATCATTTTGGAAATCATAGATTTATTTGCAAACTAATATTATAAAAGTCAGAAGACACTGTTAGTGTACCACATTTCTTCAAATAAATTTATATGCATTCCTACACCTATGAAAGCCTTAGACTTAAAAGGATTTCTTATCCTGAGGCTCCCTCTGGTGGACAAAATATAGTATTACAGCTTTCATTAGTCAGATAAATGGCTGATTATTTAAAATGTGCTGTTAGCCCCCCCGTACATCATAAATTCATGAAATTTAGTATGATTCAGAATGTCCTGTTTTCCATATTTACACAGTTTTGTGAGTTTGGCATTTTTGCTCACAGGATACAGGAATATTAGTCATAATGGGCCACACTAGTCAAATATATTGGATTGTATCTTCTAGACGATTTAATGGATCAAAATTCTTTTGATAACTTTTTGCCTGCAAGGTCTAGTGCTGATCTGGGCCAAGTTTGGTGAAGATCTAATTAACGCACCAGGAGGAGTTAAAAAAAGTAGTGTTTTCAGTAAATTAGAATGGCAGAAACATTTTATAAAATAAAATAAAACTGAGATATACATTTTGTAGGACTTGACGCAAGGATTTAGAGATAAAAAGCATTTTGATTTTAATGTGCTCGGATGCGGAGTAATTAGCAAAATGTAAATGTTTTTGTTATAGTGCCACCTTGTGGCCGATTCTCACAAAACTTGGTACACAGCCTCATTTTGACACTGTGAATGAATATCTCAAGTTTCGCAATGGCCGGCCATTCAGATTTGATGTTATTAGCTGCTGAAATCTGATTGGCTGCTGGCGGCCATGTTTGTTGATTTTTCTGAGTGATATTTGAGTGATATGTAAGCCTTTGGGCCACAGAAGATACGAACCAATTTTCAACATCATTGATCATACAGCTGCAGAGTTATAAGCGTTTTTCAGTTGTGCGCCCCCTATTGGCGGAATTTGATGCAACTTGGCATGTAGCCTTAGAATGTCATGTTTTCTATGTGTATCAAGTTTCGCTGTGTTTGGACTTTTAATTTGGTAGATATAGGTCAATTTCGATTACATGGACAACTCCTGACCAGTTCGTTGGTTTATATCTTTGTAATGCTTTGATGAAATTAAATTCTTTTGATAACTTTTTGTCAGGATGTTCCATAGATGGTGCATACCAAATTTCGTGCGAATCGGACATAGAGCCTTGGAGGAGTTCAAGAAAGTAAATTTTCTTGAAAATTAAAAATGCCAGAAACATTTTATAGGCGGAAATGAAATTTGATATTTTGATCCTAACCCTTACAGCCCCAGAGTTATGACCACAAACGCAAAGGTGCATATTATAGTTTGGTGTCTCTGCAACTTACGATCTCTGACGCCCAGACACTTTTAAGGCAGAAAAAGAATAATAAATAATTATAATAATAATAATAAATATAGTCGCAAGCAGCAATCATCGGGGTCCAAGCACATGTGAAGAAATAACCAAAATAATCAGAATTAACATAAATGATCCAGTGGATGCCAAATTATACAAATTTACTATATAAAAGCTGCTGATAGCTGACTGGTCGATGTTTTTCAAAATATGCGACTGTCCTCATAGACCTTGATGACACCTTGGACAAATAAACTGCATGCAAAATTTAAAGTTGATTGGACCAACGGTTCCATAATTAGAGCCATATTTTTTTTAACCATTATAGCACCACCAATAGGCAGAGGTGCGCAATATTTGTGTGTGTCCTCATACATAAGTGTACCAAATTTGGTGATAATATCTCAATCTTTTCAAGAGTTATAACCATTTTAGTAAAAGTGGCCACACCATAATGAATGTTTTAGCATACCGTTTGTCGATAAATTACAATTTTACCATTCCTTTGATAACTTTTCATTTTGGGACTCCAGAGAATATTTCTGCACTGGTTTGGTTCCAATCGGGCGAACGGCCTATGACTAGTTCGAAAAAGTAATCTTTTAAAGTAATCTCAAGTATTTATTGAATGTTTTGTTTGAAACCAATGGTGCTTAATGCAAGGTTTACAGCATGGTCTGAATAACGTGTTTCTTTTTTAAACACAGCAGCATATAAAACAATTTACATGTATGTAAAATGCAATAGCGCCTCTAGGTGGCCAATTTTTGTCAAATTTTGCACAGACATCTTGGACCAAGAGACAAATAGGCATAACAAGTTTAGTTGCGATTGGCCTTATTTAACCCTATATAAAAGCTTCTGAAAGCTGATTGGTCAATGGCGGCCATGTTTTTAAAGATATGCAACTGTGCTCATGAACCTTGATGGCACCTTGGACAAAGACAGTGCATGCAAAATTTAAAGTCGATCGGACCAGTGGTTCCATAGTTAGAGACATTTTTCATAATTTTCATTATTATAGCGCCATCAAAAGGCAAAGGTGTGCAATATTTTTTGTGTGACCTCAGCATGAGCCCATACATACGTTTACCAAATTTGGTGATAATACCTCAATCCGTTGAAAAGTTATAACCGTTTTAGTAAAATGGACTTTTGGAGTACCGTTTGACGATAAATCAGAATTACAAAATTCCAATGACTTTTCATATTGGGACTCTGCTGAATCATTCTGCACTGGTTTGGTTCCGATCGGCAAACGGCCTAGGACGAGTTTGTGGGAAAACGAAGGTGATACAAAATTCTGTCAGGAATAAAACTCTTCAGCATGACGTAAGGAATCAGAGGAAAAAATAATTTTGTTTTCAAGATTTATGGCCCAAAATGTGATTTGTGTTTGTTTTGTTCACAATAGCACCACCTAGTCTCTGACGGATGTGTGTCTGTATGCCTGAGTAGTGGGGGGGATTTGGAACGATCCTGCCAAGTTTGGAATCTCTACGACTTAGGGTCTCTGATGCCGACTTACGGTCTTCAGTAAGTTGCTGAATTTGCAAACTGGTGTTAAATATGACTCTGATGTCTTGTGTTCAACGATTCTGAAACAGGATAATTGTTATGGTGGTCATTGTTTTTAACTTTTTAACTGTTATAAAGCCACAAAGCACCCAATATCCAAAAAGGTTTTAGAAATTTGAATATTTATTTGAGGAATTATAGGCTTTTGGATACACATTTATAATGTAATGATAAATGCAACCCCTAAATAACTAAATAACTGAAGTTCAACTTTTCTTTGATAATTATTGACCTAGGGAGTCCTAGATGTAGTTAAATTACAATAGCAGGTAACACTGGCTAATATACAATGATTTACACACCATTTATACAGCCATTTTGTTGAAATTTGATTGGCTAGCCAGTTTTTTTATTTGTCTGAGTCATATTGGAGAATATGTGAGCATTTGGCCCCTACAAGAAGCATACCAATTTTCAACTTCATTGAACATACAGTTGCGGAGTTATGAGAATTTTTTTGCTGTAGTACCCCCTATAGGTACTACAATTCGCAATTTTGAATGCAGACTCAAAATGTGCAGTTGTATATATGCATCAAGTTTCGTAAACATTTGGCCTTTTCCTTTGGTAGATATTGGTCAATACGTACAAAATGGAAGAGGAAAAGAATTTTGAGATTATTCAGCTTGGTTGCGGAGTTACTGGAGAAAACGTTAATGTCCTTGTTATAGCGCCACCTTGTGGCCGATTTTCATTAAACTTGGTACACAGCCTCATTCTGACACTGTCTACAAATATCTCAAGTTTCGTAACGGTCGGCCATTCAGATTTGATGTTATTAGTTGCTGAAATTTGATTGGCTGCTGGCGACCATGTTTTTTATTTGTCTGACTGATATTGTAGGATATGTTAGCCTTTGGCCCCTACAAGATACATACCAATTTTCAACTTCATTGATCATACTGTTGCGGAGTTATGAGCATTGTTTTGTTGTAGCGCCCCCTATAGGCTAAATTTTTCACGACTTTGCATGCATCCTCAGAATGTCCTGTTGTCTAAGTGTCAAGTTTCGCAACATTGGGCCTTTTCATTTGGTAGATATTGGACGACGCCTGACCAATTCGTTGGCTTATATCTTCGTAACGCTTTGATGAATCAAAATTCTTTTGATAACTTTTTGTCAGGAGGGATCATAGTAGATTTTTGTGCGAAATGGACATACGGCCTAGGAGGAGTTCGAAACCTACTTTTTTCGAATTATGTAAATTAGCCCGAAAATTTTCATGACAGAAATGAAATCAGAGATATACATATACTTGGTTCATCTTGAGCCAAGGAATCCAACGATGTAAGACACTTGTGTGTGTGCGACAAACGGTTTAGGAGTTATGGGCCAAAATGTAAAAATGATCACTATAGCACCACCTTGAGGCCGATCGGGCCCAAACTTTGATACGCATGTTGTACTCTGGAGGATTACCTTCCCTCAAAGATTCAGCTCTCTATGACTTATGGTTTGGTCTGCACGATCAGTTTTAGGGCAGAATAACAAAAATAATAATAATAAACATAGCTGCGAGCAGCAGTTAACAGGGTTCAAGCGGTTTAAGGCCTTTAAGCACATGCATAAAAAGGTATTATGTTTTATTTAACAAGCATGTAACCACCTAGATCATAGATGGAATAGACCATTTACAGCCAATACAGGCAATTTACTAAGGAAATACATGGCTTTTAAAGCTTTTTAAAGCTCATAGCGCCACCTATGGTCCGATCTCCATAAAAGTCTGCATGCTTGTTTAGAATCATATGTCTCATGTGCTCACCTAATTTAGTGTTTTTGTTTAGGAATTATGGTCTTATTTGTACACTTGACCACGCCCCATTTTCTTTTTTTTTGTTATTAACATTTTTATTGATTCATAAATTAACACAAAAATACAACAACATATATATATATTTAATCAAACACTTTAAACATTAAACTCCCACTATATCCCCTCCACATACCAAACTCCCACCCCACCCTGACCCCCCCCCCCCCCAGGAACACCCCTGTGGTCAATAGAATATAGACACACACACAGAAAAAAACACAAAACTAAAACAACAAGAAATAAAATAAAATACAATAATCAAGTATAAAAAATAAATAAACTCTAAATTACTCCCTCCACCGCCTCTCCTCGAGATTCCCCCAAAAATAAGAATCCCTAACTCCCATCCTTATGCTCGACCCCTCCTCGAAGGCAGCCACCCTCCCCATCTCCGCGCACCACTCCGGGAACGAGGGTGCTCCATCCGGCTTCCAACTCCTCAAAATAACCTGCCTATCAATCATCACACTGGTCAAAACCCAGTCCTTCATGTACTTATCCTCCAAATCCATGACCTCCCCATCTCCCAAAATTCAGAGTCTGGGGCAGAACGAGACCTGAGAGCCCAACACATCACACACAAAACTTTGCACCTTCAGCCAAAATTCTTGGATCTTACGACACCCCCAAAAAACATGGGTGGTGTCTCCATCTTCAGAATGGCATCGCCAGCAGATGGGTCTGTCCTTAAGTCCAAGCCTATACAATTTAGAGGGGGTCCAATAAAATCTATGTAAAATCTTAAATTGCATAAGGTGAACCCTTGCATCTCCAGATGCAGACTTGATGTTTTTTATAATCCTAGCCCACACTCCTTCCTCCAATAACAAATTTAAATCTTCCTCCCATAATCTTTTGAGAGAATTTATAGCTCCGTCCCCCAGACTCTGAATTAGCAGGGAGTAATACACTGATGCCTCATGACCCTTCCCAAAAGCAGTAATCACCACTCCCAGAGTATCTGCCACTCTAGGGGGTGCATGCTACTCCCAAAAACAGTGCAGAGCAGGTGGCACAGCTGTAAATACTTATAAAATTGAGACCTGGGAATCCCAAACTTTTGAACCAAATTTTCAAAAGGTCTCAATACTCCACTCTCATATAGGTCACCAAGTGTATTAACCCCCTTCACAATCCAATCTGACCAACAGAAAGGGGACTTATTAATACATAGTTTAGGGTTCAGCCATATGCTCGAGGCTACATTTAAATAAATATCCGAATTGAACACTCTGGACACTTTTGTCCATATCGAGTGCAAATGCAAAATAATGGGGTGCGACTTAACCTCTCCGGCTAGTTTAATCGAAAGGCTTTGCAGTGGTGAGATAGGGGCAAGAACTTCCTTTTCAATAAAAAAACTAAGGAGGGGCTCTCTCAGGTGGAAGTGACCAATGAGCCAAATGTCTAAGACAGAATGCATAATAATAAAACAAAATCTTGGGTAGGCCTAACCCACCTTTGTCAATCGGCCTATGTAACTTATTGAAATTTAAACTGGGACGCTTACCATTCCAAATGAAGGTCTTCGCTATGCTGTCAAATTGCTTGAAATAAGAGATGGGGACATCTACAGGGAGAGACTGTAGCAGGTAGTTTAATTTTAGAATACAATTAATTTTATTAACATTAACCTTCCCAATCATCGATAAGTATAATGAAGCCCACCTGTCCACATCATTCGAAAATCTTTTTATTAAGGGATCAAAATTATCTCTGACTAAGTCAGACAAATTTGCTGGGAATAAAATTACCAAATGCTTAATTCCCTGGTTGGGCCACTGGAAGGCACCCGGCTGGAAGGCCGTTACTGGACAGTACGCTGTCAAAGCCAAAGCTTCGGATTTAGACCAATTGACTTTGTATCCTGAGAATTTGGAAAAGGAGTTAATAATTCTGTGGAGGCAAGGCATAGATCTAGTAGTGTTGGAGATGAATAAAAAAATATCATCTGCGTAAAGCAGAAGCGTATGCGCCACTCCTCCCACAATCACCCCTGGAAAATCATCCTCCTTTCTTATCGCGGCTGCTAATGCTTCTAGGGCAAGACAGAACAATAATGGGGAAAGAGGGCAACCCTGCCCGTTTGTTTGCACCGCTGCTACGGGGTGTCTATAAAGTAACTTAATCCAACCAATAAATGCACTCCCGAACCCATACATTTCAAAAATCTTAAAAAGATAATCCCATTCTACCATATCAAACACCTTTTCGGCGTCAAGTGAGATGGCAGCGACCAGAGATTGACCATTCACTACTAACCACATGATTTTGATGAGACGCCTAATATTATCAGAAGAGCTATGGCCTCAAATAAACCCCACCTGATCTATATGTTTAAGTGATGTCATAACTTTACTTAATCGATTAGCCAGAATTTTGGACAACATTTTTACATCTAACTGGATCAGGGAAATTTGGCGGTAACTTTTACACTCACTTGGAACTTTTGTCCTTTTTAAGAATCAGACTGATCCGGGCTTGCGTCATGGTTGGAGGAAGCTTTCCATTCTTTAATGATTCCGTATAAACTTCTAACAAAAGTGGAGCCAGTTCTGTAGCATAAGATTTGAAAAACTCAGAGGAAAAGCCATCAGGCCCCGGAGACTTGCCTGTAGGCAAGGCCTTAATTACCTCATCAAGCTCCTTCACAGATACACCTGACATATAGTTTTGGCATTGAAATTCCAATTCATGTAAATCCTCAGAACCTCAAAATAAGATTTATCCTCAATCTACCTTCATAGGCAGAATATATATAGACGAAAGTCTGTATTTAATGTTTGTTTTCAGAGAGGTAATGCACACATTCACCTCAAAACACCACCAACACTCACCTACCATGATGAGGACCCCTCGCTCTACCTTATCCCTAACCTTAAGATGTGTACCAAGACAAAGGACATTCATTGGGTTTGTCCAAATGCAACCCCTTTGTTAGAGAGGTGACTAAATACCTCTGCGGCCAAAGAGCCGAATTCCATGAACAAGTGTCAAGGTAGCATGTCCATCAAAGATGAAGGAACAGAGACAAGGGTAGAGCGAGCAGGCAATTGCTGGCTCGTTAACACCAGCCACCGAAGTCATACGACTGCCATGATACAGCCACTAAACTAAGGCTACCAAACCAAACAGTGTTCTTAATGGTTCCCCAAGGAGTCACCGTGCACATTGACGATATTGTCCTCCATCATCTCAACATCAACAAACATGACGCAGAATTGAGATCATGGACGCATTTAGAGGTCACAACCTTACCATTGATGACACCCTTCAACAGAAGCTTCAGGCTGAAGGGATGAAATTAGTGAAGTTCAGTCTCAAACCAACTGGCTTAACCACTATATTTCGTAGTCACATAAGCAGATCGTCATCTTACCAAGAACACCCTATCAGTTTGGTTGCCCTCTGGCTCCTCCTTAGTGGTTGGATCATTGCAATTATTGCACACGCCATGTACAGGTACATTCAACACCTGCAGGCCAGATTGGACTCACTCCTCGTACAGCCGCGTTTTACACACCAGTCTGAGCCCATCCCACAGGTTAACCCCAATAATTTCCAAGGACAAGCCTTTTAACCTTTAACCCTCCTTTCCCCTAACATTTTGTTCCTAGTAACCAATGTCAGGTTCTACTTTGATTTTGTGTTATGACCAAAGAACAACAAAGGATTGTTACAGTTAATGCTGTGCCTTCCAATAACTTGAAATGTTTATGTGTGATGAATGTAGTTTTAGATTTAGCTAGAATTTCTATGCCCAGATGTGCCTCAATCTCTGTCCAGACGATAAAGCCTCTGTGAACTCTAATGAACTGTATGGACTGTGCAACCGTTTTCTTTCCTATCAGGAATACATGGATGGCGTAACCCACAGGTTACTGTGAACCGACAAGAACTGTTCGGCCCTTCAGTTGCTCTAAAGATGCTGGACAACAACCAACTCTTCAGAACAAAGGGGGGAATGTTGGGCCTCATGTATTCAGATAGAAGACAAAGGTAGGCCTAACACAGTCGTAAAACCTAACTCAGGCCCCCACATACCAAGTCATAAATCTTACTGATAAAAACCACGCCAAAATCAAACAAAGGGAGTCCAAAACAGACTACAAATCCCATGAAGCCTTGCTCACTAAAGGATCGAACTCTCAACTCCTATTGGATGAGGCACACAACAGAACGTCCCTCAACCATGACATCATTAGGAGTAGAAATACCTGGGATTTGCTTCCAGCAACTTTGTTCACCGTGTATAGACGCAGCTCATTGCTGCTCTCAGGTGCAACCTCATGGCACAAGGAAGTAACATCTGACTTGAAACTGTGGCCATACAATCTCCATCTCGCTGGACGAGTTGAGATTAATCTGTGTTCAACCGAACACTCTAACGGATCCGAAGGAGACCGCCGAGCAATCCGCATCTTCATCCGTTTGCCTGCAGAAGTGAAAAGATTAAAGATTTCTCTTCCTTCTTCAATCAAGTTGACATTTCTGATTTCTCCGCCAGCCTGCCGAGAATCAGCAGCCGTACCGCCTGCCAACAGAGCGAGGAAATGGCCTCCTGTCATCACCTGAGCCTCGAGGAACCGAGTCTGAGTTAAAGGACGGATGAACACACCGTGGTACTAACCACACACACACTTGCTCTCTCACACACACACACCCTCATGTGTTATAGGATTATTTTAGTTTCCATATCTAATCATATCACTGTTTAGTTTGTAGTTGTAAGTCGGAAGTTTATTGACTGCATTGTATTAATTATTAATAGATATTACTGCATAAATAAACTTTGTTATATTACAAAGAGAAGTGTTTTGGTTTGTTTTGCATACACCTGTGTCATGCTGATGGGATGTCAGTGCTCGGATTCAAGCCTTCATTCATTGTTTTTTTCCCGAAAATCGACATTTTCCTAAGAAAACAATCTAATATTGAGACTGTTATACTATCTGGTTATTAGTCCCTGATTCCAGGGTGGTGCCCCATCAATGTTAATCCTTATTAACATTCTGTTGATTTTTGATAATTGATAATTATCTTTGATGATTGTTGAATTTGAATGATCAATAAGCTAGTTTTAATTTTAATTAATGTTTCATCAATGTTAACAGTTGACGATTATCTTTGATAATTGTTGATTTAAAGGATTAAAAAAGCTAACATTGATTCTCATCAATGTTCTATTGGTTTTAATAATTAATAATTATCTTTGATAATTATTAATTATTGCTAATAAACAAACCCGCTCCTAAACGTAGCGCACTACATTTACTGGAGCCCCATATGAGGTTTCAATGAGTTAGATTCAATTAATTAATTTAAATATTATTTAATAACTACAGAAATAATTATTACTTATTTCTGATAGTAACACTGATCTAAACAACCAGTAAAGCCCTACAACCGACATGTTGGACAACTGACGCTGGATTCCTTCTCCCACCGCGCCATCCAAATCGAGTCCCCTGTCTGTAGGCCTGTCGGGGCTTTCATCCTGAACACATAAGTGTCTTATAATGTCTCCAGAGCCTGAGGATTTTGACTTCTTTGCCATGTTTTGCATCAAAGAGCAAATGTGTAACTGGGTGTATCAAAATTCACCAGATTATAACATGAAAATAATTAAAAACTTAGCAATGTGCGCAGAACTCGTTGCTCACACGTCTGCCTCTTGCATGGTGTCACGTGACCCCCCCCCCCCCCCCCCGACTAATGGCTTAAACTAACGACTACTAGCCAACTAGGAATATCTTTAGTCGGGGGCAGACCTAAAAAATATACTATATATTCCCCCCTTTGGGACTTCTCCAAGTCCCACCTCTATCACCCTTACCCAGACTGCAACTTCACAAGTCAGTCTCCTCCATTTCTATCAAGTGACCAATGAAAGTCACACATTCCTCTAATAATGACTTCTCTTATGTAGCCGCACTCTGGAGGAGAAACAAGACCAAACATCTCCCCCCACATTTGGCTAGGGGGAAGTAAAATATCTCATCTCCCTAACTAAGTCTTTCTTGGGGGTAACACAAATCAGAAACAAATCAAATTTGTGTATAAAAGCATGTGCATGCAAATTCAGTCTTGCCCATGTTTATCATGGTTATGTTGAGTATATCAGTGATTAACTTATTTCAGTTGATTAAAATATTTCAGTGCTTAAACAATATCAGCAGATTACTCAGCATATTGATATGTAGCCTGGAGCGCTATCTGGTGGTGTTGGCGCAGACAGCGGGTTTTTAAACCACCAGCAGAGTTTGCCTTTTTTGCTAAGCACTGAGGTGCTCCTCGATCCTTTCTTCATTTTATGATATCTTAGCCTCTGGCCTTCCAGTGGCACTTCCAGTGTTTTTCAAAGTTTATAAATGCATATTATACTTCATTCAAACGTGATTTACTTGGTAACTTCGGAAATGATTCAAACAATAAATATTCAAAAAGTACAGATAATCAAATAAACCTTCTTATCGTTCCCTTTTAATTCTTGTCACATTATCTCGTGACACAGATAATGACCTGCTTCAGACCTTCATTGTCCCCTTTCATTCACATGACTTGATTAAACAACAAACATCATATATTGAGCTCTTAAAAGAGATAAATAACTTCAGGAAGGGGCATATGCCAAAATAATAAACATAATATCCTTTGTCTATCTGCCTACTCTACCCAAGATCTAAAGTACTACCTAACTTCACATAAAAGAAAATACAATGAGTATGCTGACTCCCTTGCTATTCAAAAACAATAGAAAATTGAAAAATAAAGAGTCAGAAATAAAAAGACTCCCCTTCCCTACCACTCTTTGTGTAGTGAGGTTTTACATTATTTCATCCAGTTCGTCCAGTCCAGGACCTATGGGGTACACGTTGGTTACCCCAATGTCAATTCCAGATAATTTCACAGACACATTGATCATTTGTCTGGCTGCAGCATTGGCCATCATTGATCTGAGCACAACAAAACAACAGTACAAAAATAACTATAGCTACGGCCATTATTATTCCCACTTTAGTAAGCCATTCTCCCCAAGATCCAAATATCTTGTCAAACCAGTTTCCAATATGTTGGTCTCTTCCTGCATTTTCAATCACCTCTTCCCTTAGACTTTTCAGCTTCTTCATTGCCTCAGTAAAGGATCCATCAGGAGCTGTATTATTTGGGATATAAGTGCAACAGTCAGCTCCAAACATTACACACACTCCTCCTTTTTTTGCCTATAACCAATTTTGTGCCTGTTTATTTTGCCATGTCATTTTGCTTGTAGGTTCTAGTTGTTCTCCTAAGGCCTTTAATGCTTCATCAGTATAATTAATGAATCTCTACTGATTTTAGTAAATGTAATTAATCCATTCTGTATTCTTATTGAGTGTTACCCATATAAATATAGACTCAAAGCCTGATTTTATTTAATCTCTAGCTTTAAATTCTTGTGGTATTCCTCTTGGCTGGCCAATCACATCTAAATATACATTAGGGTCTTTTTGATAAGCTCTTTTTACTCTAGGTTTTTTCTGTACAGTTTCTCTAGATTCATTTGGGGTTTCAGATTATTTTGGTCCCAATCCAACATCGTTATTTCTTGCACTAGTCTTACTCTGGTACATATTCCTTTCCACCCTTTGGGTAATATAGCCTGCAATTGTTTTCCTCCGCAAATAAAAAAGTAGTCTGCTATGGCTACTGTTTGTTCCTCATATATACTTACAGTGCATCCGGAAAGTATTCACAGCGCTTCACTTTATCCACATTTTGTTATGTTACAGCCTTATTCCAAAATGGATTAAATTTCATTATTTTCCTCAAAATTCTACAAACAATACCCCATAATGACAATGCGAAAGAAGTTTGTTTGAAATCTTTGCAAATTTATTAAAAATAAAAAAACAAAAAAAATCACATGTACATAATTATTCACAGCCTTTGCCATGACACTCAAAATTGAGCTCAGGTGCATCCTGTTTCCATTGATCATCCTTGAGATGTTTCTACAACTTGATTGGAGTCCACCTGTGGTAAATTCAGTTGATTGGACATGATTTGGAAAGGCACACACCTGTCTATATAAGGTCCCACAGTTAACAGTGCATGTCAGAGCACAAACCAAGCCATGAAGTCAAGGAATTGTCTGTAGACCTCCGAGACAGGATTGTATCGAGGCACAGATCTGGGGAAGGGTTCAGAAAAATATCTGCAGCACTGAAGGTCCCAATGAGCACAGTGGCCTCCATCATCCGTAAATGGAAGAAGTTTGGAACCACCAGGACTCTTCCTAGAGCTGGCCGCCTGGCCAAACTGAGCAATCGGGGGAGAAGGGCCTTAGTCAGGGAGGTGACCAAGAACCCAATGGTCACTCTGACAGAGCTCCAGCATTTCTCTGTGGAGAGAGGAGAACCTTCCAGAAGAACAACTATCTCTTCAGTACTCCACCAATCAGGCCTGTATGGTAGAGTGGCCAGACGGAAGCCACTCCTCAGTAAAAGGCACATGACAGCCCACCTGGAGTTTGCCAAAAGCCACCTGAAGGACTCTCAGACCATGAAAAACAAAGATTGAACTCTTTGGCCTGAATGGCAAGCATCACGTCTGGAGGAAACCAGGCACCACTCATCACCTGGCCAGTACCATCCCTACAGTGAAGCATGGTGGTGGCAGCATCATGCTGTGGGGATGTTTTTCAGTGGCAGGAACTGGGAGACTAGTCAGGATCGAGGGAAAGATGAATGCAGCAATGTACAGAGACATCCTTGATGAAAACCTGCTCCAGAGCACTCTGGACCTCAGACTGAAGGTTCATCTTCCAACAGGACAACGACCCTAAGCACACAGCCAAGATAACAAAGGAGTGGCTCCGGGATAACTCAGTGAATGTCCATGAGTGGCCCAGCCAGAGCCCAGACTTCAACCCGATTGAACATCTCTGGAGAGATCTGAAAATGGCTGTGCACCGACGCTCCCCATCCAACCTGATGGAGCTTGAGAGGTCCTGCAAAGAAGAATGGGAGAAACTGCACAAAAATAGGTGTGCCCAGCTTGTAGCATCATACTCAAAAAGACTTGAGGCTGTAATTGGTGCCAAAGGTGCTTCAACAAAGTATTGAGCAAAGGCTGTGAATACTTATGTAAATGTGATTTTTTTGGTTTTTATTTTTAATAAATTTGCAAAGATTTCAAACAAACTTCTTTCACGTTATCATTATGGGGTATTGTTTGTAGAATTTTGAGGAAAATAATGAATTTAATCCATTTTGGACTCAACATAACAAAATGTGGAAAAAGTGAAGCGCTGTGAATACTTTCCGGATGCGCTGTATCACAGGAGGAACTAAAGTTTGGTTTTCACAATTTAAAAGGCATCCTTTCACAGATTTACCCAAACATCTTGGTCAAATGTTCCTTCAGTGTGGCTGGTGCAAATATTATTCTGCTAAACTTATAAACTCCTTCCTGATCATCCATTTTTTTCATCCAGATGCCAAATTACTGCAGAGTTTCCTCAAAATATTCCCATATCAACCTCTCCTTTGGATTTATTAAAATACTCATATTCCATAAACCTTGGATTCAAGATGGCACCGAGTATGGCTGCTGCGTTGCGAGCTCCGAAACAACATGGTAGTGTTTTGTTTGTTTTGTTCACAATTCTTATGTTTTTGTCTTGGATGTTGTCTGCCTTATTGTCTATGACAGACAAACACTTTTGGACATTGGTTCAGCAATTTCACACCGTAAACCGGACTTCAAATTCCTCAATGCCAACCTGCTGTTTACAAACATGCAAGCGGAGCCCTTTGTCTGGGCAGTCCGGACGCGGAAACACAAAAGGAAAAGTGGAAACAGAGCCGGCGTTCAAATCAGAGTAAGACGCCGCGCAAATCGACCCCCGCTACCCACTATTCTACTGGCAAATGTTCAGTCTCTGGATAACAAGCTCTGCGAGCTGAAAGCGCGGATCTCTTTCCAACGAGAGACAAGGGACTGCTGCATTATCTGCCTTACGGAAACTTGGATGTCTGCTGAGATTCCAGACTCAGCCATTGAACCCGTGGGATTCTCCGTGCACCGAGCGGACAGGGTGAAAGACCTCTCAGGTAAAAGCAGAGGTGGTGGTGTATGTTTTATGATCAACAAATCCTGGTGTGATCAGAGGAATGTTCATTCTATCAAGTCTTTCTGCTCTGATCTGGAATTTCTCATGCTTCTGTGTCGACCATTCTGGCTACCAAGGGAATTCACAGCGTTCATTATCACAGCTGTGTACATCCCCCCACAAGCCCACACAGACTGGGCAATCAAGGACCTGTATGGGAGTATAAGTGAGCAGGAAACTGTGCACCCTGAGGCCGCGTTCATTGTGACCGGGGACTTTAATAAAGCCAGTTTCAAATCAGTCGCACCAAAATACCACCAGCACATTAGTTTCAACACACGAGGGGACCGGGTTTTAGACCATTGCTGCTCTCCCTTCCGGGATGGCTACAAATCCCTCCCCCGCCCACCATTTGGCAAATTGGACCACTCTTCCATTCTGCTTCTGCCCGCTTACAGGCAGAAACTGAAACAGGAAGCACCCACCCTCAGAACGATCCAGTGCTGGTCGGACCAATCAGACTCTACGCTACAGGACTGTTTTGATCACACGGACTGGGAGATGTTCCGGTCCGCCTCTGATGATGACATCGAGCTTTACGCTGATAGCGTAATGTGTTTCATCAAAAAGTGCATGGAGGACATTGTTCCAACCAGAACAATACGGATCTGTCCAAACCAGAAACCATGGATAAATAGCGATGTTCACGTGGCACTTAATGTGCGGACCTCCGCTTTCAATTCCGGGAACGCAGAGGAGCATAAACAAGCCAGTTATGCCCTCCGAAACAGAAATCAGAACAGTAAAATGCCAGTACAGGAGCAAGATTGAAGGACAGTTTAACACCACCAACTCTAGAAGCATGTGGCAAGGAATTAACATCATCACGGACTTTAAAGGGAATAAAAACTCCGCCATGAACACCGCTGCCTCTCTCCCGGATGAGCTAAATACTTTTTATGCTCGTTTTGAGGGAAATAACACCGCCCTCGCGAAGAGAGCTCTCACGGCCGAAGCTACAGGTTAGTTCACTCTCCGTCTCTGTAGCGGATGTAACCCGATCCTTCCGACGGGTGAATATCCGCAAAGCCATGGGCCCAGACGGCATTCCGGGTTGTGTCATCAGAGCATGCGCGAACCAGCTGGCTGGTGTTTTTACGGACATTTTCAACCTTTCCCTCTCTTTGTCTGTAGTCCCCACATGCTTTAAAACATCCATTGTGCCTGTTCCAAAGCAATCAAAAATAATTTGCTTAAATGACTGGCGTCCTGTTGCTCTGACCCCCATCATCAGCAAATGCTTTGAGAGACTAATCAGAGATTACGTCTGCTCTGTGCTGCCTCTCTCTCTTGACCCATTGCAGTTTGCTTACCGCAACAACCGCTCCACTGATGATGCCATTGCATCTACAATACACACTGCTCTCTCCCACCTGGAAAAAAAGAATGCTTATGTGAGAATGCTGTTTGAAGACTACAGCTCAGCATTCAACACCATAGTGCCCTCCAAGCTAGATGAGAAACTCCAGGCTCTGGGCTTAAACAGCTCACTGTGCAGCTGGATCCTGGACTTCCTGTCAAGCAGACGCCAGGTGGTTAGAATAGACAGCAACATCTCCTCATCACTGACCCTCAACACTGGAGCCCACAGGGCTGTGTTCTCAGCCCACTCTTGTATTCCTTGTACACACATGATTGTGTGGCAACACATAGCTCCAATGCCATCATTAAGTTGATGACACGATGGTGGTAGGTCTGATCACTGACAATGATGAAACAGCCTACAGAGATGAGGTGCACACTCTGACACACTGGTGTCAGGAGCACAACCTCTCTCTCAACGTCAGTAAGACAAAGGAGCTTGTGGTGGACTTCAGAAGAAAAGACAGAGAACACAGTCCCATCGCCATCAATAGAGCACCAGTGGAGAGAGTCAGCAGCTTCAAGTTCCTGGGTGTCCACATCACTGAGGAACTCACATGGTCCATCCACACTGAAGTCGTTGTGAAGAAGGCTCATCAGCGCCTCTTGTTCCTGAGATGGCTGAGGAAGTTTGGAATGAACCGCCACATCCTCACACGGTTCTACACCTGCACTGTAGAGAGCATCCTGACTGGCTGCATCTCCGCCTGGTACGGCAATAGCACCACCCACAACCACAAAGCACTGCAAAGTGTGGTGCGAACTGCCAGACACATCATCGGAGGTGAGCTTTCCTCCCTCCAGGAAATATATACCAGGCGGTGTGTGAAAAAAGCTCGGAGGATCATCAGAGACTCCAGCCACCCGAGCCATGGGCTGTTCTCACTGCTACCATCAGGCAGGCGGTATCGCAGCATCAGGACCCGCACCAGCCGACTCCATGATAGCTTCTTCCCCCAAGCAATCAGACTTTTGAACTCTTGATCTCCCACGATCAAAATACATCAGCACTGCACTTTATTACTCTTATATCTCACACTGGACTGTCATAAATTATATTATTATTATATTATATTCTCTCTTAACAACTTACTATCAACCGACAGCCTGAATGTCAATACAGTGCAATACAACCTACTGTACATTCTATATATACTACAATATATACTTTTTTTATATATATTTTTATTGAATAATGTGTATCTATATTGTGTGTATATTGTATATTGTATTGTATACTGTACAGTGTATGTTATTATTTGTATATTGTTGTGTGTAATTATATGTATATTAGACTTTAAATTGTGCTGTGTTAATTTGATGTTATTGTAAATTGGTATATGTCTCATCACTGTCATGACTGCTATGTTGACCGGAACTGCACCCAAGAATTTCACACACCATTGCACTTGTGTATATGGCTGTGTGACAATAAAAGTGATTAGGTTTTTTTTTTCAAGCATGCGGTTTATGACATATGTTAAAGGGTTTTCTCATTTTTTCACATCTATTCGAACATCTAAACGTTTACATTCATCTCCTCCACCTACCTTGTCGTAATATTTGTGAAATTTTGGATGTCCTAAAAATGACAGACACTCGGCTCGACAGAAGGGTACTTCTGAAGGTGTTTTTTTAACACAATTTTGTGAAGTGTTGGGCACACTGTATATAATTATATTGGTTGGGCACTACTGTAAACTTTTTCAGAGGAGATGGTGAACATAAGCAATTAGACCTTCTTGATTGTTTTGCTGTATACTCTGCCCACTTAAACCAATCATTATGATATGCGTTCTCTAGCAATCTTTCCTTTTACAATGATGGGCCATCTTCATAGTCTGTATCATCATAAGAGGTCCCTAGTGGCAATTCTATAGACCTCTTTTTAATGGATTTATTTACTCAAGTTACTTGTGTCGGATCATTAGCATTATGGGGACCAGTCAAAGACTGAGAAGTCGATCGTGGGAAACTCTTCCTGCCTTGGTTGTGGGGATTGGTTTCTGGAAAGCCTTGGGTCTGAGTTAACTGCTGCATCAGGTGTACCAACATTAGTATCAATGTCAGAATCTCTCTCACATTCCTGTACTGTCTCCACTGGCTGCGGTACATCCTCGAGCAGTTGTATTTCATTTTTTGCTTCAGCATGCTCAGTTGCCTTAACATGAGGTGCAACAGCATTACTACTCTCTCCTTCCTGCTCTGCACTTTCTTCTTCTTGTTCTGATCTTCCTTGGTCATGAGCTTCAAGTTCTCTTTCAACTTCAGGGGAATCCACATTTAGGTCTTCCTGATCATTTTCTGCACTGTCTATTTGGTCTTCTCGTTGTCTTGGTCTCAACCTGGGCACATGATACAATGTTGTGCTACCCTCCACCTGTACTGCTGTTGGGGTTGCCCTTACTACAGTATAAGGTCCTTCACTTCTGGGTTCATACCATTTCCTCCTAAAAACTCTCAGGTATACTTGGTCCTCAGGAACTATGGGACAGGGCACTTCTTCTTCCCTTGGTCCCTGTAACAGACTTCACAGCAAGAGGGAAGGAGGACACAGGGAACCGGATTTCTCCATTCACAGATAAGGCTTTTAATTGGCAACTTTCTAGGCTTCCAGCTTCACAATAAATCAACTTCACAATTACACATCAGCTTCAAATGTACACATCAGCCTCACAGCAGGACTCTTGTTCCCTGACTCTCTCTGACTCCTTGGTGCTGGCGTTGTCCCTTTTATGCCGCTCTCCCCAAGCTCACTACAATTGGAAACAGGTGTTAATCATTATCTGGCTCAGGTGAATGCACCCTTACCACTTTCTCTCTCTCTGGACGAATGCTTGACCATGCCCCCACTGCCACATATCCCCACTGCCCGACTCAGGCTGGGGAGACATCCAGCCTGTCTACCACTCCCCTCCATTTTTGGACAGGAAGTCAGCGACAGCCATCTGTGCTCCCAGCCTGTGGACCACCTTGAACTTGAACGGCTGAAGGACCAGATAACGGGTGATCCGCGCATTGGTATCTTTCATTTGGTGAAGACATTGGAGTGGGGTCTGATCTGAGCAAAGAGTGAAGGCCCGCCCCAACAGGTAGTATCGGAGAGTGAGGACCACCCACTTGATGGCGAGACATTCCTTTTCAACGGTGCTGTACATAGTCTCCCTCGGCGAGAGCTTGTGGCTAATGTACAGCACCGGGCGCTCCTTCCCCTCCACCACCTGCGAGAGCACGACCCCCAGCCCCCTGTCCGAAGCATCCATCTGCAGCACAAAAGGGAGGGAGAAATCAGGTGAATGTAAAAGCGGCCCCCGCAAAATGCAGCTTTAACCTGCGTAAATGCCAGTTGACACTGTTCTGTCCACTGGACCGTGTCGGGAGCTCCCTTTTTATTGAGATCAGTCAGCAGGCTGGTGACGTCTGAATAATTAGGCACAAATCTCCTATAATAGCCAGCCAGACCCAGGAACTGTCTCATCCCCAGTCTTGTCAATTTGGGGATGTACCTGCCCATGGCCCAAGTAGAACCCCAAATACCGTACCTCCACCTGCCCAATCACGCACTTCTTGGGGTTTGCTGTGAGACCAGCCCATCGCAGTGACCTCAGAACCACCCGAAGATGCTGCATGTGCCCGAGTACCACGGACCCACTATTTGTCCCCTAACTGACTATTTCTCCCAAATGACCCCTGAGACCCCCTGACTACTTGTGCCACACCCTCAGATCCCACGGACCCACTATTTGTCCCCTAACTAACTATTTTTCCCAAATAGATATTTACACTATGTGTCATCACAGGCCGCATGTTTAGTGCCCGATGGCCTGCCCACACCCCTTAAAAAGGCATATTTTGAATAAAAAAAGAGACATCTGCCCTCTTAGTATGTGATCGAGGGGCACCAAATATGCAACCGTGCAAAATTTTGCCTCCGTTGGAGCTCACGGAGCAAAGTTAGAGCACATCCCATGTACAATTTATACCATTCATTTTCATAGCGGGTCCGTGGACATGACTCAGAAAGGTCCAAACGACTCAAATTTGACATCTATAGCTTATCAAGGGCCCCCTAGTCAATGTTTGAAGTTTCAAGGCTCTGTGACTTGGTAAAGTGTTCATTTGACCCATCCTTGGACTATATGTGTCTATTTTTCATTGAATAGATTTGCAGATTATTTTTTACAGTACTTCCCAATCCATGAGGGACACGGCTTTTTGATATGTCATTTCTGAAGGCCCAACGGTAAAGCATTCGAAGCCCTCAGGTCTTAGCACCAAGTTTAACCCCGTCCATGAAACCGGTATAGAATTTCATTGGTTTAATGGGCAAGTGGGACGTCTAGAAAAGGGGTTTCGAAGGCTGCAGGACCTGGAAATTTGAGATCCTTGATCGTCAGGGGCACCGAGTCAGGTCCTAGAATTTGGAGGCCCTGGGTGCTTGCCAAGTATTAAAGCCTCTGATGAATATACTGTTGCACACGGGCCTACAGGTCAGCCTTTCTCATTGATTCCTATGGCAGGGAGAGAGTTCTGTTGAAAATAATGAAAAATACTTTTCTGTACCCTAGGCCACAGTATATCTTAGCCTCTTAGTATATCGATAAGGGGTATTTGATGTGTCACTGTGTGAAATTTGAGGTCTTTAGGACCTCAAGGAGCAATGCCAGAGTGCATCCCACGTACAATTTATGCCATTCATGTCTGTAATGCTTTCATGGACACCACTAAGAATGCTCCAACTGACTCCAATTTTAAATCTATTTCTTCTCAGTGGCCTCTTAGACAGTGTGAAAAGTTTGAAGTCTGTTTGACATGGTTAAGTGACCTGTTGGCTGACCTGTGAGTGTAATGTGACAATATTTATTTTTTCAGGAATATTTTTCTTGCTTTTTTTTTTTTTTTTTACAATACTTGCCTAACACTGAGGGACATGAGTTTTTAATATGTTGTATCTGAAGGCCCCATGAATGAGTATTCAACGCCTGAAGTTGCTGGTATATGGTTTAAGGGTTTTTTCACTGAATCATACAGGAAGTGCCCACATACAATGTTTTTAAATGGCGCCAACTACATGGTTCGTGGAGTCATTTTGTAAGCAAATTATGCATATTTATGAGTTGTAAGTTACATAAACATGTTGTATTGTGTATTCTGAGTGCTGACAAGGGGATTTTATCAATACAATTTTATGTAAATGTTTCTCAAAGTTATTAAAAATTAATTGTCCATAAACCTAGTATTGAGTTTCCATAGAATAAATTGATTTTGGACACTTTTGTTTTTTAAGCAAAGTATGCATATTTCTGAGTTGTAAGTTACATAAACGTGTACTGTACAGTATGTTGAGTGTTGTACTAGAGGTTCTACAGGTAAATACTAATAAATAAAAAACATTTCCCCTCAGTATCTCTTCTTAATACTGGAAGGTCCCACGTACAATGTTTTTAAAGGTGCCGAATACATGGTTCCTGGACAGTCATTTCTTAAGCAAGTTATGCATATTTATGAGTTGTAAATTGCATAAACATGATGTATTGTGTATTCTGAGTCCTGACAAAGGGATTTTATCAATAAAATTGAATGTAAATGTTATTTAAAGTCATTAAAATTAATTGTCCACTAACATAGTATTGAGTCTCAATAGAATAAATTGCTTTTGGACACTTTCATTTTTTAAGCAAAATATGCATATTTATGAGTTGTAAGTTGCAAAAACATGTTGTATTGTGTATTTTGTACAGGAGGACAGGTTTCACCTTCCTAAGTCTATCCAAAGCTGAGATCTGGACATCCCACGTACAATTTATCCCATTCACAGAAATAGTGGTTTCGTGGACAATGGAATTTGAGGGTTTTGAAGGTTGTTCAGGGGGAGTCAGAGAGTCCCCTAAATATTATATTTAGTGATTTCCTGTTTCCTTGACTTTATAAAGAGATATCCACCAAGTCATTATTTGAGTCCATTCAAATAAATTGTCCATGGTATTATCCCATTTCCAATGTATCTAAAGGGCTGAAATAGGTGGTTGGTGGACATTAGTTTTATAAGTTCCAGGATCAGTTTATGTACTATATATCATATTTAGGTGACTTTAGGACTCCCCCTGAACAATGTGCACCCTTCAAAACCTTAAAAGTCCACTATCCATGAAAGAACTATTTCTGTGAATGGGATAAATTGTACATGGGGTGTCCAGATCTCAGCTCTGGATAGACTTAGGAAGCTGAAACCTGTATTTATGTTCTAATCTTAGCCTCCTCTTTCTATGGTGTGAATTTCAAGAGACTGGAGAAAGTCAGAAATTTGCACAAAAATTGAAAATGTCTGTGCTAAAAAATACACTTTAGCACTTTTGCACTGTGCAATTCTCAATATGTCCACTATCTATCTATCTATCTATCTATCTATCTATCTATCTATCTATCTATCTGTCTGTCTGTCTGTCTCTCTGTCTGTCTTTTCAATCTATCTCAGAGTCACCTAAATATGATATTTAGTATTTTTCTGGGCTAATCCACCTATACAATAAATTGGAAATGGACATTTAGTATGTTGGTGGACACAGGGGTAAAACAGCTATACAATAAATTGGAAATTTACATTTAGTATGTTGGTGGACACAGGATTAATACACCTATACAATAAATTGGAAATGCACATTTAGTATGTTGGTGGACACAGGGGTAATAGACCAATACAATAAATTGGAAATGGACATTTAGGGTTAATACACATATACAATAAAATGGAAATGGACATTTAGTATGTTCGTGGACACAGGAGTAATACATTTATATAATAATTTGGAAATGGACATTTAGGGTTAGTACACCTATACAATAAATTGGAAATTGACATTTAGTATGTTTGTGGACACAGGGGTAATAGACCAATACAATAAATTGGAAATGGACATTTAGTATGTTGGTGGACACAGGGGTAATAGACCAATACAATAAATTGGAAATGGATATTTAGGGTTAATACACCTATTCAATAAATTGGAAATGAACATTTAGTATGTTGGTGGACACAGGGGTAATAGACCAATACAATAAATTGGAAATTGACATTTAGTATGTTGGTGGACACAGGGTTAATACACATATAAAATAAATTGGAAATGGGCATTTAGTATGTTGGTGGACACAGGGGTAATAGACCAATACAATAAATTGTAAATAGACATTTTGGGTTAATACACCTATTCAATAAATTGGAAATGGACATTTAGTATGTTGGTGGACACAGGGGTAATAGACCAATACAATATATTGAAAATTGACATTTAGTATGTTGATGGACACAGGGTAAAGAGACATATGCAGTAAATTGGAAATTGACAATTAGTATGTTGGTGGACACAGGGGTAATAGACCAATACAATAAATTGGAAATGGACATTTTGTATGTTGGTGGACACAGATGTAATACAACTGTACAATAAATTGGAAATGGGCATTTAGTCTGTTGGTGGACACAGGGTAAAGAGACATATGCAATAAATTGGAAATGGACATTTAGTATGTTGGTGGTGTTGGGCCTCATGTATTCAGATAGAAGACAAAGGCAGGCCTAACAGTCATAAAAACATTCCTCAAGCCCCCACCTTCTTAGTCGTAAATTTTACTGATAAAAATCTCGCCAAAATCAAACAAAGGGAGTCCCAAACAGACTACAGATCCATGAAGCCTTGCCCTCTAAAGGATCGAGCTCTCAACTCCTATTGGATGAGGCACACCACAGAACGTCCCTTAAACATGACATGTGCTTCCAGAGTGGCTTCCAGCGACTTTGTTCACCGAATACGGACGTAGCTTTTTGCTGCTCTCTGGTGCAACCTCGTGGCTTAAGGAAGTAATGTTCGACTTGAAACTGTAGCCATACGATCTCCAGCTCGCTGGACGAGTTGAGATTACTCTGTGTTCAACCGAACACTCTAACGGATCCGAAGGAGACCGCTGAGCAATTCGCATCTTCATCCGTTGGCCTACAGAAGTGAAGAGATTAAAGATTTCTCTTCCATCTTCAATCAAGTCGAAATTTCTGAGTTCTCCGCCAGCCCGCCGAGAATCAACAGCCGTACCACCCTCTGAGAATCAACAGCCGTACCACCCGCCGACAACGCGAGGAAATGGCCTCTCGTCATCACACGAGCCTCAAGGAACCGGGTCAAAGTTAAAGGACGGAGGAAAACACATTCTACCTGTGTCCTCATGCGATTCAAGTAAGAGATTACGTCTGGGCAGAGATAGAATATTATAGTGTGTTATTCTTGTGTTTCAAGGTTTTTGCTTGTACAGTTTACGGACCGCCATGTCCGCTCATTATTAATACTTAGGGTATTAATTATCACGAATTTGTTTTGCTGTATTGTGGTCCAACCAAATTGGACTGTTGTGCATTTTCGCCATTGCGGGTGAGACAGCAACTGAGTTCATCCATTAAAGAGTCAAATAACAAGGGACTTTTACGAGCTCCGCTCGTAAAACCGCGTCTCTGAGTGATGAACACGGCTGCTTTATCTCCAGCTATCGTGAAATCAGCTTTCGGGCTGTCACTTAATCATCTCTCTCTCTCTCTCTCACTAACCACACTGACACACACACACACACACTGACACACACACACCTTATGTGTTATAGAATTATTTTTATTTCCATATCTAATCATATCACTGTTTAGTTTGTAGTTGTAAGTCAGAAGTTTATTGACTGCATTGTATTAATTATTAATTGAGATTACTGCATAAATAAACTTTGTTTATATTACAAAGAGAAGTGTTTTGGTTTGTTTTGCATACGCCTGTGTCATGCTGACGGGATGTCAGTGCTCGGATTCAAACCTTCATTCATTGTTTTTTTCCCGAAAATCTATATTCTTCGGATGTCGATTTTCCTAAGAAAACAATCTAATATTGAGAGTTTTAATATTCGTTTATTAGTCCCTGATTTCAGGGTGGTGCCCCGTCAATGTTAATCCTTATTAATATTCTATTGATTTTTGATAATTGATAATTATCTTTGATTGAATTTGAATGATCAATAAGCTAGTGTTAATTTTAATGTTTCATCGATGTTAACAATTGATAAGTGTTGATTTTAAAGGATTAAAAAAAAGCTAACATTGATTCTCATCAATGTTCTATTGATTTTAATAATTAATAATTATCTTTGATAATTATTAATTATTGCTAATAACCAAACTTGCTCCTAAACGTAGCACACTACATTTACTGGAGTCCCATATGAGGTTTTAATGAGTTAGATACAATTAATTAAATATTGATTAATAACTACAGAAATAATTATTAATTATTTCTGATAGTAACACTGATCTAAACAACCAGTGAAGCCCTACAGTGGTTAACAGACATAGGTCTTTTGGGTCAAAGTGGGCAAAATAGTTGGTTAGGGGGCAGATAGTGGGTCTGTGGACATCTAGCATCCTCATGCACATACTTACGAATCATATTTTTTACGTTTTCTTTTAATTGCTCCACCAGGCCATCTGTTTTTGGATGGTAAACACTGGTGCGAATCCACTTAATACCCAACAATTCATAATGCTTGTGAAGTGTCCGTGACATAAATGTTGTGCCTTGTTCAGTGAGGATTTCTTATGGAATCCCCACCCAGGAGATTATTTTGAAGAGTGCCTCTGCAACACTGCATGCTGAGATGTTGCGTAGAGGCACTGCTTCCAGATATCACATTGCATAGTCCACCAGGACTAATACAAAGTGATGTCCGCATGGTGACCACTCTAATGGCCCGACGAGGTCCATGCCAATTCTTTCAAAGGGGATTATTTGGAGTCATCAGAGAGGGAATTAGCCTCTAATCCGCCCGCAAACAAAGCTGATTTTGAATGTGTTCTTGAAAAGCTTGAAGATCTTGAGAATAGAAGCCGCAGGAATAACATTCGAATTGTTGGAATTCCTGAGCATGAGGAGGTCAGAGATATGGTGAAATTCCTAGATGAGCTTTTCCCGAGTCTGCTCGACATAACAGGCCACAAGCTGGAAATCGAGCGAGCTCACAGTGACCTAGCTCACAGATCTGCTGAGGGAGGAAGGCCCCGATCGATTCTGGCCAAATGTTTTAGATCATTTGATAAAGATCTTGTGTTGCGCCAGGCGAAAAAAGCTTTCTTGGAAGAATTACAATATTTTCTTGTTTCCGGACTTTGCAAACTCGACAAGAGAGAAACGCGATCGGTTTAAGGAATGCAAGAAACTCTTACATCAGCGGAAGATCATTTTGCTCTGATGTTTCCAGCCAGACTGAGAATAAACACCAAGGACGGCAGCAAAGCATTTACATGTCCCAATCAGGCAATGTCTTTTATTGAAACAATGGGTGAGCAACCACTGGGTGTTTTTCTTGTGAGTGGATTGACTCACTGAACATACTCTGGCTTTCGGAGGAAGCTGGGTGCCATTTTTGTTTCCTTTTGCATTGGCTTCGCTGAGCGGCTGGAGTTTGTTTTGTTTTGTGGATTAACAGTTTTCCTTAAAGAAACTTTTGCATTGACGGAAGATCACTTTTACAATGAATGGATGACTGCAAAATATCTAAATGCCCACACAAAGGATGTCTTTTATAATGTTGGCGGACTGTGTAAATCATGGGATATACTTTTATGTAGCCTCCGAATGAATTGACTCTTGACCATCTGAGGAACCGGAATCATGTTTCGTTTCCTTTTGTGCTGGTTCCGCCTAGTAGTTGGAGCTTGTTTTGTTAAATAACATTACTTCGGGATAGTTATGGATGAATCTGTCAGTTTCTTGTGCTTATGCCTCCTGTGGAAATATTGTGGAGTATTTTCGCGGGACATTGGAATGATTATGTCATCTGCTGCACTCATCAGCTGGCTCACTGAAGATTAGTTTGTCTGACCGAGGAAACTGAATGGCTTTATATCGGCTGGAACTTGTTTTTTGAAGGAACACACCTTTGAGACAGTTCTGTGAATGAGTCTACACGTTCTTTGTGTTTATTCTGCCTATTGGCTGGGGTTTGTTTTACAAAATATTTGATGTTATGTAATTTTGCCTTACAAATTTGTGAGGCAAAATTGAGCAATCAGATGGCAAAGTTGTCATGGGGGCTCTCGTAGGCATGCATGGACTCTTTGAGTTTAAAGGGATTGACACCGGTTGGTGCTTTCGTGCATGGGGTTAATGCGCACGTTTATCTTTTTTCTGTTTGTTTTGTTCGGGGTTTTATTGTTGTATTGATGTTGAAATGTGGTCTTCATAATTTTGTTTTTGGCACACAATTTATTTTTTCTATTATATCAAAATGTCGAATGTTGGTATGAGTGTACGATCTCTCTCCACGTGGAATGTGAATGGGTTGGGGCACCCCATAAAAAGAAGGAAGGTTATTTATTTTCTTAAACGTAAGAAATATGATATAGTGTTTCTTCAAGAAACACATCTTTCCCTGCAGGAAGCTGAAAAATTTGGGAATATATGGGGTGGACATGTTTTCTTTAGTGTTGGCTCAAGTAAGAGCAAGGGAGTCATTATATTGGTAAATAAACATTTACAATTCAAATTTCTCAAACAGTTTAATGATAAATTAGGAAGAGTCATTATTGTTTTAGCAGAAATTCAGGGACAAAGTCTGATTTTGGCTAATATTTACGCACCTAACGCTGATGATCAGGGCTTTTTTATAGATCTTGATGGGATGTTGCAAGCCGCTGGCACCCCTCATGATATAATTTTGGGAGGAGACTTTAATCTTTTGATGAACTCAGTCCTTGATCATAGTAAAGCAAAAGTGTGTAAGCCCCCTAGAGCAACATTGACGCTTCACAGGATGTGTAAAAATCTTGTCTTACAGATATTTGGAGACTTTTGAACCCATCTGGTAGAGACTATAATTTTTTTTTCATCAGTCCATAAGATTTATTCTAGAATAGATTTTTTTGATTTTTTATATCCAAATCCCTCATTTCATCTGTTGTTGATTGCTCAATTGGAAACATTTTAGAATCGGATCATGCCCTGGTGATTTTAGAGGTGTTGCCACATATAGAGAAAAAGAAATCATATAGTTGGCACCTTAATGTATCCCTTTTGCAAAATCCTGATTTCCAAGAAATGTTAAAGACTGAAATCAGTGTTTATATGGAGAGCAACTGGTCCTCAGTATTCTCTGTGGGCATGGCTTGGGAGGCACTTAAGGTGGTTCTTAGGGGTCAGATCATACAGTATGCCTCATTCATTAAAAAATCCAAAGCACGAGAACTCGTGGAGTTGGAAGGAAATATTAAAAGTGCAGAGGCAGAGCTGAAGCGCCGTATGTCATCTGATGGCCTCAGAGAATTGACCCGATTGAAATATAGATATAATACTATTTTGTCACAAAAAGTGGAGTTTTGGTTATTCAGGGCAAGACAGTCATACTTTGAGTCGGGGGACATTGTTATTGATAATGCCTTTAAAGAATTCTATCTTGATCTTTATAGTTCCATGTCTTCGTCTACTGATAAAGATATTAGAAACTTTGTGGAACCATTAGATCTTCCTAAACTGAAGACTGAGCAAAAAAACGCTCTTGATTCTGAGATAACCTTGGAGGAGCTTGACTAGGTAATTAAGTCCCTACCTACTGGCAAGGCTCTGGGGCCAGATGGTTTTGCTGCAGAATTTTTTAGATCCTATGCTACAGAATTGGCTCCACTTTTGTTAGAAGTTTATACTGAATCATTAAAGAATGGAAAGCTTCCTCCAACCATGACACAAGCCCGGATCAGTCTGAATTTTACCATCCAATCTTCCTGATCCAACTAGATGTAAAAATGTTGTCAAAAAGTTTGGCTAACCGATTAAGTAAGGTTATGACATCTCTTATACCTATAGATCATGTGGGGTTTATTTGGGGCCGCAGCTCTTCTGATAACATTAGGAGTCTCATCAATTTCATGTGGTCAATAGCGAATGATCAGACTCCGGTCGCTGCCATCTCACTTGACGCCGAAAAGGTGTTTGATATGGTAGAATGGGATTATCTTTTTAAGATTTTGGAAATGTATGGGTTCGGGAGTACATTTATTGGTTGGATTAAGTTACTTTATAAACACCCTGTAGCAGCGGTACAAACAAATGGATTAATTTCAGATTATTTTACTCTGAATAGGGGCACTCGGCAGGGTTGCCCTCTTTCCCCATTATTGTTCTGTCTTGCCCTGGAACCATTAGCAGCTGCGATAAGAAAGGAGGAGGATTTTCCAAGGGTGATTGTGGGAGGTGTGGCGCATAAGCTTCTGCTTTACGCAGATGATATTTTATTATTTGTCTCCGACCCCAGTAAATCTATGCCTTGCCACCACAGAATAATTAATTCCTTTTCCAAGTTCTCAGGATACAAAGTCAGTTGGTCTAAATCCGAAGCTTTGGCTTTGACAGCGTACTGTCCAGTAACGGCCTTCCAGCCGGGCGTGTTCCAGTGGCCCATACAGGGCATTAAGTATTTGGGAATTTTATTCCCAGCAAATTTGTCTGATTTAGTCAGAGTTAATTTTGATCCCTTAATAAAAAGGTTTTCGAATGATGTGGACAGGTGGGCTTCATTACACTTTTGATTGGGAAGGTTAATGTAATTAAAATGAATTGTATTCCAAAATTCAACTACATGTTACAATCTCTCCCTCTCTTTTTTCAAGCAATTTGATAGCATAGCGAAGTCCTTCATTTGGAATGGTAAGCATGCCAGGTTAAATTTCAATAAGTTACATAGGCTGATTGACAAAGGTGGGTTAGGCCTACCCAAGATTTTGTTTTATTATTATGCATTCGGTCTCAGACATTTGGCTCATTGGTCGCTTCCACCTGAGGGAGCCCCTCCCTGGTTTTGTATTGAAAAGGAAGCTCTTGCTCCTATCTCGCCTCTGCATAGCCTTTCGATCAAATTAATCAGAGAAGTTAAGTCACACCCCATTATTTCACATTTACACTCAGTATGGACAAAAGTGTCCAGAGTGTTTAATTCGGATATTTATTTAAACGTAGCCTCGAGCATATGGCAGAACCCTATACTATGCATTAATAAGTCCCTTTTCTGTTGGTCAGATTGGATTGTGAGGGGGGTTAATACAGCCGGTGACCTATATGAGAGTGGAGTATTGAGACCTTTTGAAAATTTGGTTCAAAATTTTTGGATTCCCAGATCTCAATTTTATAAGTATTTACAGCTGCGCCACCTACTCTGCACTGTTTTTGGGAGTGGCACCCACCCCCCTAGTGCAGCAGATACTCTGGGAGTGGTGATTACTGCCTTTTGAAAAGGTCATGAGGCATCAGTGTATTACTCCCTGCTAATTCAGAGTCTGGGGGATGGAGATTTAAATTCCCTCAAAAGATTATGGGAGGAAGATTTAAATTTGTTTTTGGAGGAGGGAGCGTGGGCTAGGATTCTTAAAATCGTCAAGTCTGCATCTAGAGATGTAAGGGTGTGACTTATGCAATTTATGATTCTACATAGATTTTATTGGACCCCTTCTAAATTGTATAGGCTTGGTCTTAAGGACACACCCACCTGCTGGCGATGCCATTTAGAAGATGGAGACACCACCCGTGTTTTTTGGGAGTGTCATAAAATACAGGAGTTCTGGTTGAGGGTCCAGAATTGCCAACGTATTGGGTACTCGGATCTCCTTTTGCCCCAGGCTCTGTATTTTGGGTGACGGGGTGGTCATTGATGTAGGAGATAAGTACATGAAGAATTGGATCCTGGCTGGTGTTATGGTGGGTAGACAGGTTATCCTTAGAGGATGGAAGTCAGCTGGATCCCCCTCGTTTCGTGAGTGGTGCGAGGAGATGGGCAGGGTGGCAGCTTAGGAAGAGTTGTCATATAGAAGGCTAGGCAACATGGATATGTTCATCAGGATGTGGGGCAGCTATGTGGCCTTTTTGGAGGGCTTTCGGGAGGGGCAGTGGAGGGAGACGTTGTTTTAAATGTGTATGTTTTAGCCTTTTTTTGTTTTTTTGAACATATATTTTTTTTAAATGTATTTCTAAATATTTTCTTCTGTTTTATTGTTTGTTTGTGTGTCTTTGTCAATTGTATTTGACCACTGGGGTATCTGTTTGTGCTGGGTGGTGGGGTGGTTAATGTTCGGGAGGAAGGGTTGTAAATGATATAATGTGATTCCAAATATTCTGTTATTTTTTATATATATATTTTATATATATATATATATATATATATATATATATATATATATATATATATTATATGGAATCAATAAAAACTTGTAATAAAAAAAAAAATTTAAAAAAGAAGAGGTGTTGGGGCAATCATATGGCCTTCATGTGAGCGCCATATACCATTTGCATCTTTGCTTGCACCTCTTTGTTGCCATACACTAAGTTCATAAGGGCCAGTCTGATGCTGCATACGAGCTATATCATCCAATTGCGGTTGAGGTTGAATCAAAATTGAAGGTGCAATTACTGCTAATTGGCATCCTGAGGCCCTTTTGGCATACAAATCGGCAGCATTGTTGCCTTGAATGACAAAGCCATTGCCTTTTTTGTGTGCCTGACATTTGATGATAGGCAATCTCTTTGGGTGCATCATAGCTGAATTCAGTTTAATTATTTGGTTATCATGTTGAATTGGTGTCCCGTCATTCTTTTTGAACCCCCTTTGTTTCCAAACCGCTCCAAATAGATGGCACACTCCATGAGCATATGCAGAATCCGTGTAAATACTAATAGTTTGATTTTTAGCCAACTGACAAGCTTCAGTGAGTGCTTTTAATTCAGCAAATTGTGCTGAGCATGGTTGCTCACAATGCTGCAGCACAATTGGGATATAATTATTGTTTTCTCTCTTGACAACAGCATAATCAGCATGACTTCCCAGATGGTCTCTGAAGCATGAACCATCTACAAAATAATCTGCATCTGCGTCAATGATCAGAGTTGATTCTGGATCTGGTCTTAAGCGAGTAAAGGCTAGAGAGTCTATTACACATTCATGAGGTGTTCCCCTTCTAGAGGAATGAAATTGGCTGGGTTTACTGTTGTGCATTGCTTTATGGTGATGTCGGGGTAAGATTTCCATTGACCTAACAGTCAAATGTTTATTTACTATTGCTCGCCAGTCCACAATTGGCCACTCCTGTTCTATTTCCCTCAAATTTGTGATTTTAGTCACTTTTCTCAGAAACTTTTTTTTTTTTGTTCTGTCAATTCCTTTACCTCACCTGTAACATCTATATATTCAGATTCTTTCCAGAATTGATTGCTAATCCCTTTAGCTTCTATCAATGTCTTTTCAAATTCTCTATTCTCTTCTGATTCAACTAATCTTCGGGTAAGACGTTCTCCCTCAAACTCTGTTAGCTTCCACATCAGTTCTCAATTAGGAGCAATGCAAGGAAAAAGTTCCTCTTTACACTCACCCACTCACTTGCAGCCCCTCCTTTCACTTCACACACACTCACTCACTTGCAGCCCCTCCTCTCACCCTCTCTCTTCAGCCACACACTTTTTTTTTTTACACACAGTCAGTCCTATATTATTTACTTTGCTGTGGGAGAGAAAGTGTTTTTTTCTTGATTTAAATTTTGTTTCTTTATCAATAATTGTGTCTCCTTTATTTGGATCACAACGATGACAATTTGGAAGATGTCTAAATAATCGACAAAGCCAATTTCTTGGAACGTTCTTAGTATTTGGGATGACTTTTCTGACTTTTTTTCACACTTTTTTATCATTTATTCCACGATTCTCAAATACAGGACTTATAAACTTAATACGCTTGCTTCTTCATGCCACAGGGCTCATAAATGAATGCAAGAAAACACTTACATGGGCATATAACAGCACATTCAGCCACACAATCACAGTTTAATCTCACACACATACAGCATAGTTCAATACAAACGCAGTACAGCCAGTATAAACACAGCAAAGTCAACACAGCCAATATAAAAACAATGCAGTCAATTTTATAAACAACACAGCCAATATGTATATACTGTACAACTGATATCTACACTGTACAGCCCGGGCTCTATAACTAATATTTTAACTATCTCAACACCCTTCTTGTGTGAACATGCCTCTTGCGTGTACCTTCCAATTCAGCCCTCCCAGTGGTGCAATTTTGAGAAACAACGCCAGCCATCAAAATTGTGGGCTTGTTGTTCTCAGCCAGCTCAAGGGCCACCGTTCAAAATGGGCTCCCTCTCCTTATTGGTGTCACCACAAGAAGAGGTATCCGCAAGGTTTTCAACACACCCCACTTGGGTGAACATGCCTCTTGCATGTACCTGCCAATTCAGCTCTTTCCTTCCAAGGAAAGCGATATCAACAGGATTTTGCATGCTTCAACACTTATTTACATTTGCATGCGCAGTTTTTGAGACCTGGAACCCACTTTTCTATTCTATCCAGTTAATTATTTAATTAATCTGGTGAGGCCTTTAGAGTTACCACTACCCAGGCCCAACTCACAGCAGACTACACAAAACACCATAAGCAAAAATTGCTTACCTTATTTTTGGCGCCAGTTGTTTTTTGTAGCCCGTGTCAGCCCACCTATCATGGTCCCCCTGTTTTTCGGCCTCTTTCTCCAGCCCCACGTTGGGCGCCAATGATCTATGTCATGGAATATTGAAGTCTGTTCCCTGTTTGCAAGAAAGCTCTTGAAGTCAAGGAGTTCCAGATGTCAAAGGTTAGACTTTATTGAATAAAGCAACAAAGCTGAGATGCCAGCTGATCATCTGACTATCCCATCCCCTGACTAACTCTCATTTTTATACATTTCTGTTATCATCTTTTTGCCAATAAATATACATTTCTGTTATCTTAGCCAATAGGCGTGCATGCCCAATTTACCTGTTTGCCACCAAAATTTAAAAGACCTTCTGGCTTCTTTTTAATGGTGGAATCCCACCATTAAAAGTCTAGTTTTTTTAAAAAAAAACATTTTAATCCTATTTATTAAGAAAATGTACATTTCATGTAATCAGAATAGTTTAAACATAATGAAGTAGTTTGACTAATAATTGTACCATCCAGTGACTGAGAAAAGCTTTCTCTCTTGTGTACCTTTCTATATATAATATTGCTGAGGTGAGATAAAATAGCATGTGTGCAACCTTCAAGGTTTCCCATAGCATAGTCACATAGGCCATGCAGACTTCAGAGTTTTCTGGCTTACATAAGGTGTAGATAATACTCAGGCTACTCTACAGATATCTTTTATATGTTTAATAAAAATATACTATACTATAATATACTATAATGTTCTGGTGCAGAAATATGTGATTTGTTACTTGGTTGCTAGGGTAACCCCATCTGGTTGCTAGGCAGTTACCAAGGTAATACTCAAAAAGGCTCCTTGCTACCCTGAGTCAAATGAATGAAGCTGGAAGTCTACGATGTTCTGGTGCAAAAATATGTGATTTGTTACTTGGTTGCTAGGGTAACCCCATCTGGTTTCTAGGCAGTTACCAAGGTGATACTCAAAAAGGCTCCTTGCTACCCTGAGTCAAATGAACGAAGCTGGAAGTCTCTACGATGTTCTGGTGCAGAGATATTTGACTTGTTACTTGGTTGCTAGGGTAACCCCATCTGGTTGCTAGGCAGTTACCAAGGTGATACTCAAAAAGTTCCTTGCTGCCCTGAGTCAAATGAATGAAACTGGAAATCTCGCCAATGTTATGGTGCAGAGATACGTGATTTGTTAACTGGTTGCTGAGGTAACCCCATTTGGTTGCTAGGCAGTTACCAAGGTGATAATCAAAAGACTCCTTGCTACCCTGAGACAAATTAATGAAACCGGATATCACAATGATGTTCTGGTGCAGAGATATGTGATTTGTTACTTGGTTGCTAGGGTAACCCCATATGGTTGCTAGGCAGTTAACAAGGTGATACTTAAAAGGCTCCTTGCTACCGTGAGTCCAATGAATGAAACCAGAAGTTTCTACAACATTCTGTTCCTGAGATCCCCATCTAAGAATTTTGAATGGAAGTCAAAGGGGCTGGTTGCTAGGATGCTCTAAATGGTTGATAGGACATGGCTAAGTAGTTTCCATAATGATACCTGAAGTCTGATTGCTCACCCAAGTAAAACAAGCCAACTGTCATTTCTCTAGGACATTCTGATCCAAATATATCACACTCAGCCATTTTGAATGGAAGTCAATGAGGCTGGTTGCTTGGGTACTCTAAATGGTTGCTAGGGCATGACTAATAGGTTTTCAAGTGGATATATGAAGACTGATTGCTCACCCAAGTGAAACAAGCCAACTGTCATGTCTGTAGTCCATTCTGATACAAAGATATCCCTCTTAGCCATTTTTAATGGAAGTCAATAGGGTTGGTTGCTAGGGTGCTCTAAATGGTTGCTAGGGCGTGGCTAGCCAGTGACCAGAAAAATTCTTATTGGCTGATTACTAACCTGACTCAAAAGATCCAATCCCCAAGTGTCTACAAAATTCTGTTCTGAAGATATCCTTCTGAGCCATTTTGAATGGAAGTCTAAGGGGGTGGTTGCTAGGGTGCTGTAAATGGTTGCTAGGGTGTGGCTATGCCATTTCCAAGATGATACTTAAAGACTGATTGGTAGCCCGAGTGAAATGAGCCCGCCCCTATGTCTCTACGACATTCTGATTGGGAGATATGATCCCACAAAATTCATTGTCTTGTCATAGTAAGAAAAAAACAATTGTTTTCATGGGCAAGAGCCTTGTCATAGTATGACTATGGGCATTTTGGGCTGGTTTTAAGGCAGCATTTTATAGTTTTCGGACGCAGCCAAATAGAAATGACATGAGACAGAAACGGGTATAATGGCAAATAAACACAATATAATTCCAGACATAAGTAAATCCCTAAAACAGTGTGACATTTAATCATGTTTGGCAACTTGACAAATATATTTTCAATATTTTTAGGATATGAAAAAATTAAGGTGACATTTGATTATCTATAATCACTTTGGAAATCATAGATTTATTTGCTAACTAATATTATAAAAGTCAGAAGACATTGTAAGTGTACCACATTTCTTCAAATAAATTTATATGCTTTCATACACTCATGAAAGTCTTAGACTTAAAAGGATTTCTTATCCTGTGGCTCCCTCTGGTGGACAAAAATAGTATTACAGCTTTCATTGGTCAGTTGAAATGGATAATTTTTTAAAATTTGCTTGTTAGCCCCCGTTCATCATAAATCCATGACATTTAGTATGATTCCTCAGAATGTCCTGTTTTCCATATTTACACAGTTTTGTGAAGTTTGGCATTTGTGCACACAAGATACAGGAATATTAGTCATAATGGGCCACACTAGTGGAATTCAGAGACTGAATTCTAAGGTAGGAAGGCATCAAGGCACGTCCGAATCCAATGTTTGAAACACCTCCTGTCTCCTGAGATACCTTCATCTGGCCGATTTTTGAAGGCAGCATAGATGCAACCTTCACTGCCTATGATATCCCACAATCCTGTGTGTGTAGGTTGGCGGTTGGTGGAAAAAAATAAATTGGCATCTGAAGGAATGGTTCAAAAGAGTAATTTCATTCATAAATGTCCTTTTAATATATTTTTTAATCTAATGACTAAATTTCCACCGAGAAATAAGCACAGTAGTCACTAAATATTCGCTTGGTTTTGTTTAAAGCTCACTTGAATTTGTTTTAGATCATTAGACGTGACATTATGGTGCCTTTGAATCCTGTCCGAAAACAGTTGCCTTTTGAAGTACCATCATATACAAAATGCTGCCTTTGAAGTCACTGACTGATAGGGCAGCGAGGCAACAAGGCAGCTGCCTAAGGTTTCAGATGCAGCCAATGTGTATAGTACCTGTCATTTGAATTTTGTCCTTACAAAGACTCCGTACTTGCCCGATGACATCATCTCTTCACGTTATCCGGAAGGTATAATGTGGCTATTCTAAAGACTGTTTAGAAGGAAACAGTGTTCGCTACAAAGTAAAAAAAAAAATTTTCTTTACAAAATCGGACATTAATAGCAACTCACTCATTGTTTCAAACAACTGTCTTCCCCTTGGATTATGCTTGTTCAATGGATTGACGTTCATGTTGAGATCCAACATAACATTGAAACTCATGAATATCCAGAGGAATATATGGAATATTGCTCTTAGGCTTTCACTCACTGGTGAAATCATTCCAGAAAGACAGTATTGTTATATATACATACATACATACATATATATATTAAATTTTTTTCCCACCCCTTCGTTTTCCCGCTATTTTGGATTGTTTGAAAAAAATTCAAAACAAACTCGTCCTAGGCCATTCGCCCGATTGGAACCAAACCAATGCAGATAGATTCAGCAGTGTCCCAATATGAAAAGTTATCAAACAAAATTTTGATATTGATTCATCGTCATACAATATGCCAAAATGTACATAATGGGTGGGGCCATTTTTAATAAAACAGTTATAACTCTTGAACGGAATGAGATATTATCACCAATTTGGTACACTTATGTATGAGGTCATTCTGAGGAAAATTGCACACTTCTGCCTCTTGGTGGTGCTATCATAATTAAAAACAAAAATGGCTCTATCTATGGAACCGTTGGTCCGATCAACTTAAAATTTTGCATGCAAGTCTTTGCCATCAAGTTCTATGAGGACAGTTGCATAGCTTTAAAAACATGGCCACCATCGACCAATCAGCTTTCAGCAGCTTTTAAATAGGGTTAAATAAGGCTGATCGGAATGATACATGGAAGACATATTTGTCTTTTGGCCCAAGAGGTCTGTGCAAAATTTGAAAACAATTGACCACTAGGAGGCGCTGTCGTGTTTTACATGCATTTAAATCATTGTATATACCGCTGTGTTTAAAAAAGAAAGACGTTATTCATACCATATTGTAAAACTACTCATTCTGAACAACATTACTTGAAGTAATATTGGTTTGAAACAAAACGTTCAAGAAATACTTGAGATTATTTGAAAAGATTACTTTTTCGAACTCGTCCTAGGCCGTTTGCCCGATCGGAACCAAACCAGTGCAAAAACATTCTCTGGAGTCCCAAAATGAAAAGTTATCAAAGGAATTGTGAAATTTTAATGGGTTATTGTTCATAATGGGTGTGGCCACTTTTACTGAAATGGTTATAACTCTTGAACGGAATGAGATATTATCACCAAATTTGGTACACTTATGTATGAGGTCATTCTGAGGACACACACAAATATTGCGCACTTCTGCCTCTCGGTGGCGCTATAATGGTTAAAAACAAATATGGCTCTAACTATGGAACCGTTGGTCCGATCGAATTTTGCATGCAGTTTATTTGTCCAAGGTGTCATCAAGGTTTATGAGGACAGTCGCATATTTTGAAAAACATGGCCTTCATCGACCAATCAGCTTTCAGCAGCTTTTATATAGTCAATTTGTATTATTTGGCATCCACTGGAACATTTCTGTTAATTCTGATTATTTATTTTGGTTATTTCTTCACATGTGCTTGGACCCCGATGATTGCCACTTGAGGCTATATTTATTATTAAGGGTCCAAGCGCCGAAGGTGCAGGAACCCTATTGTATTCGTACTGATTTTCTGTTTATTATTAGGGGTCCAAACACCAAAGGTACAGGAACCCTATTGTATTGTAAGACAAATAGTCTGATTGAGTTGAAAATCGGCATGCAGTGTCTTTGTCTAAGGTGCCATGATTGTCTATGAGGACATTGGCGTTTCTCAAAAAATTTGAATTTGAGCACGTATTAGACAAGGTTCTCGGATGCCGATTGGCACAAAACTCAGTGGGCCTGTTCGACTCCTGGCCCTAGAGGTCTGTGAGAAATTTGAAAGAAATCGGTCAATGGATGGCACTAACGAGTTTTACGCCTCTGTAATCACGTGGTGTTTCACACATACACACAATGGCTGTGTCCCAATTCAAAGGCTGCATCCTTCAAAGGACTCGGACTTCAAAGGTCACGGAGTTGAAGGCCACGAAGGTCAGACTGAGCATTGTTAATTGGGACAGTCTAGCCTACGGAGGACTGTTCTTGTCGCCTAACAACTGTGACAGCTGCCGAGTGACTGTAACATTTGTACTGGACTTTTTTGAAAGTTATATTAAACAGGGTTCACAAATTGTCTAAATATTTTCACCATGGTCGATTTCTGTATATAATAAAGAATATAAACTATATATAATCGCATCTTAGTAAGATATGTCAACATTTGAACCACTTTAAAGATTTTTTTTTTTTTTTTTACATTTGTATCATTAGATATTTGAGTAAGTTGAAACCCAATACTTATGTTTAAATGTGCAATTCGGCAATTTCACTCAAAAAAATCCTGTCGTCACTGGCGCGCAATGAATTCTGGGGTAGGCATGGCCGCAAAGGATCCATCTGTTGTATCCTTAATTTCACGGGCAACGAAGGACGCATTTGGAGTCCGTATTTGAAGGAGCCTTCGAATTGGGACAGATTTTGTCACGCAGCAGCAGATTGCGTAAACGGCCTTCGAATGTAACCTTTGAAGGATGCAGCTTCTGAATTGGGATGCAGCTATAATTCATATAATTTGTTAGATCTCCTCATACTGAACAACTTTGCCTCAAGAACCACTGCTCTCAATCAAATAGTTCATTAAATATTCATGATTATGTAAAAAAAAAACTACTTTTGTGAACTAGTCCTAGGTTTTTCGATCAACCTCAATAAAACCAATGCAGTACAATTCTCTGGACTCTCTAGGTCAATAATTATATTAAAAATAAATGTTGAACTTTACCCTTTGGGTAGCTATAACAGTGTCATTTAGAAAATGGGCGTGGTCAAGTGTACAAATAAGCCCATAATTCCTAAAAGAAAACTCAGAACTTCACTAAATTAGGTGAGCACATGCGACATATGATTCTAAACAAGCATGCTGACTTTTATGGAGATCGGACCATAGGTGGTGCTATGAGCTTTAAAAAGCTTTAAAAACCATGTATTTCCTTAGCTTACATTTTGGCCCATAACTCCTAAACCATTTGTCGCACACTCAAATGGCTTACATCATTGGATTCCGTGGCTCAAGACTAACAAAAAAATATCTCAGTTTCATTTCCGTTATTGAAAATTTGGCCGAATGTCCGATTCGCACGAAAATTGGGGTCCGTCTACTATGAACCCTCCTGACAAAATGTATCAAAGGAAGTTTGATTCATCGAAGCGTTGCGAAGATATAAGCCAACAAATTGGTCAGGCATCGTCCATTTTGTACGTATTGACCAATGTCTACCAAATGAAAAGGCCAAATGTTACGAAACTTGATACACATAGACAACCGGACATTCTGAGGATGCACACAAAGTCACGAAAAATTTCGCCTATAGGGGGTGCTACAACAAATAAACGCTCATAAGTCTGCAACCGTATGATCGATGAAGTTGAAAATTGGTATGCATCTTGTAGGGGCCAAAGGCTAACACATCCTACAATATCAGTCGGACAAAAAAAAAACATGGCAGAAAGCAGCAAATCAAATTTCAGCAGCTAATAACATCAACTCTGAATGGCTGACCATTACGAAACTTGAAATATTTGTAGACAGTGTCAGAATGAGGTGGTGTACCAAGTTTTTTGAAACTCGGACACAGGGTGGCGCTATAACAAGGACATTTACGTTTTCGCCAATAACTCCACAACCAAGTTGAATAATCTCAAAAATATTTTTGCCTCTAATTCCTTGCACCAAGACCTACAAAATGTATGTCTTTGTTTTTTTGCATTTTATAAAATGTTTCCGCTATTCTAATTTTCTAAAAAGGCTACTTTTTCAAACTCCTAGGCCGTATATCCAATTCTCACAAAAACTGGTGTGTGTCTACTATGAACCCTCATGACAAAAATTTATCAAAGGAATTTTGATTCGTTGAAGCGTTGTGAAGATATAAGCCAACAAATAGGTCAGGCTTCGTCCATTTTGTACGTATTGACCAATATCTACCAAACGAAAAGGCCAAATGTTACGAAACTTGATACACATATACAACAGTTTTACATTGCTCACAAACTCTGCATTAACAATAACTTGTCAGCACATTTTAAGTCTGAATTTATCCTGTTTTAGGATTGTTGAACACAAGACATCTGTCATATTTAACACCAGTTTGCAAATTCAGCAACTTACAAAGTACATATACAAATACATTGCATACTTTTAAAGTTCTTAAAAGGTTTGAACCCCGACAATTGCTGATTGTCTGCTGGCGGCCATGTTTGTTGATTTTTCTGAGTGATATTTGAGTGATATGTTAGCCTTTGGGCCATAGAAGATGCATACCAATTTTCAACATCATTGATTATACAGCTGCAGATTATGAGTATTTTTCAGTTGTAGCACAACCTATAGGCTGAATTTGACGCAACTTGGAATGCTGCCTCAGAATATCATGTTATCATGTGTATCAAGTTTCGCTAAATTTGGACTTTTAGTTTGGTAGATATAGGTCAATTTCAATTACATGGACGACACCTGACCAGTTCGTTAGCTTATATCTTTGTAACGCTTTGACGAAATAAAATTATTTTGATTACGTTTTGTCAGAATAGATGATGCGTACCAAATTTCATGCAAATTGAATATATGGCCTTGGAGGAGTTTGAAAAAGTAGATTTTCCCGAAAATTCAAAATGGCGAAATAATTTTATAGACGGAAATGAAATCTGAGATATACGTTTTGTAAGCCTTGACTCAGGGATTCAGAGGGAATTTTGATCCTAGTACTTACGGCCCCAGAGTTATGACCACAGACGCAAAGGTGCTTATTAAAGCACCACCTAGTATCCGACGGGTGCGTGTGTGGGTGCCTGAGTAATGGGGGGGATTTCTGACCATCCCACCAAGTTGGTGTCTCTGCGATTTACGGTCTCTGATGCCTAGATACTTTTATGCAGAAAAAGAATAATAAATAATAATAAAAATAAAATCAGCACAAATACAATAGGGTTCCAGCACTTTGTGCTTGGACCCCTAATAATAAAAAGAAAATCAATACAAATACAATAGAGTTTCCAGCACTTCGTGCTTGGACCCCTAAAAAGAAAATCAGTACAAATACAATAGGGTTCCAGCACTTTGTTCTTGGACCCCTAATAATAAAAAGAAAATCAGTACAAATACAATAGGGTACCAGCTTCATGCTTGGACCCCTAATAATAATAAAAAGAAAATCAATACAAATACAATAGGGTTCCAGCACTTGCAAGCAGCAATTATCGGGGTTCAAGCACTGTAGGGCCTTTAAGCCCATGTTCTGGACTGTATTAGGCATTGCTCAAACATTATGCAACAAAGACAATGCACAAATTGCATACAAAATGTCAACTCATTCGGAAAAGTGGTAATGTTGTTACATCCACTTTAAATTTTGTCATTTTTATAGCGCCATCAAGAGGCCAAACTCCATTTCTTTGTATGTTTGTCCTCAGAATGAGCTTCTACTTATTACATATTTTACCTACTATTATGAGAAATCCATACAAGCTCTAATGATGTGGTTTTAAGTTATTATGTTTATATTTTCTATAATACAACCAGGATTTTTCTATTGCGCTTATTCCATCATGCAACAGACAAATTGTTTGGGATTTTTACCTGCAAGCAGCTATTATCAGGGTTCAGTATTTTTAGGGCATTTAAGGTCATGTTTAAATTATTTAAAAAGAGGCACCTGAAACAGAGAAAGTGCATCAAAAACTTCAAGGCAATTAAGCAAAGAACCTTTGAGATATAGCCATTTTTTATAGTCCACCAAATAATTGCAGGCTCCTTCAGCATCACATCCTAGCATATATGCGCTACATTGGCTGAAAATCTGATGTTTATAACGCCACCTATTCTTTAATATTCACCAAATTTTGCATTTCATATACTATGATATGACCATGCTAAATTGAAAGTTCAGTTCAATATTCCTGCACTTTATTTGTTACTCCTAAAACCTAGAACTAGTTTGCAAAAGTACTGTTTTTAACTGAAATATTTAATGCACAATTTTACTGACACCAATGATTCTTGAGGAAAAGTTGAAAAGTTGTTCAGAATTAGATCTATAATATATGAATTTCTTGTGCTTTTGTGAAACATTGCATTATGTAAAACCTTAAATGCACATGTAAAACTTAATAGTACCTCCCAGCAGTCTTTTTACTTTGTTTTTTCTAAATGTTTACAGACCTCTAGGGCCAGGAAGCAAACAGGTCCACCACATTTTGTTCTGGTCTTTGTCTGACAGCTGCTGAAAGTTGATTGGCCAATGGCAGCCATGTTTCTCAGAATATGTGACTGTCATCATAGAAATTGATGGCACCTCAGATAAAGACACTGCATGCAAATGTAGAGATCACTCAGACCAATGGTTCCATAGATACTTGAAACCAAATTCATGTATGTTATTTCCTGTTATAGCACCACTAAGTAGCCAAGCACCATTTCTTTGTATGTGTGTCCTCAGAATAAGCCCTTACATCAAAGCGTAAAATTTTGTGAAAATATCTCGTGTTTTATTTATTTATTATTGTGATTTATTGTCCCTCAGGGAATAACACTATTCACCATTCCAGCAGATCTAACTAAGCATAACTACATACTGAAGAAATAAGCTATAGCAAAAGACATGAGAACCTGTGAACATATCCGGTCATAACCCCAAAGTTCCAATTGTATCGCCACCAAGTGGTCAATCTCCATTTAATTTTTCTAAAATGGAGTTATAGCCATTTAAGTAAAACTGTCCAGTCCACTACATGCATTTTGGCTGGCTGTACCTACCTTGATTGGAAAAATAAACATGTTTTTACATAATTAGTGATCTAGGGACTCCAAACAAATCATTCTAGATTGGTTTCACAATGCATTTATGAGGGTGTCTGAGTATTGTCACGCTTACTGAGTATAACCGTTATCACAGTATAATGTTGCAAGTCCAGTAATAGCATCTGATTTTTTATTGCCTGATGGTGGCCAAGTTTATGATATAAAAAATATGCCCCTTCATATGTGTATAAACTGTGATGGTTTTACATTATTATGTTACATAATAGCCATTTAAGTAAAACTGGCCATATACAGTTTTTTGCGTGCAAGAAAAACGCAAGGGCGCCTTGTGGATGCTTTGCACATACCACTGAGGACAAGAATCAAATAGGTCTACCACGTTTCATTCAAATTGGCCTTTGATGACCTTGTCTGATAGCTGCTGAAAGTTGATAGGTCAATAGCAGCCATGTTTTTCAAGATATGCAGATTTCTTCAAAGATCTTGTTGAGACCATGGACAAAGGCACTGCATGCAAAATTTCAAGTCATTTGGACTAACGGTTCCATATTTAGAGCCTTTTGAAAATTTGTCTCTATTATTATAGCACCCCCAAGTGGCAAATCCCAGCAAAATTCATTACAGATCCTCACTTTGATGCCCTGCAAATTTGTCTTAAGTTTGGTCAAAATTGCTGATTGCATTCAGGAGTTATCACCTTTGAAGTGTTTTTGGCTCTGCCCACAAGATTTCACTGGTCTATTATAGCCATGCAAAACATAAAACTCAACATGTTTTTAATAATTATTGATGTAGGGACTCCAAAGTATCTTTATAAACTGGTTTAATTTTGATTGAACTTAAAACCTATGACTAGTTTGCAAAAGTTGGTTTTTCAAATAAACTCAAATATTTAATGAATGATTTGATTGACTCTTATGGTTCTTGAGGCAAAGTTGTTTGGAACAAGGAGAGCTATCATATGATATGAATTACTTGTGTTTTAAAAAAAAAAAAAAAAAAAAAAAAAACACTGCGTTATATCCAAACATTAAAAGGCACAAAAATCATGAAAACGCCACCCAGTGGCCAATTGTTTTTAAACTTTGCACATACCTCTTAGGCCAAGAGTCAAATAGGTCCACCAAGTTTAATTCTAATCAGCCTATGTTAACCCTGTGTAATAGCTGCTTAAAATTGATTGGCCGATGGTGGCAATGTTTTTCAAGATAGGTAACTATTCTCATATTCTAACTACACTGCATGCAAAATGTCAAGTTGATCAGACCAACAGTTCCATAGTTACAGCTGTTTTAATATTTGTAATTATTATAGCGCCACCAAGAGGCAGAGCCATGTAATTTATTCATGTGTCCTCAAAATGACTCCATACTTAAATGTACCAAATTGGGTGAGAATATCTCATTCCGTTCAAGAGTTATAACCGTTTAAGTAAAACTCACCACTCATGCTATGTACGTTTTAGCGTACCATTGCGAAGATTAATCGGAAATGTATTTTTTTTTTTTATAACTTTTCATAATGGGACACTGCTGAATCTTTTTGCACTGGTTTGGTTCCGATGGGGCGAATGGACTAGGACTAGTTCATTTAAAAAAATAAAAATAATCACAAATTGCAAAAAGATTTTCATGGCAGAAATTAATTTGGAGATAGCCATTTTGTTTGCTATTGAGTCCAATGATATACAACACTTGATACGACAAATGGTTCAGGAGTTATGGCCCAAAACGTGTTTTCCTTTGTTCTAGTGCCACCATCTGGCCGATTGGGCCAAAACTTTGCACCATTGTAGACTAGGGGAGTACTACCTACCCTCAAAGTTTCAGTTCTCTACGACTTATGGTTTGGTCTGCACGATCAGTTTTAGGGCAGAATAATAATAATAATAAAAAATTATGCTGCAAGCAGAAATTGTTGGGGTTCAAACCTTTTAAGAACTTTCGAAGTATGCAAAAAAGGTATGTATTTGTATATGTACTTTGTAAGTTGCTGAATTTACAAACTGGTGTTAAATATGACTCAGATGTCTTGTGTTCAATGATCCTGAAACAGGTTAAAGTCAGACTTAAAATGTGCGGACAATCCAGCCTTTTAATCTCAAACTCAGCCTACAGGTGCATCTCAATAAATTAGAATGTCGTGGAAAAGTTCATTTATTTCAGTAATTCAACTCAAATTGTGAAACTCGTGTATTAAATAAATTCAGTGCACACAGACTGAAGTAGTTTAAGTCTTTGGTTCTTTTAATTGTGATGATTATGGCTCACATTTAACAAAAACCCACCAATTCACTCAAAAAATTAGAATACATCATAAGACCAATAAAAAAAAAACATTTTTAGTGAATTGTTGGCCTTCTGGAAAGTATGTTCATTTACTGTATATGTACTCAATACTTGGAAGGGGCTCCTTTTGCTTTAATTACTGCCTCAATTCGGCGTGGCATGGAGGTGATCAGTTTGTGGCACTGCTGAGGTGGTATGGAAGCCCAGGTTTCTTTGACAGTGGCCTCCAGCTCATCTGCATTTTTTGGTCTCTTGTTTCTCATTTTCCTCTTGACAATACCCCATAGATTCTCTATGGGGTTCAGGTCTGGTGAGTTTGCTGGCCAGTCAAGCACACCAACACCATGGTCATTTAACCAACTTTTGGTTCTTTTGGCAGTGTGGGCAGGTGCCAAATCCTGCTGGAAAATGAAATCAGCATCTTTAAAAAGCTGGTCAGCAGAAGGAAGCATGAAGTGCTCAAATTTCTTGGTAAACGGGTGCAGTGACTTTGGTTTTCAAAAAACACAATGGACCAACACCAGCAGATGACATTGCACCCCAAATCATCACAGACTGTGGAAACTTAATACTGGACTTCAAGCAACTTGGGCTATGAGCTTCTCCACCCTTCCTACAGACTCTAGGATGAATGAAATTTCCAAATGAAATACAAAACTTGCTCTCATCTGAAAAGAGGACTTTGGACCACTGGGCAACAGTCCAGTTCTTCTTCTCCTTAGCCCAGGTAAGACGCCTCTGACGTTGTCTGTGGTTCAGGAGTGGCTTAACAAGAGGAATACGACAAATTCCTTGACACATCTGTGTGTTGTGGCTCTTGATGCCTTGACCCCAGCCTCAGTCCATTCCTTGTGAAGTTCACCCAAATTCTTGAATCGATTTTGCTTGACAATCATAAGGCTGCGGTTCTCTTGGTTGGTTGTGCATCTTTTTCTTCCACACTTTTTCCTTCCACTCAACTTTCTGTTAACATGCTTGGATACAGCACTCTGTGAACAGCCAGCTTCTTTGGCAATGAATGTTTGTGGCTTACCCTCCTTGTGAAAGGTGTCAATGATTGTCTTCTGGACAACTGTCAGATCAGCAGTCTTCCCCATGATTGTGTAGCCTAGTGAACCAAACTGAGAGACCATTTTGAAGGCTCAGGAAACCTTTGCAGGTGTTTTGAGTTGATTAGCTGATTGGCATGTCACCATATTCTAATTTTTTGAGATAGTGAATTGGTGGGTTTTTGTTAAATGTGAGCCAAAATCATCACAATTAAAAGAACCAAAGACTTAAACTACTTCAGTCTGTGTGCATTGAATTTATTTAATACACGAGTTTCACAATTTGAGTTGAATTACTGAAATAAATGAACTTTTCCACGACATTCTAATTTATTGAGATGCACCTGTATGTTTTCATTGTCTGTGTACACTATGTGTGTGTATAAATATGTGTATGTATGAGTTGGTTTGGGCCACACCTACATACTGTTAGCCATTCAAAACAGACTGAATTGTTGAATGTGTATTTTGTTAATGAAATGAATATACTAAATTTGTTTTGCATAATGTTTATTTTAAAAATATTAGGAAAACACGTTTGATATTATTTTTCAATTAATGCTGTATTTAAGTTAAAAATAGAGCAAAGGCATTTAAAAACCAAGGAATGAAGGCAGATTAATGCCATCTGGTGGAAAGAAATTAAGAAAATCATATGTAATACCATGGTGAGGCCACTAGATGCCTGTAAAGCTCTCTCTATATATAAACAGTGCAAACCTAGCTGATTAATGTGTTTTCAGGCATAGTTATTTACTTTTATTAGGTTGGATGTATATTTAGACATT